>NC_053027.1:268126939-268465999 GCF_003073215.2 Triticum urartu
CTCGCCGCCTACGCCGCCGCCGGCCGCCGCCCGCGCCCGGCGCCGCCTCCTCCGCCGGATCCGGCCGGGCCCCGCCGTCCTCTTCCTCCTCCTCCCACGCCGGCCTTCTTCCCCGTCAAGTCCGGCGAGCTGCTACAGTAACTCTGGCGTGCATCGGGAAGCGTGCGGATCTGGATCCAGATCTGAGAAATTCATCTCGGTTGACTTTTTCGTTCCTAACCCTAGTTTTTTATGCATACTTTGACCTACCGTAACTTTGCATCCGTAGCTCTGATTTGGACATATAGTATATCAAAATGTTCGCCTCGACGAGTACACCATTTCATTACATTGCATCATTTTCATTTGAGCTCATCTCGATGCCCGAAATGGTGTTAGAAGGAGGCTTCGTGAATTAATTGTCAGATCTGCTAGTTCATCTTAGACTTTTGTCTTTTTTGCCATGATTAATGTGTGCATGCTATGCCTGTGAGTCCTTCATATGTTTTGTTAAGCATTTTGTCTTCTTTCCACAGGTGCAACCCGTGCATTTTTAGGATGTGTGTGGTGACTTGTGCAAGCTTGCAAAGTGAGGCACCCGGTAAATCTGTTTTCAGGGACTTAGTGGTTATCACTAAGTCTGGGATTATTTAGTTCTTGATGCCATATGTTCAGCTTGTTTCTTAGTGATCCGTGCCTCTTTTGAGGATGATCAGTAAAGGAGTTTTGTTAACCATGTTATGCTCTATCCATCCATGTCTTTTTTTGCAATTATGGAGCACCCTAGCTTGAGCCAATCGAGCTCTACTTTTGCTTCATGGTGAATCTGGGTAGATCGTCAACTCGTTTGCGATTTTGCCGATGCTATTGTAGTTGATCCGTGCATGCCATGCCATTGATCCTGCCATGACTTGCACCGTGGTGAGTGCATCGAGCTTGTTTACATGCCTTCGTGAGTTATATTTCAGCATGTCTCAGTTTTCACTAAGTCTGAAAACTGATTGTGTTTTAGCTATGTTCGTGTGCACGTTAATATATTTTGTGAACCCTTTTGGCCCCAGGTCACTTTGGGTCTTTTGTTAAGCTTGTTGAGTAGCTCCATGCCATATTCTTACTTGTCTTAATCAGGTAATGTATCATGTTGTTTTGCTGCTCCGAAGAGAGCATCGTGATCTGAAATTTCAGACAAGTGTTAATTTCACTAAGTCTGGAATCTGTTTTGCATTTGCGTTATTGCCATGCTTGTTTGAACCTCATAATGGATGAATTAGCCGTGGCTTAGTGCTAGTCTTTTGTTAAGCACCTTGTGTGCATCCCTTCCATGTCTTTTGTTGTCATGTTTGGTGGCTGTAGCATGTTCATTTCGTTGCATTTAGATGCCTACTTGCTGTAAATCGCAGACCGGTGTCATATCTTAAAACGCTTGCCATTTCCAAACCGTAACTCCGATTCCAATGATCTTTATATCGTTTTCAAGCGATTTCATCTCATATTTCCAGTGGCACCCTTGGAATTCCAAGTGGAGGCCAGGTTCATGCATTTCCTGTCATATCTTGCATTTTGCATCCCGCATCGCATCCCGCATAGCATTTTATCATTGCATCATATTGCTTGGTCTTGCACGTGGTTGATTGTATCCTTGTTGCTTGTTTGTCTTGTTGGGTAGAGCCGGGAGACGAGTTCGCTACCGAGGAGCCCGTTGAGTTTGCTTGTGAGGATCCAGTCAACTCTGACAACTGTGCAGGCAAGATGATCATACCCTCGAAATCACTACTATCTTTGCTATGCTAGTTTGCTCGCTCTTTTTCTATGCCAATGCTACGATGCCTACCTTTTGCTTGTCAGCCTCCCAATTGCCATGTTGAACCCCTAACCCACCATGTCCTAGCAAACCGTTGATTGGCTATGTTACCGCTTTGCTCAGCCCTTCTTATAGCGTTGCTAGTTGCAGGTGAAGATTGGAGGGTGTTCCTTGTTGGAACATCATCTATTTACTTGTTGGGATATCATTATATTGCTATGTTATCTTAATGCATCTATATAGTTGGTAAAGGGTGGAAGGCTCGGCCTCTCGCCTAGTGTTTTGTTCCACTCTTCCCGCCCTAGTTTTCGTCATATCGGTGTTATGTTCCCGGATTTTTGCGTTCCTTACGCAGTTGGGTTATAATGGGAACCCCTTGATATTTCGCCTTGATTAAAGCTTTTCCAGCAATGCCCAACCTTGGTTTACCATTTGCCACCTAGCCCTTTTCTTTCCCTTGGGTTCTGCAGACTCAAGGGTCATCTTATTTTAACCCCCCCCCCCCCCCCCCCCGGGCCAGTGCTCCTCTGAGTGTTGGTCCACCTGTCAGCTGCCGGTGGCCACCAGGGGCAACTCTGGGCTGGCCTACCCGTACCTAAGACAATTCGAGTGTGCCCTGAGAAAGAGATATGTGCAGCTCCTATCGGGATTTTTCGGCACATTCGGGCGGTGTTGCTGGTCTTGTTTTAACCTGTCGAAGTGTCTTGAGTTACCGAGATACCGAGTCTAATCGGAACGTCTTGGGAGGAGGTCTATTCCTTCGTTGACCGTGAGAGCTTGTCACGGGCTAAGTTCGGACTCCCTGCAGGGATTGAACTTTCGAAAGCCGTGCCCGCGGTTATGGGCAGATGGGAATTTGTTAATGTCCAGTTGTAGATAACTTAAACCTTAATTAATTAAAATGAATCAACCGAGTGTGTTATCGTGATGGCCTCTTCTCGGCGGAGTCTGGGAAGTGGACACGGTGTTGGAGTTATGCTTGCGGAGGTTGTTCCTCTAGATTCTCGCTCGCGCTTTGCCTCCTCTTCTCGCTTTCTTTTGCGAATAAGTTAGCCACCATATATGCTAGACGCTTGCTGCAGCTCCATATATAATTGCCTATCCTTCCTATAAGCTTAAATAGTGTTGATCGCGAGGGTGCGAGATTGCTGAGTCCCCGTGGCTCACAGATACTATAATTCCAGATGCAGGTCCAGGTGATTTCGCTCCAGGTGACAAGTACGAGCTCAAGTGGGAGTTCGACGAGGACTCTCAGCGTTATTATGTTTCATTTCCCGATGTTCAGTAGTGGTGCCTAGTTGGGATTCGATTCAGGGCCTTGTCGCATGTTGGGTTTTCTTCTATTTTGGCGCCGTAGTCGGGCCATGAGTGTTTGTATGATGGATGTTATTTATGTACTTTGATGTGACGTGGCGAGTGTAAGCCAACTATGTACCTCCCCTTTTTATCATATATTACATGGGATGATGTAATGATTGCCTAACTTGCGACATTGCTTTCAATGCGGTTATGTCTCTAAGTCGTGCCTCGACACGTGGGAGCTATAGCCGCATCGAGGGCGTTACAAGTTGGTAATCAGAGCCTTCCCCGACCTTAGGAGCCCATTGCTTGATCGTTTTTAGCAGCCGAGTTGTGTCTAGAAAAATGTTTTGAGTCTTTAGGAATTATATATCGGAGAGTTTAGGAATTCTTTTACTTCCCAGTCTCCTCATCGCTCTGGTAAGGCATCCTGACGTAGAGTTTTGACTCTTCTCTTCTCAAATTTTCACTAAAAATTTTTTAGGATCACGCGAGTATCTTGGATTTGTTCCGATGGCTTATGATGAGAACATTGTCTTGGTGCCTCCTGTCAGGGGTTTAGTGGAAGTGTCCCGAGAAGTTGAGCTCTGAGGTGTTGTCATCATAATTTTATCATTGCAATTCTGGAATACTTGAGATATGTTCGCCGACATCGAAAATCTCTTTTATGCAGTTCGTTGGTGAGATAACCTCGACGCCACCCAGTACTGGGGCGGGAGTTCGGGAGTATCGCCATAACTTGTATAACAGATGCTTTTCGAAGGTTGAGGTAGATGGTTTCCGAAGTGTTCTTGGTTATGTGTTGAAGGATGGATACAGCTGGATGTAGGATTTGCTAGTTTGGGTGAGATATTATGCTTCCCCTATATCCCCAACACCTGATTGCATAACCGGAAAGGTTCGGGAGTTTCATAGGTGGGAATTCTAGTAGCTCTAGTTCTTCTTCCACGGATATTGGTTTGAGATTGGGATTTCTTACCGATTATTCGTTCTTGATCCGTACCTTGTTGATTTATTTCTCTACCTTAATTCTACGTGGCTTCTCAATTTATGGATAGGTGACCATTTGAAGAGGAATGCATTCGTTCATTTTGTTCGGATGTGAAGACTATATGTTGCAATTTTCATTCCGTTGGTTTCAGCTTCAATATTTATCTGGCTATGTGCTAACGGTGGTCAACCTCTTCAGGATGGCTCCCGCTAAGAGCACCAGTCAGAACCAGAATCAAGATCCGCCACCACCTCCACCTCCTCCAGAGGCATGGCAAGCTGTGATGGCCGCAACCAATGCAAACACTCAGCTGATCATGCAAATTCTCCAAGAGCGCAATCAAGGCAGTCAAGGGAATCAAGCCAGCAATCAGAGTCACTTTGCTACACTCAACCAGTTCCTTGCTAACGGGCCAAAGACTTTCAGTAATTGTGTTGAGGCAACCGATGCTGACGATTGGCTTGTGGATCTGTGTAAGCATTTCGAGTGCAGTAACGTCAGGCCTGAGGACTTTGTCAAGTTCGCTTCCTTCCAACTCAAAGATCAAGCTGCAGAATGGTTCCAGCAATACAAGGACTCCAGAGGTGGACGTGTTATCACTTGGGATGATTTCCGTCGAGATTTCCGAGCTCATCACATTCCGCAGAGCATGGTTGAAAGCAAGCGTGAGGAATTCCGCAATCTGAAGCAAGGCTCTTTGTCTGTCTATGACTACAACAAGTTGTTCCAGAAGCTTCCCCGCTTTGCCAAACAGGAGGTGCCTGATGAGAAGAGCATGATATATCAGTTCAGGGGTGGTCTCAGAGAAGATATTCAGCTCGCTCTTGTTCTCTTTGAGCCCTTGAGATACGATGAGTTCTACAACATGGCACTGAAGCAAGAGGCTGCTCAGTTGAGGTGTGATGCTTCCAGGAAGCGAGTCAGAGATGTTACTCCTTCTTCCTCTACTCAAGTGGCCAAGCAGCAGAAGTTTTGGCTTCCTCCTCCTCCGTTCCGTCAGCCGTATCAGCAGAAGAGCAAAGGTGGCAGTGGTTCTTCCCCCCCCCCCAACCCCGGCTTTCAGAACAAGACTTCGTCTCAAGCTCCAAGATCGAGTGCTCCGTATCACCGTCCACTTTCAGAGGTCACGTGCAACAAGTGCCAACAGAAGGGTCACTATGCCAACAAGTGTCTCAACCAGAGGCGTCTTCCTCCTCCTCCTCCTGTCAGATCGGCAAGTACAGCTATGGTCAAGCATAACCCCAAGCATGCCAAGGTGAGTTTGATGAATGCAGCTCAGGCAGAGGACTCGTCAGATGTGATCATGGGTAACATTCCTGTTAATGATATTCCTGCAAAAGTTCTTTTTGACACGGGTGCATCGCATTGTTTCATCTCGAGACCGTTTTCATCTAAGCATAGTTTGCCTTTGCAAATTTTGCCTAGTCCTTTAGCAGTTGTCTCTCCCGGTAAGCGCATGCAGGCTAACTCCATCGTTCCGGATGTTTCTATCACTTTGGGTGACTACAAGTTTCTATCTTCTCCAACGGTTCTTGGTGACTCGGATATTGATCTTATTCTCGGAATGGATTGGCTTTCTAAGCACAAGGCTCAGCTTGATCGTGCAGCCAGGCAGATTCAATTGACTCATTCGTCTGAGGATGTAATTGTCTTTGCCGCTCGGGATAATACCATTAGTCTGTTTTCCCTCAATGAGAAGGGTGAATTGGACGCTATTTCGCAGATTCCAGTCGTTTGCGAATATCAAGACGTCTTTCCAGAAGAGCTCCCGGGAATGCCTCCGCACCGGCCAGTTGAATTCGTTATTGAACTTGAGCCTGGCACGGAACCTGTGTGCAAACGTCCTTACAAGCTCGGACCTGAAGAGTTGAAGGAGCTGAAGAAGCAACTCGATGAGCAAGAAAGAATGGGTCTCATCCGGCCTAGTACTTCTCCGTGGGGTTGTGGGGTTCATGCATTTCCTATCATATCTTGCATTTTGCATCCCGCATCGCATCCCGCATAGCATTTCATCATTGCATCATATTGCTTGGTCTTGCACGTGGTTGATTGTATCCTTGTTGCTTGTTTGTCTTGTTGGGTAGAGCCGGGAGACGAGTTCGCTACCGAGGAGCCCGTTGAGTTTGCTTGTGAGGATCCAGTCAACTCTGACAACTGTGCAGGCAAGATGATCATACCCTCGAAATCACTACTATCTTTGCTATGCTAGTTTGCTCGCTCTTTTGCTATGCCAATGCTACGATGCCTACCTTTTGCTTGTCAGCCTCCCAATTGCCATGTTGAACCCCTAACCCACCATGTCCTAGCAAACCGTTGATTGGCTATGTTACCGCTTTGCTCAGCCCCTCTTATAGCGTTGCTAGTTGCAGGTGAAGATTGGAGGGTGTTCCTTGTTGGAACATCATCTATTTACTTGTTGGGATATCATTATATGGCTATGTTATCTTAATGCATCTATATACTTGGTAAAGGGTGGAAGGCTCGGCCTCTCGCCTAGTGTTTTGTTCCACTCTTGCCGCCCTAGTTTCCGTCATATCGGTGTTATGTTCCCGGATTTTTGCGTTCCTTACGCGGTTGGGTTATAATGGGAACCCCTTGATATTTCGCCTTGATTAAAGCTTTTCCAGCAATGCCCAACCTTGGTTTACCATTTGTCACCTAGCCCTTTTATTTCCCTTGGGTTTTGCAGACTCAAGGGTCATCTTATTTTAACCCCCTCCCCGGGCCAGTGCTCCTCTGAGTGTTGGTCCACCTGTCAGCTGCCGGTGGCCACCAGGGGCAACTCTGGGCTGGCCTACCCGTACCTAAGACAATTTGAGTGTGCCCTGAGAAAGAGATATGTGCAGCTCCTATCGGGATTTGTCGGCACATTCGGGCGGTGTTGCTGGTCTTGTTTTAACCTGTCGAAGTGTCTTGAGTTACCGAGATACCGAGTCTGATCGGAACGTCTTGGGAGGGGGTCTATTCCTTCGTTGACCGTGAGAGATTGTCATGGGCTAAGTTGGGACTCCCCAGCAGGGATTGAACTTTCGACAGCCGTGCCCGCGGTTATGGGCAGATGGGAATTTGTTAATGTCCGGTTGTAGATAACTTAAACCTTAATTAATTAAAATGAATCAACCGAGTGTGTTACCGTGATGGCCTCTTCTCGGCGGAGTCCGGGAAGTGGACACGGTGTTGGAGTTATGCTTGCGCAGGTTGTTCCTCTAGATTCTTGCTCGCGCTTTGCCTCCTCTTCTCGCTCTCTTTTGCGAATAAGTTAGCCACCATATATGCTAGACGCTTGCTGCAGCTCCACATATAATTGCCTATCCTTCCTATAAGCTTAAATAGTCTTGATCGCGAGGGTGCGAGATTGCTGAGTCCCCGTGGCTCACAGATACTATAATTCCAGATGCAGGTCCAGGTGATTTCGCTCCAGGTGACGAGTACGAGCTCAAGTGGGAGTTTGACGAGGACTCTCAGCGTTATTATGTTTCATTTCCCGATGATCAGTAGTGGTGCCTAGTTGGGGTTCGATTCAGGGCCTTGTCGCATGTTGGGTTTTCTTCTATTTTGGCGCCGTAGTCGGGCCATGAGTGTTTGTATGATGGATGTTATTTATGTACTTTGATGTGACGTGGCGAGTGTAAGCCAACTATGTACCTCCCCTTTTTATCATATATTACATGGGATGATGTAATGATTGCCTAACTTGCGACATTGCTTTCAATGCGGTTATGTCTCTAAGTCGTGCCTCGACACGTGGGAGCTATAGCCGCATCGAGGGCGTTACACAAGCGGAGTCAGAACTGGAGCAGTGACCAATTTCTCTTTCAAAGTGTTGAAAGCAATATCACACTCCGGAGACCAAACGTACTTGACGTGCTTCTGGAGAAGATTAGAGAGAGGCTTCGCGATCTTAGAAAAGTTTTCAACGAGTCTTCGGCAATAGCTTGCGAGACCGAGAAAAATGCGGAGTTGCTTCACGTTCTGAGGAGGTTCCCAATTCACAATTTCAGACACCTTCTCAGGATTCACGGCAATGCCCTTGGCAGAGATGATATGACCAAGATAAAGAACCTCATCGAGCCAAAATTCACACTTGGAGAACTTGGCGTAGAACTGATGTTCCCTTAGCTTATCAAGAACCAAACGCAAGTGCTTGGCATGATCTTCCTTGTTCTTCGAGAAAACCAGAATGTTGTCGACATAGACCAAAACGAAGTCATTGGTGTAGGCGTTGAAGATGAAGTTCATCATGCGAGAGAACGTCGGAGGAGCGTTGACGAGGCCAAAAAACATGACAGTGTATTCATATGAACCAAAGCTTGTCCTGAAAGCCGTCTTGGGAATATCTTGTTCATGGATACGAATTTGATGATAGCCCATACGGAGATCAAGCTTGGAGAATACTTGGGCACCTTTGAGTTGTTCGAACAGCTCATTGATGTTGGGAAGTGGGTATTTGTTCTTGATGGTCTTCTTGTTCACTAGACGGTAATCAACACAAAGTCGGTCCGTTCCATCCTTCTTCTTCACAAAAAGAACACCACAACCCCACGGAGAAGAACTAGGCCGGATGAGACCCATTTTCTCTTGAATATCGAGTTGCTTCTTCAACTCCTTCAACCCTTCAGGTCCGAGCTTGTAAGGACGTTTGCACACAGGTTCTGTGCCAGGCTCAAGATCAATAACGAATTCAACTGGCCGGTGCGGAGGCATTCCTGGAAGCTCTTCTGGAAAGACATCTTGATATTCGCAAACGACTGGAATTTGAGAGATGGCATCCAATTCACCCTTCTCATTGAGAGAAAACAGACGGATAGAATTATCCCGAGCAGCAAATACAATTACATCCTCAAACGAATGAGTCAATTGGATCTGCCTGGCTGCACAATCAAGTTGAGCCTTGTGCTTAGAAAGCCAATCCATCCCGAGAATAAGATCAATATCCGAGTTACCAAGAACCATTGGAGAAGCCAGAAACTTGAAATCACCCATCCAGATAGAAATATCCGGAACCATCATACTAGAACTCAGACGCTTAGCCGGAGAGACGACTTGCATAGCTCTAGGTAAAGCCTTAGTACTAAAATTGTTCTCCGATGCAAATGGGAATGACATGAAGGAATGCGATGCACCAGAGTCAAAAAGTATTTTTGCAGGAATATCATTAACAGGAAGGTTACCCATGATCACATCTGACGAATCCTCTTCCTGAGCTGCATTCATCAGGTTGACCTTGGCGTGCTTGTGGTTATGCTTGACCACAGCTGTACTTGCCGATCTGACAGGAGGAGGAGGAGGAAGACGCCTCTGGTTGAAACACTTGTTGGCATAGTGACCCTTCTGTTGGCACTTGTTGCACGTGACCTCTGAAAGCGGACAGTGATACGGAGCACTCGATCTTGGAGCTTGAGACGAAGTCTTGTTCTGAAAGCCAGGGTTGGGTGGGTGGGAAGAACCACTGCCACCTTTGCTCTTATGCTGATACGGCTGACGGAATGGAAGAGGAGGAAGCCAATACTTCTGCTGCTTGGCCACTTGAGTGGAGGAAGAAGGAGTAACATCTCTGGCTTGCTTCTTGGAAGCATCACACCTTAACTGAGCAGCCTCTTGCTTCAATGCCATGTTGTAGAACTCATCGTACCTCAAGGGTTCAAAAAGGAGAAGAGCTAGCTGAATTTCTTCTCTGAGACCACCCCTGAACTGGTATATCATGCTCTTCTCATCAGGGACGTCCTTCTTGGCAAAGCGGGCGAGCTTCTGAAACAACTTGTTGTAGTCGTAGACAGAAAAAGAGCCTTGCTTCAGGTTGCGGAATTCCTCACGCTTGCTTTCAACCATGCTCTGGGGAATATGATGAGCTCGGAAATCTCAACGGAAATCATCCCAAGTGATAACACATCCACCTCGGGAATCCTTGTACTGTTGGAACCATTCTGCAGCTTGATCTTTGAGTTGGAAGGAAGCGAACTTAACAAAGTCCTCAGGCCTGACGTTACTGCACTCTAAATGCTTGCACAGATCCACAAGCCAATCATCAGCATCGGTTGCCTCAACACAATTGCTGAAAGTCTTTGGCCCGTTAGCAAGGAACTGGTTGAGTGTAGCAAAGTGATTCTGATTGCTGCCTTGATTCCCTTGACGGCCTTGATTGCGCTCTTGAAGAATTTGCATGATCAACTGTGTGTTTGCATTGGTTGCGTCCATCACAGCTTGCCATGCCTCTAGAGGAGGTGGAGGTGGTGGCGGATCAGGATTCGGAGTCGTGCGCGTTGGAGGAGCCATCCTGAAGAGGTTGACCACCATTAGCACATTAACAGAGAAATATTGAAGCTGAATCCAATGGAATGAAAATTGCAACATATAGTCTTCACATCCGAGCAAAATGAACGAATGCATTCCTCTTGAAATTGTCACATATCCATAAATTGAGAAGCCACGTAGAATTAAGGTAGAGAAATAAATCAACAAGGTACGGATCAAGAACGAATAATCGGTAAGAAATCCCAATCTCAAACCAATATCCGTGGAAGAAGAACTAGAGCTACTAGAATTCCCACCTATGAAACTCCCGAACCTTTCCGGTTATGCAATCAGGTGTTGGAGATACAGGGGAAGCATAATATCTCACCCAAACTAGAAAATCCTACATCCAGCTGTATCCATCCTTCAACACATAACCAAGAAACCTTCGGAAACCATATACCTCAACCTTCGAAAAGCATCCGTTATACAAGTTATGGCGATACTCCCGAACTCCCGCCCCAGTACTGGGTGGCGTCGAGGTTATCTCACCAACGAACTGCATAAAAGAGATTTTCGATGTCGGCTTACTAGACTCAGGTATTCCAGAACTGCAACGATAAAATTATGATGACAACACCTTAGAGCTCAACTCCCCGGAACACTTCCACTAAACCCCTGACAGGAGGCACCAAGACAATGTTCTCATCATAAAACCATCGGAACGATTCCAAGATACCCGCGTGATCCTAATTTTTTTTTGTGAAATTTGAGAAGAGAAGAGTCAAAACTCTACGTCAGGATGCCTTACCAGAGCGATGAGGAGAGTGGGAAGTAAAAAGAATTCCTAAACTCTCCGATATATAATTCCTAAATGACTCAAAACATTTTTCTAGACACAACTCGGCCGCTAATAACGATCAAGTAATGGGGCTCCTAAGGTCGGGGAAGGCTCTGATACCAACTTGTAACACCGTCGATGCGACTATAGCTCCCACGTGTCGAGGCACGACTTAAAGACATAATCGCATTGAAGGCATATGTCACAAGTTAGGCAATCTTCACAACATCCCGTGTAATATGATAATAAAAGGGGAGATAACATAGTTGGCTTACACTCGCCACGTCAATCAAGTACATAAATAACATTACATCAACCAAACACTCATGGCCCGACTACGGCGCCAAAATAAAAGAGAACCCAACATGCGACAACGGTCCCGTTCACCCCCAACTGGGCACCACTACTGATCATCGGGAAAGGAAACATAGTAACGTTGAGAGTCTTCGTCGAACTCCCACTTGAGCTCATACGCGTCTCCTGGAGCGGAATCATCAGGCCCTGCATCTGGTGTAATAGTAATCTGTGAGCCACAGGGACTCAGCAATCTCGCACCCTCGCGATCGAAACTATTTAAGCTTATACCAATGGCAAGGTAAATATAAGTGGAGCTGCAGCAAGCGACTAGCAACTATGGTGCCTAACTTATTCGCAAAAGAGAGCGAGAAGAGGAGGCAAAGCGCGAGCGAGAAACTAGAGAGCAACCTGCGCAAACATTACTCCAACACCGTGTCCACTTCCCGGACACCGCCGAGAAGAGGCCATCATGGTAACACACTCGGTTGATTCATTTTAATTAAATTAAGGTTCAAATTATCTACAACCGGATATTAACAAATTCCCATCTGCCCATAACCGCGGGCACGGCTTTCGAAAGTTCAATCCCTGCAGGGGAGTCCCAACTTAGCCCATGACAAGCTCTCACGGTCAACGAAGGAATAGACCTCCTCCCAAGATGTTCCGATCAGACTCGGTATCTCGGTTACTCAAGACACTTCGACAGGTTAAAACAAGACCAGCAACACCGCCGGAATGTGCCGACAAATCCCGATAGGAGCTGCACATATCTCTTTCTCAAGGCACACTCAGATGAGACTAGCTACGAGTAAAACCAACCCTCAAGTTTCCCCGAGGTGGCCCCGCAGGCAGCTCAGTTCAGACCAACACTCAGAGGGAGCACTGGCCCGGGGGGGTTAAAATAAGATGACCCTTGGGCTCTGGTAACCCAAGGGAAAAAAGGCTAGGTGGCGAATGTTAAAACCAAGGTTGGGCATTGCTGAAAAAGCTTTAATCAAGGCGAACTATCAAGGGGTTCCCATTATAACCCAACCGCGTAAGGAACGCAAAATCCGGGAACTTAACACCGATATGACAGAAATTAGGGCGGCAAGAGTGGAACAAAACACTAGGCGAGAGGCCGATACATCCACCCTTTACCAAGTATATAGATGCGTTAAGATAGCAAGATAATATAATGGTATCCCAACAAGTAAATAAATGTTCCAACAAGGAACGGCCTTCAATCTTCACCTGCAACTAGCAACGCTATAAGAGGGGCTGAGCAAAGCGGTAACATAGCCAATCAACGGTTTGCTAGGACAATGGTGGGTTAGAGGTTTGACATGGCAATTTGGGAGGCTTGAAAGCAAGTGGTAGGCATCGTAACAATGGCATAGCAAAAGAGCGAGCAAACTAGCATAGCAAAGATAGTAGTGATTTCGAGGGTAGGATCATCTTGCCTGCACAGTTGTCAGAGTTGACTGGATCCTCGAAAGAAAACTCAACGGGCTCCTCGTTAGCGAACTCGTCTCCCGGCTCTACCCAAAAAAGACAAACAAGCAACAAGGATACCATCAACCACGTGCAAGAACCCAAACAAGACGATGCGATGATGATATGCTATGCGGGATGCGATGCGGGATGCAAAATGCAAGATATGACAGGAAATACATGAACCGGGCCTCAACTTGGAAAACCAAGTGTGCCACTGGAAAGATGAGATGAAATAGCTTGAAAACGATATAAAGAACGCCGGAATCGGAGTTACGGTTTGGAAATGGCACGCGATTCAAAAATGACACCGGTCTGCGATTTCAGCAAGTAGCCAACTAAATGCAATGAGATGAACATGCTACATCAACCAAACATGACAACAAAATGCATGGCAGGGATTAATTCAAGATTCTTAACAAAAGTCTAGCACTGAGCTACGGACAATTCACCCATTAACAGGTTCAAACAAGCATGGCAAAAATGCATATGACAAACAGATCTCAGACTTGGTGAAATTAACACTTGTCTGGAATTTCAGATCAGGTAGCCCTCTTCGGAGCCACAAAACTACATGCTACAGGACCTGAACAAGGTAAAGTAAAGAATGGCATGGATCTACTCAAATATCTTAACAAAAGTTCCTTAGTGACCTTGAGCCAAAAGGGATCAGAAAATACAATTGCAAGCATGTGAACATAGCAAAAACATAATCAGTTTTCAGACTTAGTGAAAACTGACACATGCTGAAATATAACTCAAGTAGGCACGTTTACGAGCTCGATGCACTCACTACGGTGCAAGTCATGGCAAGACAAGCTTACATCTATCAATAAGGCACAAAATGCAAGCTAGACATGGCAAGAACAATAGCATAGCATGCACGGATCAACTACAACATCATCGGTAAAATTGCAAACAAGTTGACAATCTGCCCAGATTCACAAAGTAGCAAAAGTAGAGCTCGATTGACTCAAGCTAGGGTGCTCCATAATTGCAAACAAAGACATGGATGGATAGATCACTACAAGATTAACAAAACATCCTTACTGATCATCCTCAAAAGAGGCACGGATCACTAGGAAACAACAAGAACATATGGCATCATGAGATAAACAGCTCCAGGACTTTGTGAAAATACTAAGTCCCTGAAAACAGAATTAGCAAGTGCACCACTTTGCAAGCTTGCACAAGTCAACACACACATCAAAAAAATACATGGATTGCACCTCTGGAAAGATGACAAAACCCTTAACAAAACACATGTAGAGCATCAGGGCATATCATGCACACATTAATCATGGCAAAATGACAAAAGTGCTAAACGGAGTAGCAGATCTGACAATTAACTCAAGTAGCCCTCTTCTAACAGCATTTCGGGCATCAAGATGAACTCAAATGAAAATGATGCAATGGAATGAAATGATGTACTCTCTGAGATGAACATTCTGATATGCTATATGCATGAATCAGAGCTACGGGTGCAAAGTTACGGAGCCACGAACATGAGCACTTGGACTGAAAATATCAGGGACTTGGAGAAAATTCAACCTCCGAGATCTAGGGTTACTGTTCACACACGCGAACCGAGAACTCCGGCGAGGCGGCGGCAGCTCCGGCGAGCTCGAAGAAGCGGCGGGGAGGCGCGGGAGGCGCGGGAGAGGTGGCGGCGGCGGCCGGCGGGGCCTCGGGCGGCGCGGGCGAGCGGGCGCCGGTGAGGGGCGCGGGCCCGGGGCGGCGATGGCCGACGGCGGCGGCGCGGCGGCGAGGCGTCGGTGGCGAGGGAGGTGGCGGCGCGGGCGGATCCTAGGCGGCGCTGGCGGATCAGGCCGTGGGGGCCAGCTCCGGGCTCCCCGGCCCGCGGCGGCCACGTGGCGGCTCTGGAGTGGCTGCGGGCGGCGGAGCGGACGCGTACGGTCCGTCCGGACGTGTCCGGCGGCGGCGGCGGAGAAATCTAGGGTTTCGGGGAGGAAGGAGATCCGAATTTCGGGGGGGGGGGTGTTTAAATAGGCATAGAGGGAGCTAGGAGAGTCCAAATGAGGTGCGGTTTTCGGCCACGCGATCGTGATCGAACGCTCTAGATGATGGAGCAGAGTTTGGTGGGTTTGGGGCCAAATTGATGGGGTGTTGGGCTGCAACACACACGAGGCCTTTTCGGTCCCTCGGTTAACCGTTGGAGTATCAAACGAAGTTCAAATGATACGAAACTTGACAGGCGGTCTACCAGTAGTAAACCAAGGCCTCTTGGCAAGTCTAGGTCCAATCCGGAAATGTTTTATCCCCACACACGAAAGAAATCTAGAAATGACCACCGGAGGAGAACGAAGCGCCGGAATGCAAAACGGACAACGGGGAAAATGCTCGAATGCATGTGACGAACACGTATGCAAATGCAATGCACATGATGACATGATATGAGATGCGTGACAACGATAACAACACACGGAGACAAAGACCCGAACCCGAGAAAATAAATATAACTTAACGCCGGAAACGGCAAGAGTTGGAGTACAAATTGGGAAAGTTACATCCGGGGTGTTACAAGCAGCCCTTTGACCATGTCTATGAAACCCTTTTTATGCATGCCATATAGCACTTTATTAGTGTTGCATCGGAATCATGATGAGATGGTAACCACTTTGATGGGTTGCCTCTATTGCTTCCTCGTTGATACTTGCATTGTGCATGACCCTACCTCCTTATGAGGGTTATGCCAGTGGGAGTAGATAGGATGCTAAAGTAGTTGCTACGCAAAAAGGGACGGGAATATGCATGGTGATGGAGACAAAGTATTTTCAAAGGACTTTTCGAAAACCCCATCGGGTGCCACTTATGCCCAAGGGAGATGATGAGTTGGGTAACCACTTGAGGACGAAGTGGTGTACCGAGGCGAGTGTGGGTGTTGATTTTCAAAACGGATTGGTTTAAGTTGCGACCGTTATTCCAACCTTACATGCGCAACCACTCTACCCTTGTATGGGAAAGGGCATTATTGATTACCTAGGCTGATACTAGCTTGGAGCCCGCATTACTAGTGACGGGAGAGTTGTTGGTGCGCTCTCTCGGGACGGGGTCGTGCCAGGTAGGGCGGCCATGACTGTTTTCATAGGGCACCGGATACACCGTTGTGTCCCCTCTCGGATGATACGATCTCGAGTGAGTCTCGTATGATGTACATCGTGAGGATACGGAACAACGAGTGGACTCCTTGTTAGTGTCGTCTAGGGAAAGATAGTGATCGGGTGCTTACCCCGGGTACTTGAGGTACCGCGGGTCGTGGATGACACGGAAGTTCCCCAGATCTTGTGGGTAAAGTGTGCAACCTCTGCATAGTGTAAAACTATTCGAATAGCTGTGTCCACGGTCAAGGACAATTGGGTAACCGCTCTTGGGCTACGTCCACATGTTACCAACCAGTGTGTGTTTGGATAAGTGGGAAGATCTACGTGGGTCAAGTCAAAGGACTTGACATGATTGAGTTGGGTTAATGCCCACTCCATTTATGTTGATATCTGTAACCTGTCCTCATGGTTAATTGAATTCTCCTGATGCATGTCTTACACGTGGTTGAACATGTGATAGCACTCAAAAACTAGCTTTCCGCAAAAATTTACCTATATCATTGTACTTTGAACCAAAACATGGGTTTCTTGCGAGTACATTCAAAGTAATCATTGGCTTGCCACTGGTTATTTAATTGGCCAGGCATGGAAGAACAGGAGTTCGAAGAAGAGTTCTTTGAAGACGAACATGCGAACTAGGACGTTTCCAAGTCAGAATGCCTGTAGGGTTAAGGCAGATGGCATGGGTTCTACTTATCGACGAAGAATTTCCGCTGCTTAAGTTCATTTGGTATTCAGCCCTTGTGGTTTTATCTATGTAAGACTTGACCATAATGGTCATAATTTGTGTAAGACGATATGTATGGATGTCAGACTCTTGTTAATCAGCTTCTATGTGTTCAGTGAGCATTGATCTCTAGGATCACTGTACACGTGCATTCGGTGATCACGACTTATGAGTCGGGGTCCCCACATGTTATTTTGAGAAGACATAATTGCTTAGTTAGTATGACTGAAGTATTATTATTTTTATGTCAATATGAACTTTTGTCTTGAATCTTTTGGATCTGAATATTCATACCACAATTAAGAAGAATTACATTAAAATTATGCCAAGTAGCACTCCGCATCAAAAATTCTGTTTTTATCATTTACCTACTCGAGGACGCGCGGGAATTAAGCTTGGGGATGCTTGATACGTCTCCAACGTATCTATAATTTTTGATTGCTCCATGCTATATTATCTACTATTTTGGACATTATTGGGCTTTATTATCCACTTTTATATTATTTTCGGGACTAACCTATTAACCGGAGACCCGGCCTAGAATTGCTGTTTTTTGCCTGTTTTAGGGTTTCGAAGAAAAGGAATATCAAACGGAGTCCAAACGGAATGAAACCTTCGGGAACGTGATTTTCTCAACAGATAAGACCCGGGAGACTTGGAACCTACGTCAAGGCACGTAACAGGAGGCCACAAGGTAGGGGGGCGCGCCCTACCCTACCAGGCGTGCCCCCACCCTCGTGGGCCCCCTGTTGCTCCACCGACGTACTTCTTCCTCCTATATATATCCACGTACCCCAAACGATCAGATACGGAGCCAAAACCCTAATTCCACCGCCGGAACTTTCCGTATCCACGAGATCCCATCTTGGGGCCTGTTCCGGAGCTCCGCCGGAGGGGGCATCGATCACGGAGGGCTTCTACATCAACACCATAGCCTCTCCGATGAAGTTTGAGTAGTTTACCTCAGACCTACGGGTCCATAGTTAGTAGCTAGATGGCTTGTTCTCTCTTTTTGGATCTCAATACAATGTTCTCCCCCTCTCTTGTGGAGATCTATTCGATGTAATCTTCTTTTTGCGGTGTGTTTGTTGAGACCGATGAATTGTGGGTTTATGATCAAGTCTATCTATGAATAATATTTGAATCTTCTCTGAATTCTTCTATGTATGATTGGTTATCTTTGCAAGTCTCCTCGAATTATTAGTTTGGTTTGGCCTACTAGATTGATCTTTCTTGCAATGGGAGAAGTGCTTAGCTTTGGGTTCAATCTTGCGGTGTCCTTTCCCGGTAACAGTAAGGGAAGCAAGGCACATATTGTATTGTTGCCATCGAGGATAACAAGATGGGGTTTTCTTCATATTGCATGAGTCTATCCCTCTACATCATGTCATCTTGCTTAAGGCATTACTCTGTTTTTAACTTAATACTCTAGATGCATGCTGGATAGCGGTCGATGAGTGGAGTATAGTAGTAGATGCAAGCATGAGTTGGTCTACTTGTCTCGGATGTGATGCCCATATACATGATCATACCTAGATATTCTCATAACTATGCTCAATTCTGTCAATTGCTCAACAGTAATTTGTTCACCCACCGTAGAATACTTATGCTCTCGAGAGAAGCCACTAGTGAAACCTATGGCCCTCGGGTCTATCTCTATCATATTGTTCTCCTACTATTTTGCTATTTACTTTGCCTTTATTTTACTTTGCATCTTTATCACAAAAATACCAAAAATATTATCTTTATCATATCTATCAGATCTCACTCTCGTAAGTGGCCCTATAGGGATTGACAACCCCTATTTGTGTTGGTTACGAGGATTTATTTGTTTTGTGCAGGTACAAGGGACTTGCGCGTAGCCTCCTACTGGATTGATACCTTGGTTCTCAAAAACTGAGGGAAATACTTACGCTACTTTTCTGCATCATCCCTTCCTCTTCTGGGAAAACCAACGCAGTGCTCAAGAGGTAGCATGGTGCATATAGATCCAGGCCTGGACACTTGTTAGCTTCTAATATTGACTTTTTGCTTGTAGGTACATAAGCCCTTGGCAAGGATCCACGCATCGACCCTTTTTGCGTATGGGGTAATGAGATATTCATGAACAAGCATCAAGTGAGGAAACTAATAAGGATTATTAGGAAAAAGATATGAATGGTGGCAAGCAAATTATTTGTTTATGCTCTATCCAACACAACAGTGAGTTGTAGGTTGGTAACTACAAACTCTGCAGCCTTCTCTTTTTACTGCTCATAATGAGTTGTTAGACAACAATGTTTGAATATTTTTCGTTCGGAGTTGTTCCCGAAGTAGTTTACTCAAGATTACCTCGCAAAGTACATGATTTGCTGACATGCAATGAAGGTTAAAGTATTTCATCCAAACTACAATGAGCATCGAGAAGTCATAATGAAGACAGTAAAGGATGGACAGGCAGCCATCACAAGGGGTCGGCCTAGAATCGTGCGCGCGTTAGACATGGGGGAGGGCACAATATGAGCATTCCACTTCATCTTCTCCAGCAACAAGAATGTCTTTCGCCTCTCTCTTTACAGTCTTTAGTAAAACTATGGTTCAACATTCTTTACTCGGTGCTTCTGTAGTTCTTCAGTATATGTTCTGTGCATCGAATTATGCATTCGTGGTTGAACCTATATTTGTAATAAACATGGTTGCATATGAAATAAGTTATTGCCTACTTTCAAATTCAAAACATGTGATTTTTAATTAGGGATTAATTAGGAATTAATTAGGAATTACACTGAACATGGTATGAGAAAGCGAAACGTCTGTGATAGACTTGGAGATCAGACACGTTTCTAGGATACACTACGTGTGCGATGCATCTCCACTTCACACACTATCAGCTAAGAAAAAACATGTGCGATTAACAGCAGCATCGCACACAGTTCTTTCTTATTAAATGTTTGCGATAGTCACCTTATCACACACGCTTCGAAATTATGGACTGTTTGTGATGTTGTGCGCATCACAAACATTTGGGCATATAAGAAAGCGTGCGATGTACATACTAACGAAAACATATTCCTTGGATTGATTGTGTGGAATGTACATACGAATGCAAACTTTTAGAGGGGACTGACTGTGTGGGATGTACTTACGACCAGAAACAATTTATCTGGTATAATTGTGTTTTTAGCACTACTGTAAATATAACCGTATTTGAGCGCTCACAAGTCACACATGACCTCATTTTGCCGAGCGTGTGTGCCAGGAGGGCATATCCCTGATGGTTTTTGGATCATGTGGGAAGGACCCCCAATCATCGTCACTCACTTGGCGACGGTCGTGTGGGAACTTTCTTCCCTCCTCCATCCAAGCACACTTATGCACCAACGTGTAGAGCTCCATCACAGTCTTGGGGAACCGCACGTTCATCTTGGAACGAATCCGGTGGTTGCGCACATTGGACTCGAAGGCGGCTATCACGACTGCCGGATGGATATTTGGGATGTTCCTTTGAACTTTGCTGAATCTCTGTAAATACTTACGTAGGGTTTCTCCTTCCTTCTGTTTTAGGAGCTGCAAGACATTGGGTTGGCCCGGCTCTTGATGGCCACCGGTGAAGGCGCCGATGAACTCATGGCACATGTCTGCCCATGATGAAATGGAGTTCTCCAGAAGGTGCATCAGCCAAGACCTCACATTGGACTTGAGAGCCAAAGGGAAGTAGTTGGCAAACAGCTTCTCTTCTCTTCCCCCGGTAGCCTGAACAGCGATGGTGTAGATGCTCATAACTCTGCCGGGTTCAGCCTCCCATCATACTTCTCAGGTACCCTGGCCTGAACATGCGAACGGATGGCGAACAGACTTCTCGCAGCTCATGAGTAAAGGCAGGGCAGCCAACCTCGAAAGGTAGGCACCCACCAACACCGAGCGTGGGCTCGTCGACTTCGGGGCCGTCGCACCCATCGGTCCGGCGGAGGTCGTCGCAGCGTTGCTCGACAAATACGTGTGTGTCTCCTCTCTGCCTATCCTCTGAGGCTCGTCGTTAACCTGGACCCACTCAAGGTTCATAAGAGGCCATCGAGAGATTGTTGGTGCCTTGATTCTGGCACGCTCGTGCTGGCTGCCGTGGCAGGGAACTGCACTATGGGGATGCCTTGGACGTCTTCTTCTGGAGGTGGCCTCGCCCCTTTCCGAGCATACCTGCCCGGCAAAGGAGGCCCTTCTCCTGATGGTATCTTGCTTCTCCGGCTTGATCTTGGTCCCTCTGATCTGCATATAGGTCCTTCGAATCTCTTAGTCCCTTGTACTCTGACTTGGGTTGGTGCTTCAATCTCGTCCCCGAGTTTGTGCACAGTCTGGCAACAAACCCAAGTTTTGTTGAACCGATAGAGGAGGGCATGGAGGAGGAATCCGGAGGGGGACATCGTCACGATGGAGGCCAAAGACCAACGGGAGACCCTCTCCCCCTCTCTGGCGGTGGCACCTAAGTGCCGCCGGCGGAACTATCGCCGAAGTGATCATATTCATCAACATCACCATCTTCATCACCTTCCTCATATCTTTTAAGCGTTCCACACTCCTGCACCCTGCTGTAATCCCCTACTTGAACATGGTGCTTTATGCCACATATTATGATCCAATGATGTGTTGCCATCCTATGATGTTTTGAGTTGATTTCTTTTGTCTTTTGGGTTGATTGATGATCTAGATTGGTTTGAGTTGTATGTTTTATTTTGGTGTTGTCCTATGGTGCCTACTATGCCGCGCACACGTGAAGGATTCCCGCTGTAGGGTGCTGCAATATGTTCATAATTCGTTATAGTGGGTTGCTAGAGTGACAGAAGCTTAAAGCCGAGTAAGGGGGTTGTTGCGTATGGGATAAAGGGTACTTGATGCTTTAATGCTATGGTTTGGTTTCACCTTAATGATCTTTAGTAGTTGTAGATGCTTGCTAGAGTTCCAATCATAAGTGCATATGATCCAAGTAGAGAAAGTATGTTAGCTTATGCATCTCCCTCATATAAAATTGCAATTATGATTACCGATCTTGTTAACAATTTCCTAGGATAATTCCACACACAGATCCATCATTATTCCACACTCGCTATTTATAATATATAGGAATATATTCTAACTTTATGTTAACAGCACCTATTTTTCTATTTTAGTTCTTCGATATCATGCAAAGCTATCCTCCTCATACCCACAACATAGTTTTATTTCTTGTTTCTATATGGAAGCAAACGTTCGGTGTACATAGAGTCGTATCAATGGCAGATAAGACTTGAGAGAGTATTGATCTTAGCTTTAGCTCCTTGTGGGTTCGACACTCCATACTTATCACTTCCACCTTTGGAAATTTCTACGATGATTCCCTGACTTGGGGATTATCAAGATCTTTTCTAGCGCCGTTGTCAGGGAGCAATAGCGTGGGGTTGATATTCTCATGTATGCTTGTTTGCTTTCCCCACAATGTATATTTTGTTTTACCTTTTGTTTTTGTTCTCTTTAGTTGTGGGTGAGACAAACAAACAAATTATTAAAATAATGAAAATAGAAAAAAATTACTTTCCTCTTATGCCTAAAAACCTCTTCAAAAAGAGAAGTGATTGGAAGGTTATGCACTAGAGAAGTGAGCGTCGACCTTGAAACTTGTCTTCATGCTCATGGAAACAATGTAGAATTTTTCATGGAAGTTTCTAAAAAATAATTATCCCCTTGTATATATCTATTGTATTATAAAAATAATGGAAGTTTTGGTTTTGGGATGATTAGATTGTTTGTTTTCTATGTGCAGTGCAAAAATGGAAGCTTTGGTTGTATAGTGTGAATTTTCATTATTTACTGGAACGTGAAAAGTTTCTGAAATTATCATGGTACTGCTATGCAGATTTTATATTTTTCCCTAATTTTTTAGAATTTTTGGAGTTACAGAAGTATACAAAGTTTGCAGATTGCTACAGACTGTCCTCTTTTTGACAAATTCTGTTTTCTATGTGTTGTTCGCTTATTTTGAGGAATCTATGGGTTGTATCGGGGGGTATGAACCATGGTGAAGTTGGACTACAGTAGATATAATGCTAATATGAAATTGGAATGAGTTTACAACAATACCTAAAGATAGTGATTTTCTTTATTATACTAACGGATCTCACAAGGTTTTTGATACGTTTTGTGTGGATGAAGTGTTCAAAGATAGAGGAGTTATTGATATGAGAAGAATCAGGAGAGGAAAGAGTTCAAGCTTGGGGATGCCCAAGGCACCCCAAGTAAATATTTCAAGGATACTCAAGCATCTAAGCTTGGGGATGCCCCGGTTGGCATCCCATCTTTCTTCTTCAATAATCATCGGTATACCTCAGTTTTTGTTTTGTTCACATGATATGCGTCTTTTGTGTTTCTTTTCTTTTCCTTTATGCACCATGCTAGTATGAGATAGTCTTTCATTGATTTATAGAATGCTTCATGTGCTTCACTTAAATCTTTTGAGTATGGCTTTATAGATTGCTCTTTGTGCTTCACTTAAATCTTTTGAGTATGGCTTTATAGAATGCTTCATGTGCTTCACTTATATATTTTGATCTTGGATGTTGGTAATCTATATTAATTGTAGAATGCTCCATGAACTTCACTTATATATTTTGGAGTTAAACAATAGCGCTTGTTGGGAGGCAACCCAATTATATCTTTATGTTCTTCATTTTTGGTTCTGTTTTTCAATAAATACACATTATTACCTCTCTAGTAATGGTGTTTTGGTGTTTTAGTTAGTGTTTGGTCCAAGTAAGACCTTTGGGATGGCTTACGATGATAGTTGATATGATCTTGCTGAAAAACAGAAACTTCTGCGCCTAGTAAAATAATTTTCAAACATCACAGAAGTGTGCTTTTGATCTGAATTTTTTACACAAGACTGATATAAAAATTGCCTTGGTTGTCCTAATTTTTCAGAATTTTTGGAGTAATAGAAGTATGGTTGTTGTTCAGATCATTACAGACTGTTCTGTTTTTGACAGATTCTGTTTTCAATGCATAGTTTGCTTGTTTTCTAATTTCTATGGCTTATATTGCTCAATATAAATTATAGAAATGATATGGTACAGTAGGAATTGTGTGATAACAATTATGAATCTTGTCTTGACAGTACCAAAGTAAATGACTTGCCCTTTATCATACTAACCCATCTCATGAAGTTCCATTAAATTTTGTGTTATTGAAGTTTTCAAGTTTTGGGTGAGATATCGATACGAGAAGAATAAGGAGTGGAAAGACTCTAAGCTTGGGGATGACCAAGGCACCCCAAGGTAATATTCAAGGAAGAATCAAGCGCCTAAGCTTGGGGATGCCCCGGAAGGCATCCCCTCTTTCGTCTTCAAAACTATTAGTATACCTTACTCGGAGCTATATTTTTATTCGTCACATGATATGTATTTTTCTTGGAGCGTGTTTTCATTTTACTCGTTGTTTGAATAAAATCATTGGATCTGAAATCTTGATTGAGAGAGAGTCCTCCCATGGACAGTTAATTATTTGACTACTCATTGATTTTCACTTATATCCTTTTGAAGTAGTTTGTCATTTACTCTCGTGCTTCACTTATATTCTATGAGTAAATGGTTGAATGAATTGAATATGATAAATGTAAATTATATATGTTTCATATGCTTATCCCATGCGGAGTAATGACTTCACATATAATAAGTACAGGTGGTAAAATTTATTGAAAGTTAGCAAACACAACATTGGTCACTTGAACAATTCATGAAAGAATATTGAAGGAAGAGAGATTCCACATATAAATATACTATATTGGACATCTTCTATGATTGTGAGCCCATTAATTATTTTCAAACTTGAGCAAACTAGTTGAAGTTGTACAAGGAAGACAACATAATGAGTTATGTTTGGGTATACTTGCATAGAAGTTATATTGTTATGGATCCTCTGACATGTGGTGCTTGCTTAGGATCTTTTGCTAGCCAAAATTTTGTACTAAGTAGAGATACTACTTGGGCATCCAAAACCCTTAAACCCTATTTCATGCCATGAGTGTCCACCATGTCTACCTATGGATTGAATAAGATCATGTGATGCCCCGAGATTGTTGCGCCAGGTGTCTTTCAGTTATTCGCTGATTTTGCCTTGTCTTTCGCTTGCGTGTTGCATCTTGCCATGTCATCATGTGCATTGCATCATCATGTTTTCAAAAATGCATTCGTCCGGGTTCCCCAGTACTCCCCGTTGTCCGTTCAGAACCCAGACACACTTGCACGCGCCCGCGGCACATCTGAAATATTATTTTATAAGTGACCGGAAAATGTTCTCAGAATGGGTTGAAAGTTGGCGTGCGGTCTTATTATGGTGTAGATATACCGCCTCCCAAGTTTCAACTCATTCGGAGTCCGTTTGATGCCCCAACGGATAATTATAGCGGCATTATAGTCGGTCAAACGTCGGACGTTTTTGGTCTCCGGAAACGGTTGCCGTGTTGCATTGCTTTTCTCTCTTCTCAGCCCAACCACACACTTGACCTCGTTCGCTTAACCCCTCTTTGCACAGTGCATCGACCCCTCGCACGTGTCCGAAACTTACCTGAACCCAACCCGAGCAGTCGTGACCGATGGGTCCGGATCATCCCCAAACATCTATAAAACATCTTCAGTTTCTTCTTTGACTCCCCTAAGCTATTTATTCTCGACCGTCCGATTAAAATCGGAGGGACCAAATACCCCCTAACCTAATCCCACCTTACTATATAACCAGCCTAACCCTAGTCCTAACCTGTCCCATACAGCTATTCTCGTGTCCGCCGCTACCATTGTTCTCTCGGGATCCTTCCCCGGTCCAGACAGCCAGTCCCCTCCTTGCTAATTTTTAGTGCAGGCCAATCCCCACCAAAATCGAACCAACCAACAAGAGCGCTCGATCTCCCTCATCCCCAGTCACACTCGACCCCCCTCCTGCTCTGCCTAGCGCACACGATCCAGGGAGAGGAAATCCTCCTCGCGCGCCCGAAGAGGAGTTTCCTCTGGAGATCCTCCTATACGCTCCCTCTGCTAGGCCCCGTCGTCATTTCTCCGCCACCGACAAGCTTCGGTGAGCAGCGGGCCAACCATGCCTCCTTCCCTGCCCTCTCCCTCTCTGTGCACCTGATGCTCCAAATCCCGTCGCATCTCTGTCCAGGAGCGCCGATGTCCACAACCGCAGCCCATGCGCCTCCATCTCCCGCGGCCAGCCGAGCCTCCCCACCGCCTCCCCCTCTGGTGACCACCTCTAGCAGGAGCCTCCACGGCGCCTGTCGTTTCGAGCTCCAAGCCCCGGACGTCAAGTACCCATCCTTCGCCGTCACGAAGTTCGACCGAGGAGCACCAAGCCACCGTCCCAAGGACAAGTTGTTGTCTTGTCTCCGTTGTGCCTCGACCACCTGATCTCGCCGACCATCCTCGGATCTGTCCGTTTTTGCCATTCCAAACCACCGCCAGGGCTCCTCCTTGTCGCCGGTGAGATGCCCTGCCGCTCGTGCGTTTTCCCCTCCACCTTCCCTGCCTCACATCTCCCTCTCTCTTGGCCTCCCAATGCAGCACCCGGAGGATGCCATGCTGCCGAGGCACCTTCCCAACACCCTACTTCGCCTGGATCCGGATGAGTCTGTGCCTTCCCTGCCGCCGACGCCACCAAGTCCTGCCGCTGCTTGCTCTGTCGAAGACAACCAGCACCCGTCTAAACCAGCGGCATCATTGACCGCTTCAGTACACACGACGCCTATGCGCCCATGCCTGGCCTCATCTCGCTCGTCCGGCCCAACCATGCCGACCTGCTGCTCCCTTCTCCACTGACGGGCCAAGGCCCATGGTGAGGCCACCCCAGCGTGCCTCCTTTTTTTCTTTTTCCTCTATTGGGCTTCCTGTCCAGATTTGGCCCGTGTTACGTTTTTTTTCCTCTAGGCATTTTTGCTAATAATCCAGGAGTCTTCAGTTTTACATAAAAGTCCCCCTAGTTCATACATTTAATAACTCAAAAATGGTGCATCAGATTAAAATGATTTATATATGAAATATGACTAGAATTTCATCTAGTTTCATTATATCCATCTTTCATGCATGTTTAAAATGCTTAAAATGATGTTTGATTAAATTTGTTCATATAGCATGCTAAAACGGTTTATTTCATAACTAAACAACCGTAGCTCCAATTTTAATAAACTTTATATGTAAATGGGGTAGAAAAATGCCTAGTTTAACATGTTGCACTCATCTTGCATGTTTAACAACTCTATAATATGGTTTAGGTTAGAACAGTACCAAATCCATAAATTGCATATGAGGGTTTTCTGGACTTCTTGCTTGTTGTTCCGGCCTCATTTAAACTTGCCTACATAGGTAGTTTTATTATGCTTCACCTCTTTCCATATTTAATAACATTTAGTATTGTTGGGTACATAAACGGGAGAGAACTAAATAAGTCATGTGGTGTTTTATCAATACGCAGCTCATTGCATTTTGAGCTCCACTTAATTTGTAGTATTGTTTGTGCACTTTGCCATGCCATGCCTCATTAAACCGGACATGCATCATACTTGGTTGTGCATCATGCCATGCTTCTGTGATGGTTGTTTACTATGTTGTTTTCTTCTTTCAGGGTTGCTTCTCTTGTTAGCTTCGGTTTCGGAGTTGTGAGGATCCGTTCGACTACGTCCGTTTGTCTTCTTCATGGACTCGTTCTTCTTCCTTGTGGGATCTCAGGCAAGATGACCATATCCTCGAAATCACTTCTATCTTTGCTTTCTACTTGTTCGCTATATCGCTATGTCGCGCTACCTACCACTTGTTATATCATGCCTCCCATATTGCCATGTCAAGCCTCTAACCCACCATCCTAGCAAACCGTTGTTTGGCTATGTTACCGCTTTTGCTCAATCCCTCTTATAGCGTTGCTAGTTGCAGGTGAAGTTGAAGTTTGTTCCATGTTGGAACATGGATATGTTGGGATATCAAAATATGTCTTATTTAATTAATGCATCTATATACTTGGTAAAGGGTGGAAGGCTCGGCCTTATGCCTGGTGTTTTGTTCCACTCTTGCCACCCTAGTTTCTGTTATAACGGTGTTATGTTCCTTGATTTTGCGTTCCTTAAGCGGTTGGGTGTTATGGGAACCCCTTGACAGTTTGCTTTGAATAAAACTTGTCCAGCAAGGCCCAACCTTGGTTTTACATTTGCCTAACAACCTATACCTTTCCCTTGGGAGTAATTAACCCGAGGGTCATCTTTATTTTAACCCCCGGGGCCAGTGCTTCTCTAAGTGTTGGTCCGAACTGAGTAGACTGCTGGGCCACCTCGGGGAAACTTGAGGTTTGGTTTTACTTGTAGGATGTCTCATCCAGTGTTGCCCTGAGAACGAGATATGTGCAGCTCCTATCGGGATTATCGGCACATCAGGCGCCTTTGCTTGGCTTGTTTTACCATTGTCGAAATGTCTTGTAACAAGGATTCCGAGACCGATCGGGTCTTTCCGAGAGAAGGAATATCCTTCGTTGACCGTGAGAGCTTGTTATGGGCTAAGTTGGGACACCCCTGCAAGGTATAAACTTTCAAGAGTCGTGCCCGTGGTTATGTGGAAGATGGGAATTTGTTAATATCCGGTTGTAGAGAACTTCAAACTTGACTTAATTAAAATGCATCAACCGCGTGTGTAGCCGTGATGGTCTCTTTTCGGCGGAGTCCAGGAAGTGAACACGGTTCTTGTGTTATGATTGTGCGTAAGTAGTTTCAGGATCACTTCTTGATCACTTCTATCTTACGACCATTGCGTCGCTTCTCTTCTCACTCTTATTTGTGTATGGTAGCCACCATATATGCTTAGTGCTTGCTGCAGCTCCACCTCATTACCTTATCCTACCCATAAGCTTAAATAGTCTTGATCTCGCGGGTGTGAGATTGCTGAGTCCTCGTGACTCACAGATACTTCCAAACAGTTGCAGGTGTCGATGATACCATCGCAGGTGACGCAACCGAGCTCAAGTGGGAGCTCGATGAAGATCTTGGTCGTTGTTATCTTTCGTTTCCTGTTGATCAATAGTCGAGCCCAGTTGGGACGATCGGGGATCTAGCATTTGGGGTTGTCTTCTTTTATTTTGGTTCCGTAGTCGGAACTTGATTATATTCTGGATGATGTATGTTTAAATTCTTAATTGTGTGAAGTGGCGATTGTAAGCCAACTCTTTATCCCTTTCTCATTCAGTACATGGGATTTTGTGAAGATTACCCCACTTGCGACTAAACCACCATGCGGTTATGCCTCTAAGTCGTGCCTCAACACGTGGGAGATATAGCCTCATCGTGGGTGTTACAATTGGTAATCAGAGCCATCCCCGACTTAGGAGCTCCCTGCTTGATCGAATTGTTGATGTTGTTGAGTCTAGAACAAAATGTTTTGAGTCTTAGGATTATATATATCAGAGAGTAGGATTATTTTTACTCCCTAGTCCCTTCGTTGCTCTGGTGAGGCCTCCTTACGTAGAAGTTTTGACTCTCCTCTCCTCAAATTTCACTAAAAAAAATTTAGGATGACGCGGGTATCTTGGAATCATTCCAATAGTCTTGTGACGAGAACATTGTTCTTGGTTCCTCCTGACATTTATGGGTTGTGGCGGTGTCCCGGGGAGATGATCTCTAAGGTGTTGTCATCACAATTTTATCGTTGCAATTCTGGAATACCTGAGTTCGTCGACATCAAAAATCTCTTTTATTTAGTTGTTGGTGAGATAACCTCGACGCCACCCAGTACTGGGGCAGGAGTTCAGGAGTATTGCCATAACTCGTATAATGGATGCTTTTTGAAGGTTGAGGTACATGATTTCCAAAGGTTTCTTGGTTATGTGTTGAAGGATGGATACAACTGGATGTAGGGATTGTTAGTTTGGGTGAGATATTATGCTTCCCCTGTATCCCCAACACCTGATTGCATAACCAGAAAGTTTTGGGAGTTTATAAGTGGGAATTCAAGTAGCTCCTAGGATATCTTTCCGACAAATGTATGATATGAAATTGGGGTTCAACGTCTAGTGGTCCGCCTATCCACGGTTGGTTTTATAGTGGTCTCGTTGTGTCTTAAAGAGTCCTTGGCTATGCTGAATCGGGGACGCTTCGTATGTCATGTGCACTGCCTTGTACATGATGGTGTTGTACGATCGAGCCCGTGTGGGCCCCACCCCGAAAACTTCGAACGAAATCTCTATCATATGTTTGTTCCGGCTTATTTTGCAAGCCAATCCTTGTTTTGTTTTCAGTTGTGGTATTCGAGTTGCTATGAAGTCAAGTATTGATTCCACACCTTCCCTAAGCGGTGTTCTCATATTTCTATTGGAGTGCTATCCTTCTTAATCATCGAGTTTGTCATCTCAATTTCTTCTCAACCGATGTGCTCCTCTTCAAGTGGATCCGATCATTTTCAACATCTGCAAGTTCAATTCTAAGTTTTTCTCAACGGTGTTTGTCCCATTCCATATGCTCCAAGTTGCCTTTGTTTTCCTGCCCTCCCACCCTTTTCTTCAAGGACTCAGATTTCTGAATCAAGTACCCATCTTATGGATGTGAAGTTTCTTCATTCTTTCCTTCAATGTTTTTACCCGGTGGTTCTCATGAAGATGCTCTACAAGTTTATCATTCTTCATTCACGTATTCTTTTCCGGTGGATTCAATTCAAGTTAGGTGTTGATCTTATCCCCTTCCTCGCTTCAAGTGTTTTCTCATGTCGGTGCACTTCTTAATCATCCGCCTATTGCTATTCATGTTTATCTGGAGAGCTGAAGATATCCCAGAAGATTCAAGTTTCTATTCGTAATCCTTTCAAGCTATTTCTAGGTCCTACCTTATTCAAGCCATTTAACTCAACCGGTGCAATCTCTCTTTTAAAATCATTCAACGATGTTTCTTTTGAGTGGGCCCTAACCCACAAGTCTTTTCCCAAGATCTTATCTGACTCTTCTAATTTTCCCGGAGCTATCCTCAAATTCTTTCAAAGTTGACATAAGAATGAATTATCATCAGTCATATGTGTTTCTCCAAGATCTTTCAAATTCTTTTCATTGTTGGTTCAACCTTTCTAATTTTCATCCCGGAGTATCTCAACAATTCATGGTGGTGTTTCTCATCGTCATTCTCAACATTTGAAGACCGAAGAAGAGTTTTTCCTCCAAATCTTATCCGTTCTCTCAGAGATGCATAGTTCAAGCTTGATGCCATCCTCTCGTAATTGTTTTCGATTGTGAGAATTCTTTTCACCCATCCGGCGAAATTCAACAGTCTTTCAGATTGATTCTCCATAGCCCATCATCTTAAGAATTATTCATTCCATCTTTTAGCTCCCTTTCTCCAAATCTTATCGGTGCATCGTTCAAATATCCTCTAATCAGTTCATGATCTCTTCGTTCTCATGTATCTAAATCCCAGCAAGTATCTTCATTCGTTTTCCAATTCTTCCCGGTGAATTGTGCCTTTGCTACTTTCATTTTCAATTCTTACAGTGGTCCGTTCAAGATTTCTCTGCCTTCGTTATCATATCAATTCATTCGTTCTTTCCAAATCCTACCGGTGGTTTGTTGAAGACCTTCCCAAGTTTGTGCTATATCTCTCTTAATCCTTTTTCAACGAGAATAAGTAGTATGCCAAATCCGTTGTTTGTCATCAATTTAAATTGGTGAATGATACGCATAACGTAATTCTTAATATTGTTTCATCCAAGTGATCTAATTTCTTCTTTCCGGAGTGGTTCATCATATCACATTCTCGGTTCGAGATGCTTTATCTTTTCTTTCCGGAGTTCCAAGTTTTACGCTTTATCTCGTCGCAAAGCTCCATCTAATCATTGCGAGGCTTCAATCTTATTATTTTCATCCTTCACTTCTTTTTGATCATTCTGTTATTACCGGAGTTCTTCATGGAGGCTACATGGTGTTTCATCAAGGATTCCTTTCATTCTTCAATTGTTCTTCAAGATCTCTCTCGAAGTTATGATCCGCCAAGCTATACTCTAAATTAAACATGGTGTTCAACACATGTCTTGTTTTGAGGAGTTCAAGCATTCTTCATCTTTCATTCCGAAGTACAATTCTTCCTACCTTATCTTTTGAGGTGGTGTTATGTCATTGTTGATAATTTTCCTTCATGTTTCATGATTCACAAGTTTTCAAGAGTGACATATCTAAATCCATCATTTTCTCTTCGTTCAAGACATCTTTTCAATCCATCAATCTCTTCATTGGAGTTATATTGGGTTATATTTCACCTAAAGCTTTCCCTAAGGATTGTTACTATTTATGGTGCTTGTAAATGACCCAAGTTCTTAATTTATCCTCCCAATGAAATAAGTTTCTCGTCTCCTTGTTCATATCAATCCAATCTTTTGTTTTTCGTTAGTGGCAGAATTTCACCTCATAGTTTTGAGATGTTTTCCATAAGCCCACAACAAGCTTACTCTTTTCGTTGTTGGTTTTCCAACAACTCCGTTCAACCAATTCTTCATAAGCATGCTCTTTCAATTTTATTTGCGAGAGTTGTCATTCGTCTTCTCCGTTCTTTTTCTTTCCAACCATCTAGTTTTCCAATCATTTGTTCCGGAGGCATGGTGACATTTCTCTCTTCGTCCCATCATCTCGTTTTGCCAAGATCATGCTCTTTCCTTTTCCTATCCACTCAACCGGAGTGTCGTGTCCTAAATTCAAGTTCTTCCCATTCTGTCAAGTTTTACCTCCCTTCTCAACTGGACTGCTGTCTGAAATCTTTCTTACCCATTGTGTCATTCTGTCAATAGTTCTGGAGGCAATGTGTTGTTTATTTCATCAAGTATCCGCTCATCTTGTCAAGTTCATGTTGAATTCTTTCCATTTACAGTCGGAGTGGTGCCCAAATTACATCATTCTTATTCCTTCCCTATCTTGTTTAACCGGAGTGTTGTGTCTATCATTCCTCTTCTAACCGGAGTCTCATCCAAGAGCTTTCTTTTGCCAAGTTCATATTCTATGCTTTCCATTTCCAACCGTAGTGTTGTCATAATTGATCTTTATCGTTCATTGTACATCTCGTTTCAACCAGAGTGCTTGCATGTATGTCCAGTGCCTCATTTTCTTATGTCTTCCAACCTACAAGGTTCTCGTAATGTTCCTTGTTCCTCTTTTCTAACAGAGTGTTCGCAATCTCGTTCATCTTCGTTGTATTCTTTTCTCAAAATGTTTTACTTCTCAAGGTTCTCTGGTTTCACTCGTTTGTCAAATAAGCAACTTAGTTTACCTCTCATCTTCCTTTTCTGATTTTCTTCGGTGCCATCCTAGATCTCGGGACGAGATCCTCTTGTAGTGGTGGAGTGTTGTGACGCCCCGAGACCGTTGCGCCAGGTGTCTTTCAATTATTCGCTGATGTTGCCTTGTCTTTCGCTTGCATGTTGAATCTTGCCATGTCATCATGTGCATTGCATCATCATGTTTTCAAACTTGCATTTGTCCGGGTTCCCCAGTACTCTCCATCGTCCATTCTGAACCCAAACACACTTGCACGCGCCCGCAGCATGTCCAAAATATTATTTTATAAGTGGCCGTAAAATGATCTCGGAATGGGTCGAAAGTTGGTGTGCAGTCTTATTGTAGTGTAGATATACCGCATGCCAAGTTTCATCTCATTCGGAGTCCGTTTGATGCCCCAACGGATAATTATAGCGGCATTATAGTCGGTCAACTGTCGGATGTTTTCGTTCTCCGGAAACGATTGCCGCGTTGCATTGCTTCTCTCTCTTCCCAGCCCAACCACACACTTGACCTCGTTTGCTTAACCCCTCTTTGCATAGTGCATCGACCCCTCGCGCGTGTCCGAAACATACCCGAATCCGCCCCGAGCAGTCATGACCGATGGGTCCGGATCATCCCCAAACATCTATAAAACATCTTCGGTTTCTTCTTTGACTCCCCTAAGCTATTTATTCTCGACCGTCCGATTAAAATCGGAGGGACCAAATACCCCCTAACATAATCCCACCTGCTATATAACCAACTTAAGCCTAGTCCTAACCCGTCCCCTCCACCTATTCCCGTGTCTGCCGCCCCACTGTTCTCTCGGGATCCTTCCCCGATCTAGACAGCCAGTCCCCTCCTTCCTAATTTTCAGTGCCGGCCAATCCCCACCGAAATCGAACCAACCAACAGCAGTGCTCAATCTCCCTCATCCCCAGTCACACTCGATCCCCCTCCTACTCTGCCTAGAGCACATGATCCAAGGAGAGGAAATCCTCCTCGCACGCCCGAAGAGTAGTTTCCTCTGGAGATCCTCCTGTACGCTCCCTCTGCTAGGCCCCTTCGTCGTTTCGCCGCCACCAACAAGCTCCGGTGAGCAACGGGCCAACCACACCTCCTTCCCTGCCCTCTCCCTCTCTCTGCACCTGATGCTCCTAACCCCGTCGCATCTTCGTCCAGGAGCGCCGACGTCCACAACTGCAGCCCTTGAGCATCCATCTCCCGCGGCCAGCCGGGCCTCCCCGCTGCCACGCCGCTCCGGTGACCACCTCCAGCAAGAGCCTCCATGGCGCCTGCCGTTTTGAGCTCCAAGCCCCGGACGTCAAGTCCCCGTCCTTCGCCGTCACGAAGGTCGACCGAGGAGCACCAAGCCACCATCCCAAGGACAAGTTGTTGTCTTGTCTCCGTTGCGCCTCGACCACCTGATCCCGCCGACCATCCTCGGATCTGTCCGTTTTTGCCATTCCAAACCACCGCCGGGGCTCCTCCTTGTCGCCGATGAGATGCCCTGTCGCTCCTGCATTTTCCCCTGCACCTTCCCTGCCTCACATCTCCCTCTCTCTTGGCCTCCCAATGCAGCACCCGGAGGATGCCAAGCTGCCGAGGCACCTTCCCAACACCCTGCTTCACCTGGATCCGGATGAGTCTGTGCCTCCCCTGCCGCCGGTGCCGCCAAGTCTTGCCGCTGCTTGCTCTGTCAAAGACGACCAGCACCCGTCTGAGCGAGCGGCATCGTTGGCCGCTTCAGTACACACGACGCCCACGCGCCCATGCCTGGCCTCATCTCGCTCGTCCGGCCCAGCCACGTCGTCCTGCTGCTCCCTTCTCCACTAACGGGCCAAGGCCCATGGTGAGGCCACCCCAGCGATCCTCCTTTTTTTATTTTTCCTCTGCTGGGCTTCCTGTCCAGATTTGGCCCGTGTTACATTTTTTTCCTCTAGGGTTTTTGCTAATAATCCAGAAGTCTTTAGCTTTATAGAAAAGTCCCCCTAGTTCATACATTTAATAACTCACAAATGGTGCATCGGATTAAAATGATTTATATATGAAATATGACTAGAATTTCATCTAGTTTCATTATATCCAACTTTCATGCATGTTTAAAATGCTTAAAATGATGTTTGATTAAATTTGCTCATATAGCATGCTAAAATGGTTTATGTCATAACTAAACAACCGTAGCTCCAATTTTAATAAACTTTATATGTAAATGGGGTAGAAAAATTCCTAGTTTAACATGTTGCACTCATCTTGCATGTTTAGCTACTCTAAAATATGGTATAGGGTAGAACAGTACCAAATCCATAAATTGCATATGAGGGTTTTCCGGACTTGTTGCTTGTTGTTCCGGCCTCATTTAAACTTGACTTGATAGGTAGTTTTATTATGCTTCACCTCTTTCCATGTTTAACAACATTTAATATTGTTGGGTAGATAAATGGGAGAGAACTAAATAAGTCATGCGGTGTTTCGCCAATACGCAACTCGTTGCATTTTGAGCTCCACTTAATTTGTAGTATTGTTTGTGCACTTTGCCATGCCATGCCCCATTAAACCGGACATGCATCATACTTGGATGTGCATCATGCATGCTTATGTGATGGTTGTTTACTATGTTGTTTGCTTCTTTCTGGGTTGCTTCTCTCGTTAGCTTCGGTTTCGGAGTTGTGAGGATCCGTTCGACTATGTCCGTTTGTCTTCCTCATGGACTCGTTCTTCTTCCTTGCGGGATCTCAGGCAAGATGACCATACCCTCGAAATCACTTCTATCTTTACTTGCTAGTTGTTCGCTCTATCGCTATGTCGTGCTACCTACCACTTAGTATATCATGCCTCCCATATTGCCATGTCAAGCGTCTAACCCACCATCCCAGCAAACCGTTTTTGGCTATGTTACCGCTTTTGCTCAGCCCCTCTTATAGCGTTGCTAGTTGCAGGTGAAGTTGAAGTTTGTTCCATGTTGGAACATAGATATGTTGGGATATCATAATATGTCTTATTTAATTAATGCATCTATATACTTGGTAAAGGGTGGAAGGCTCGGCCTTATGCTTCGTGTTTTGTTCCACTCTTGCCGCCCTAGTTTCCGTCATACCGATGTTATGTTCCTTGATTTTGCGTTCCTTACGTGGTTGGGTGTTATGGGGGTCGGATTTCGGGTTCCGGCAGACCCTTGAGGTTTGAACACTGGGGTGCACGCGGAGATTTTGCCTCCTGCCTACCTGCACTCCTCCGCCTTGCTAGGATCTAAACTAAGGAAAGAACAACACAAGAGACGCAGGGTTTATACTGGTTCGGGCCACCGTTGTGGTGTAACACCCTACTTGAGTGTGTGGTGTGGTGGATTGCCTCTTGGGCTGATGATGATGAACAATACAAGGAAGAACAGCCTCGCGAGGGTCTGTTCTTGGCTGGGGCGATGAACTGCTGGGAGGAGCTCAGTCACCCTTCTCTCTCTCTCTACCTGATCTTCTCTATCCTTCAATCCCTCTCTTTTCTTCCAACCCCCCAGCTCTCTTTGCTCTATAGGTGGCTGGTCCTATTTATAGAGGCCCTGGTCCTCTTCCCAAATATCGAGCGGGAAGGGAGCCAACAATGGCGGGCTAATTTGAAGGGGGACAGCTAGTACTAGCTACCCTGACAAAAGTAGTCTTCGCCTGCACAAAGCTCTGGTGATGACGCCGTCTTGGGCTCCACGGTGACCTCCGTCTCGTAGTCCTCCTGGTCTTGGTCTCGTTGCACCGAAATGGCAACCTTTGCCTGATGCCTCGGTACTCCGCGGCTGCGCTTTCCCCCTTTGCACCAAAGAGGAAGGGAGGACACTACGCGGGCTGGCACCCGCCTGGCGCCCCCGGTCGTCATGGCTTGCGTCACGGGCACCTCGTGAGGTACCCCGCCTTGATCTCTCCGCCTCCTCGTGAGCCAGCCTGAGGAGGCCGCGCCTGAGGAAGCTTCGCGTCGTCCGCCCCGCGAGGCTTGGCTCCTCACGAGGGTCTTGGGTTGTGTTGGTGAAGATGGGCCGCGCTGGGCCCCCCTTTGAGCCATGCCGCAGGCCACAGGCAGGCAAGTCTGGGGACCCCCGTTCCCAGAACACTGACAGTAGCCCTCGGGCCCGAGCCGCGCCCGGACTTGGCCGTGCAGGGAGGCAGAAGGGCAAGAGCGAAGCGCTGCGGGCCCTAACAGCCTGCGGCCTTGGGCGCCGCGTGGTGGTTGATTGGACGTGGGCGCCCTAGCAACCGCGCGAATTGATAAAGGAGCGGCATCCACCTAGGCTTTGCTTCTTGCTTTCCCCGGTTGCTGCTCAGATCCCCTTTCGTGCACCTCTCCTTCCTCCAAAATTTCCAGATCCACTCCGACTGTGTGACCTAGGAAGCCATGGCGCCTCGTTAGCCCCCGGCCGTAGCTTGGTACTTGTCTGCCCTGGACCCGCCGAACGTGTCGGAGTCGAGCCTTGCCCGGTTGCGCCGGATGGTGAGGGCGTGGGGCATCAACGGGGCGATGGTGTTTAAAGCCGGCTCTGCCACCCCTGAGGGTCAAGGGAGCACCTTCTATCCGCTCTTCGTAAGTGCCATTGCTGCTGGCCTGGTGCCTCCCTTCTCCGAGTTCTTCTTCTCTGTCCTCCGCCACTATAAGCTACAAGCCCTGCATCTCCACCCCAACTCCGTCCTTCTCCTGGTAATCTTCGCCTATTACTGCGAGGCTCACGTAGCGGTGCAGCCCTCAGTGGCCTTGCTGCGCCACTACTTCTACCTCTGAACCTCTCGTGGTACTGCTTCCGCGTGCGCGAGCTTCGTCGCGTACGGTGGCTCCATTGCCATTTCGAACCCCGGGAAAAGGATTGAGGGCTTCAGGAGCAAGTGGGTCTTGGTGGATGCTGGGCGCATCCACCCTCGGCTGATCTTGCCCACGGAGCAGCCCACGAGCTCCAGCGATTGGGGTCGAGCGGAGCTCACGGACCCCCGCGCGAAGCTGATGTTGGAGAAGATGGACGCGGATCTGAGGCCGGCCAATATGGCGGCGGCGAAGCTGACCGGCGCGTCGCTGCTGAGGGAATTCCTGGAGCACCAGCTGGCTCCGCTTCGGCAGTACTCACTTCCGATGTGGAGGCCCCGTCCGAGCCCCGCGGCCTTAGCCGACGGAGATCTGCCTGCGGTCCTCCAATCTCTGGTCGGGGGCGATGTGGCGAGGTTGGCGACAAAGACGACGACGAGGACAACGCGAGCAGGACGGCGGGAGCTCGCCCCCGATCCCGAAGAAGGACAGGACTGGGCTGATCTCCCGCGGGTCTGCTCCGGCCCTGGGGCGGACCGCAGACGCACCTTCCGCCTCCAAGCTTCCCGAGGTTGACCCTTCCAGCCGGCTTTCAGGCTTCAAATTTGGCCGGAGGCCACCTGAGCTCACTAGCGACGAACCGTAAGCATTTGATTCTTGTCTTTATCTCTTGCTCTGCTTCTGAGGCTTGACGTCCGCATCTCTTGGATAGGCTGGCGCCCGCCGCAAAGAAGCCGAAGGGGGCTCCCGAGGTTCCATCCATGGCAGCGCTTCTGCCCGCGAAGGAGGGTGACCGCGACGCACAGGCTTCTCCTGCCCGGTCGTCCTTGCGAGGCCTGGCTGAGTCGGCTGGGGCGAGCTCAGCCCGCACGGCCCAAGTGGCTCCCGAGGTGCTCTTGCCTGCCGCCGCCACTACAGCTGTCGGGGCGCGGCAGACTCCGCCTCAGGATGCTGTGGCCGCGCTGTCGCCTTCTCCTCCCACTCCACCGGCTGCTGTCTCTCCGAGTCCTTCTGCCATTCTAGATCGTCCTGTTGCTGAGCTGGACCGAATGCGTCAGGATCTTCTTCGCGCCGACCCCCGCTTGGTGGCCGGGCGCTTGGAGCTGGCTTCAGGATGGGTTCGCTCCGACGCTTCGATTCGGGCGGCACTGGTCCAGGCCTCAACGGAATGCGACGAGGAGAAGCAGGCCGTCCTTGAGGCAAAGACTGCTCGTGACGCAGCCCTGGGGGAGGTGGTCGACGTCCGTGGTCGTTGCAAGGTGCTGGAGGGCGAACTGCAAGATTTGCAAGACCAGCTCGCGAACGAGGTCCGCCTTCGCCAAGAGCAGGAAGAAGGCATGAAGGCTCGCGAGGCGGCTCTCAAGGAGAGGGAGGTCAAGCTCAAGAAACGCCGCGACCGCCTAGGCGCGCTGGAGCAGGAGTTGGGGCGAGGAAGGCCAAGCTGGACGACGAGGCCCTGGTTCTTGCCGAGGACCGCGTGGCCTTCGCGGAGATGGAGGTAAGGGCTCGCCCCTCACTGAGGACGCTTTACGACAGCGGCCTGGAGAGCCCATTGGCTGGCACCGAGGACGGCCCCGCCAAGCTGCTTCCCTTCCTGGTTCACGCTCTTGAAGATGTCACCCTTGGCCTTGGCCCCGCGGCCGAGGCCGAGGCGCGTGTCCTGTCTTCTGCAGCAATGACGCGGGTCCTCACCCACATCTACCTTCGCGATCCCGGTGTTGACCTCGACAGCCTGCTGGAGCCAGTGAGCGGCGAGCGTGCCGCTGTCACTGCCGAGGCCGTGAAGGGTCGTGCAGAGGCCCCGTTGGGGAAGTTCTGGGCCTTCAGCACCAAGCTGAAGCAAGGCGCTGCCGACCCCACCGCTCCGTGAGGTGTACCCAATCCGCGCTGCTCCATCGCCGACAAGTGACTCCATCGCGGCTCCTGTCCTGCCTTTAATTCCTGCACATGTATCATGCCTCGGGGAGGCATTTAAACTTGCGTTTGGCATCGAGATAACAGTGTGGACTGTAATATTTGCTTTTGAACTTCTTGAAATTTGCGCCTTTCCTTCCTACTTGCTTATGTTCTACGCCGGCAGAGCCTGGCCCCGCGCATGCCTCACCCAGCGTTGGTCCCGACCGGAAACCAGGACGGGGCCAAGGAGTGAGGGGCCACGTGACAAGTTATGCTCCTGAGTCGCGATGCTCAGGAGTCCCCCTTGGCGCACGAACAGCAAATAGGGAGGCGTGATGCGGTTGGATCTACCGTTCTACATCTGCAGAGCCCGGCCGCGCGCGTGCCTCACCCAGCGTTGGTCCCGACTGGAAACCAGGACGGGGCCATGGAGTGAGGAGCAACGTGACCAGTTAGGCTCCTGAGTCGCGATGCTTAGGAGTCCCCCTTGACGCTCAAACGGCCTGCGTACCTTGGCTCTGCTCGGGGAGAGACGCGCGGCGAACCAGGCCCGGGGGGGGGGGGACCTGGCTGGGCGGCGTGCGTCTGGGTGCGCAGCCCCCGTGCCCAGCCCCCTCGCATGGCACTCCCGAGGGGAGGCGTTATGATGAGGCTAGACACTGAGCTCTGGGCTCCCTAAGGTTGGTGCGGCCCGGGGGCCACCCTCAGTTGTTTATCACCAGCGCGGAGCATAGCGCTACCGTGTGTGTACGGGCATAGCCGCTCCTCGGCAGTGTCGTCAGCCAGCGCGGAGCATGGTGCTTCCACCGGTACGTGGGAGGGGGCCCCCCTCCGGGAGGAGCCCCCGGGGCATGTACAGCCCCGCCCTGACACGTGGCTGGCACGGTAGGGCCTGGCGAGGTGTATCTGGGCACCCGTGAGCCAGCGCGGGACTCACAGGGCCCTACCTCTAGGCGGGTTGCGCCTGGCACTGGGCCTTATCTTGTGATGTGTCCCTGCAAATTTGGTTAGATGTCGGCACTCTACGTCCTCGGGTCCCGGCCCTCGAGCTGGTCTCAGCCGTCGCTGGTATGCCAGGTCGCGATGCCATGGACAAGGCCAGAGGGTGAGGGCTGGAGAGCCAGTAAGAGCCTTGAGTCGCGATGCTCAGGTACCCCCCCCTTTAACGTGCAAGTGGTCGGCATGGAGAAGAAGAGGTGCCGTGGACCGGCATCAAATAATCAAGCATGGTGGGTCTAATGCATAATCAGAAATAAACGCAAATGGGATACATGCCGTTGGGCCTGGCCCGAGCGGCTCGGGGAACATGCAGCCTGAGGGGCGCCCCCAACAGGGTAAGCTAACAACATGGAATAAAAAAAGGGATACACGCCGCAGGGACAGACCCACGCGGCCTGGGAATAATGCAGCCCTGGGGGGGGCGCTCCCAGCTGGAAATAAAACTCGAAAGATGTCACCTGATGATGTTGAGGACGAAGGAGCGTTGATGTAGCAGGCTCGGTGGGCTGCGGGAGCCGATCCTCACGAGCCCCCAGGCCCAGGGGCCTCGGGAGGCTCCGGAGGCGCTGGCGGCTCCTCACGGGCCATCTCCATCCCTGCCAGGGCCGTGGAACGCCTGGCCTCTCGTGCCCCCGTGATACCCCTCATGAGGCGCTGGTACATGTCAGCCGCGTTCGGCAAGCCACAAGGCATGCGAACGTAGATGTGGGGTGGGCCTCCGTAGCGCCCCACTCGCGAGGGACAGAGGCGCTCCAGAGAGGCGACTCGGTTGAGCCCTGGTATGTCGATGCAGATGCGCAGCCCACCATCCTCGCCTGGATGGGGAGCCACTGCTGGTAGGCGGCGGCCGCCTTTCATGACTCTTGACTCCTGTAGCTCCTGAATGGCCTTGCTGACGAACTCCTGAGGGTCTGGGTCTCCTTGCCTTGATCCTTCTTGAGGGAAACGTGCTTCGAAACACGCCTCCATGTGGTTCCCAAGCGCCTCCCTCGTGACCCTAGCTAGGTCGGTGGCCCTCCAGGGGAGAGCCCCCGAGCCCTGCTTGAGGAGGGCGCCGGGCGCGCTTTCCTATGCGATGGAAGGAGGTTCCCCCTGGGCAGGCGCGGGCCCAGAGGGGCCTGCCTCCTGAGTGGTCGGGCCGGACGATGTCTTCTTCTTCTTAGGGGCGGTCTCGGGAGGCCTCCTGCTTCCACGATCCGGGTCTTCCAGTGACGCGGCCTGAAAGGCTCGTTCCAGGGAACACACCGCGTCCTTCTCTTCACATGGCACCGTGATGACTCCGCCGCTTCCTGGCATCTTGAGGATGTTGTAGCCGTGGTGAGTTACGGCCATGAACTTGGCCAGCGCTGGGTACCCATGGATGGCGTTGTACGGCAGGCGAATGTGAGCGACGTCGAAGTCGATGAGCTCGGTGCGGTAGTTGTCGCGTGCCCCGAAGGTGACAGGGAGGTGGACCTGCCCAATCGGGACCGTGGAGCCGTTGGTGATACCGGAGAAAGGCTTGGTTGGCTGAAGCTGGCTGTAGGGCACTTGGAGGTTGTTGAATGTCTCCATGGACAGGACGTTGAGCCCTGCCCCGCCATCGATGAGGGTCTTGGTGACCACCACGTTGCTGACGATCGGGGAGCAAAGCATCGGGAGAACTCTGGCTGTAGCTGCACACTTGAGCTGATCTGCTGAGCTGAACGTGATGGCGCACGTCGACCACCTGAGAGGGCGCGTGGCTTTGAGCCTGGGGAGGACTGCGTTCACTTCGCGGGTGAACTGCTTGAAGATGCGCTGAGAGGCTGGGGCTTGTGCCGCGCCCAAGATGCAGGCGATCGCACGCGGCTCCTGGAAGCCCCCAGCCCCCTCATCCTGGCGGCGGTCCTCATTTCTCCTTGGCTGCGGCGGTAGCGGTGGGAGGCCCGCGTTGCCTTGCGGGCGATCCTCGCGAGGCTGATCCCTCCAGTCTCCCTCGCGAGGCTGTTCCCTCCAGCCTCCCTCGCAAGGTGGGTCTTGCCAGCGATCCTCGCGAGGTTGATCGCGCCACCCTTGGCGCGGGCCATGGTCTTCCCAGCGTCCTGCGTTCCTTCCTCCTCCTCGGCCGTAGCCCCGGTCACTGCGGTCAGGGCGACGGCCGATCCTTCCTTCTCGCACGGCTCGGAGCTCTTGACATTCGTTGGTTCTGTGGGTGTGGAGGTCGTGGTACACACAGTACCGGCTGCCCTTGGAAGGTTCGGGCTGATCTCTGCCCTGCTTGGTGTCTGGTTCTGCCGCGAGCATGGCAGCCCCCTTGCGCTTCACATCCTTGGGCTTGGGCTTCTTCTCTTCTGGGTCTGCGGCAGGAAGCTCGAGGAGGGAGAGACGCCCTTCCTCGGCCCTGGCGCACTTGGTTGCTAGGTTGAACAGTTCCAAGGAAGTGCACAGGTCTTCATGCATCGCCAGCTCCTCCTTCATCTTGACGTCGCGCACGCCGTCGGAGAAGGCCGAGATGATGGCCTCCTCAGTCACCTTGGGAATCTTGAGGCGCGCGTTGTTGAAGCGCTGGATGTACTTCTGCAGGGTCTCCCTGGGCTGTTGCTTGATGCGGTGCATGTCGCTCACGGCGGGTGGCCGGTCGCGAGTGCCTTGGAAGTTGGTGATGAAGCGGGTGCGCATCTCGTCCCAGGAGGAGATTGTGCCTGGAGCCAGGTTCAGGAGCCAGGTGTGGGCCCCGTCCTTGAGTGCCATGGGGAACCAGTTCGCCATGACCTTCTCGTCTCCGTTGGCAGCTTCGATGCCCAGCTCGTAGAGATGAACTCCGCAGGGTCAGCCGTGCCATCGTAGCGAGGAGGCAAGTCTGGCTTGAACTTGCCGGGCCACGCGACGCTGCGTAGCTCGGCGGTGAAGGCGCGGTAGCCTGCTGTGGCCACGGGAGGCCTTGGATGACGGGGAGCTTGGTCTTGCATGTCCCCACACAATGCAGCTGGGAGCGGCGCGGGGTCTTGACGCGCGGGAGCAGGAGCATGGTCGCGATGTTCTGGAGCAGGGAGCGCCCGGGAAGCTTCTTGCGGGCGAGGGACTTCTTGACAGCTCTTCTCTTGCTGCGCTGGCGCCTGACGGAGCGGGTTCCGCCCAGGGGCCACGCGCCTTGGAGCCATGGCGCCTTCCTGAGGAGGAGGCGGCCGGGGCGCCGCCGGAGCTTCATTGCCCGCGCGGGGTGGGGTGCGGTGCAGCGGAACGGACGGCGCAGGAGAGCCCCCTGTGGTGCGGAGGCGACGCGGTCGAGCCATTCTTCGTAGACGTCGTCGACGGGACGGTAGCACAGGAGCTTGTTCGCCACGATGAGTGCAGCCCGAGCCTCCATGGGCGCGCGGAGCGCGCGGGATGAAGAACCAGCTAGGGTGAGCGAGGGAGTCGCGGTGCGGTCGTCTTGCCGCACGGACGGATGCTGGGACGATGCTTGCTACTCGTCCCCCGCCGGGCCGGTGGCGGCGTTGACGGCAGGTGACGGGGAACGGCGAGGACGTCCGCCGACAGGGGCCGTCTGGGCGACGCGGGAAGCGAGCGCGGCCCGGCGCTCGGCGCGGGCCCGACAAGCGTCAGACATGGGCGTGATGGTCGGAGGAGAACGGGGTGGTGGAAGACGAATCCCGGCGCACCCCTACCTGGCGCGCCAAATGTCGGATTTCGGGTTCCGGCAGACCCTTGAGGTTCAAACCTTGGGGTGCGCGTGGAGATTTCGCCTCTTGCCTACCTGCACTCCTCCGCCTTGCTAGGATCTAAGCTAAGGAAAGAACAACACAAGAGACGCAGGGTTTATACTGGTTCGGGCCACCGTTGTGGTGTAACACCCTACTCCAGTGTGTGGTGTGGTGGACTGCCTCTTGGGCTGATGATGATGAACAATACAAGGAAGAACAGCCTCGCGAGGGTCTGTTCTTGGCTGGGGCGATGAACTGCCGGGAGGAGCTCAGTCACCCTTCTCTCTCTCTCTACCTGATCTTCTCTATCCTTCGATCCCTCTCTTTTCTTCCAACCCCCCAGCTCTCTTTGCTCTATGGGTGGCTGGTCCTATTTATAGAGGCCCTGGTCCCCTTCCCAAATATCGAGCGGGAAGGGAGCCAACAATGGTGGGCTAATTTGAAGGGGGACAGCTAGTACTAGCTACCCTGACAAAAGTAGTCTTCTCCTGCACAAAGCTCTGGTGATGACGCCGTCTTGGGCTCCACGGTGACCTCCGTATCGTAGTCCTCCTGGTCTTGGTCTCGTTGCACCGAAATGGCAACCTTTGCCTGATGCCTCGGTACTCCGTGGCTGCGCTTGCCCCCTTTGCACCAAAGAGGAAGGGAGGACACTGCGCTGGCTGGCACCCGCCTGGCGCCCCCGGTCGTCATGGCTTGCGTCACGGGCACCTCGTGAGGTACCCCGCCTTGATCTCTCCGCCTCCTCGTGAGCCAGCCTGACGAGGCCGCGCCTGAGGAAGCTCCACGTCGTCCGCCCCGCGAGGCTTGGCTCCTCACGAGGGTCTTGGGTTGTGTTGGTGAAGATGGGCCATGCTGGGCCCCCCTTTGAGCCACGCCGCAGGCCGTAGGCAGGCAAGTCTGGGGACCTCTGTTCCCAGAACGCCGACAATGGGAACCCCTTGACAGTTAGCTTTGAATAAAACTCCTCCAGCAAGGCCCAACCTTGGTTTTACATTTGCCTAACAACCTATACCTTTCCCTTGGGAGTAATTAACCCGAGGGCCATCTTTATTTTAACCCCCCGGGCCAGTGCTTCTCTAAGTGTTGGTCCGAACTAAGTAGACTACAGGGCCACCTCGGGGAAACTTGAGGTTTGGTTTTACTCGTTGGATGTCTCATCCGGTGCTGCCCTGAGAATGAGATATGTGTAGCTCCTATCGGGATTGTCGGCACATCGGGCGGCTTTGCTGGTCTTGTTTTACCACTTTCGAAATGTCTTGTAACCGGGATTTCGAGACTGATCGGGTCTTTTCGGGAGAAGGAATATCCTTCGTTGACCGTGAGAGCTTGTGATGGGCTAAGTTGGGACACCCTTGCAGGGTTTAAACATTCGAGAGATGTGCCCGCGGTTATGTAGCAGATTGGAATTTGTTAATATCCGGTTGTAGAGAACTTGACACTTGACTTAATTAAAATGCATCAACCGCGTGTGTAGCCGTGATGGTCTCTTTTCGGCGGAGTCCGAGAAGTGAACATGGTTCTTGTGTTATGATTGTGCGTAAGTAGTTTCAGGATCACTTCTTGATCACTCCTAGCTTACGACCATTGCGTTGCTTGTTTTCTCGCTCTTATTTGCGTATGTTAGCCACCATATATGCTTAGTGCTTGCTGCAGCTCCACCTCATTACCTTATCCTACCCATAAGCTTAAATAGTCTTGATCTCGCGGGTGTGAGATTGCTGAGTCCTCGTGACTCACAGATACTTCCGAACAGTTGTAGGTGCCGATGATACCATTGCAGGTGACGCAACCAAGCTCAAGTGGGAGCTCGATGAAGATCTTGGTCGTTGTTATCTTTCGTTTCCTGTTGATCAGTAGTGGAGCTCAATTGGGACGATCGGGGATCTAGCATTTGGGGTTGTCTTCTTTTATTTTGGTCCGTAGTCGGACCTTGATTGTATTGTGGATGATGTATTGTTAACTTGTTAATTGTGTGAGGTGGCGATTGTAAGCCAACTCTTTATCCCTTTCTCATTCAGTACATGGGATTGTGTGAAGATTACCCCACTTGCGACTAAACCACCATGCGGTTATGCCTCTAAGTCGTGCCTTGACACATGGGAGATATAGCCGCATCGTGGGCGTTACAGATCCATAAAGTAAGTTGTCATCGGTGCAAAAAGCAATGAAAATTGCTCCTAAATATGTATGATCTTTTATTGTAAGGGAAAATAAGCGTTGTACGAACTTATGATGGTAAAGAAATAAAAGTGACGAAATGCATAATAAAGGTTGGTATCACAAAGGACAATACAACGTGACGTTCCTTTGCATTAAGGGTTTGCACATCCAAAATTAAAAAGTGCATGACAACCTCTGCATCCCTCTGCGAAGGGCCTATCTTTTACATTCATGTATTTAATTTTATGTAAGATTCGATAGTTTTCCTTCTTATTTCAACCTCAATTATTCTTTAGTTGGCAAGCATCTTGTGGTGGGGAAATATCCAAGCATATATTGCCATTCAAATATATTTGATCATGAATTATTATTGTTGACAATTATCTATATGATAAGTTGGGAGGCAAAACATTAAGCCCCTATCTTTCTCTGTGCTATTTGTCCTAAAAATATGCTTTGAGTGTTAGCAATCATCCAAGATTATATTATAGTTGAGTATGTGGAATTTGCTAAATCAAGGCTCTTACATAGACCCTTCCTGAAAATATGATGAATTGCAATTGTTGGCTGACTGAAACATAGTTTGTTAGTTTTCAAGAAAGTTTATAGTCTATACTTCAACATGTGAATAACTTGCTACTTTATCATGAGAAGTTTAATGAGATGAGCTACTATTTATGATATATAAATGATGCTAGAAAAGTGTCTGGGATTATCATTGATCAAACTTATGCACTATGCTAGCATTCACACTTCATAAATTATTTCTTTTATCATTTACCTACTCGAGGACGAGCAGGAATTAAGCTTGGGGATGCTGATACCTCTCCAACGTATCTATAATTTATGAAGTATGCATGTCCTATTTACAACAATTTTATATGGTTTTCATATGATTTGATTAGAACTAACCCGGACTGACGCTGTTTTCAGTAGAACTACCATGGTGTCATTTTTTTGTGCAGAAATAAAAGTTCTCGGAACGGGATGAAAATTTATGGTGATTTTTTGTGGACCAAAAGAGACCCCCGAAGCATTGGAGTTGGTCAAGAGGAGTTTCGAGGCAATGGCAAGGTAGGGGGCGCACCCTACCCCCCGAGAGGGTGCTCCAGTCTTGCCGCTGCCTCGTGGACCCGCTTGATGTGAGACCGATGCCAAAAATTTCTATAAATACCAAAACCCCAAAAAGAAACCTAGATCGGAAGGTCCACCGTCGCAAGCCTCTGTAGCCACGTAAAATCAATCTAGGCCCTCTCCGGCACCTTGCCGGAGGGGGCCATCATCGCAGGAGGCCATGGAGGAGGAATCTGGAGGGGGGCATCATCACCATGGAGGCCAAGGACCAGAGGAAGAACCTCTCCCCATCTTAGGGGGAGGCCATGGTGGAGGAAGCACAAGGGGAGACCCTCTCCCCACTCTCTCGGTGGCGCCGGAGTGCCGCTGGGGGAACCATTGCAGCGGTGATCGTCTTCATCAACATCACCATCTTCATCACCTTCCAAATCTCTTTTAAGTGGTCCACTCTCCCGCACCCCACTTTAATCCCCTACTTGAACATGGTTCTTTATGCCACATATTATGATCCAATGATGTGTTGCCATCCTATGATGTTTTGAGTTGATTTCTTTTGTCTTTTCGGTTGACTGATGATCGAGATTGGTTTGAGTTGTATGTTTTTTTGGTGTTGTCCTATGGTGCCTTCCGTGCCGCGCACACGTGAAGGATTCCCGCTATAGGGTGTTGCAATACGTTCATTTCGCTTATAGTGGTTTGCTAGAGTGACTGAAGCTTAAACCTGAGTAAGGGGGTTGTTTCATATGGGATAAAGGGACTTGATAATTTAATGCTATGGTTGGGTTTTAACTTAATGATCTTTAGTAGTTGCAGATGCTTGCTAGAGTTCCAATCATAAGTGCATATGATCCAAGTAGAGAAAGTATGCTAGCCTATGACTCCCTCATATAAAGTTGCAATAATGATTACCAATCTTGTTAACAATTACCTAGGATAATTCCGCACACCGATCCATCATTGTTCCACACTTGCTATTTATAATATATAGTAATATGTTCTAACTTTATGTTAACATCACCTATTTTTATATTTTACTCCTCTGATATGATGCAAAGCTATCCTCTTCATACCCACAATGTAGTTTTATTTCTCGTTTCTAGATGGAAGCAACGTTCGATGTACGAAGATTCGTATCAGTGGCAGATAGAACTTGAGAGAATATTGATCTTACCTTTAGCTCCTTCTGGGTTCGACACTCCATACTTATCACTTCCACCTTTAGGAATTGCTACAATGATTCCTTGCACTTGGGGATTATCACCCTTCACCTCACCCGAGGAGACAACAGCCGCATCGCTCATATCCGAGGCCTCATGACTCCCTGAACCCCTCGCCCTATGCCGGAGTAGAAGCAACACCAGGGACCCCTCACGCCCTTCTCCTTCCCCGCTCTCTCTCTCTCTCAGTTTTCCTTCCCCTGTTTCATCTCTCAATTCTCTTTGTGTCCTCTCTTTCTTCAGGAAACATTAGTTCTCGTGGGAGCCATCGCGTCGTCCTGCCATCACTCTGGTGTCCTGCAACCGGATCCATCAAGTTCGTGACCCCGCTGGACCTCCTTCCCCTCGTTCATGCTGCCACCAAGCCTGCTTTGTGCCGTCGTCCCGCCATGGATGACGCGATATTGACCTCCTCCACCCGCACCACGACGGCCTCCTCCTCCAGCATGTGGCTCCCGTCGATGAGCACCTCGAGCCACCCACGCCCCGTTATATCTTCCTTCCAATTTCCCCATCACTCATCCTCCCTGTTTTCTCGCAAGTGTCCGCCTTGGCCTTCAAGTTTCCACCACCACCGTTCATCTTCGTCGGCGACCACCAAGCCCTCGCCAAGTCCCTCACCCGCGTGCCCAGGCCGACCCTCCTCCACCTCATCCCGGCGAGATCTGGACAGATCCCTGCCTCCTCTACCACCCCTCGCCGGAGCCCCGCTGCCTTGGCCGCCTCTGTTCGTCCGCAACGAGCACGCATGCACGCATTGACCGCGCCCCCTCCACCTCCTCATACGATCCAACCAACATGGACAAGCACCAAGGCCCAACCCCGCATCGTGCTCAAGCCCAACATCACCGACCTAGGCCTTAGCCCGTGGTGAGCAGCCCAGTCAATCCATTCGGCCAGATACATTTTTTTCCACGGGACGAATTATCCATTTATCCGGAGAATTATAGATTGGTAGAAAAACCCTCCATGTTTACACATTTAATATCTCACAAACCATGCATTGGATTAAAATGTTTTATATATGTAAAATGGTTAGAATTTCATCTAGTTTCATAATTTGTAACTTTCATCCATGTTAAAAATGTTTAAATGTGTTGTTTGAATTAACTTGCTTAAATGTCATGTTAAAATGGTTTATTTCATAACTAATTAACTGTAGCTCCGAATTAATGAAACTTTATATGTAAACGGTTTGGAAAAATGCATAGTTTAACATGGTGCAATTATTTTGCATGTTTAACAACTCTAAAGTATGATTTAGGGCAGAACAATAGCAAATTCGAAATATGCATCTGGGGTTTTCCGGAATTGTTGCTTATTATTTCCAACCCCATTTAAAATGCCTAGATGATGTAGTTATTTATGCTTCACCTCTTGCCATGTTAAGCAACTTTTAATATTGTTGGGTCAATAAACAGGAGCAAACTAAGTAATTGAATGTGGTGTTTCGTCAATATGCGACTCGTTGCATATTGAGCTCCACTTAATTTGTAGTATTTGATTTTTGCACTTTTCCATGCCATGCCTATTTAAACCGGACACACATCATACTTGATTGTGCATCATGACATGTTTATGATATGCATGTTTACCATGTTGTTTCCTTCTTTCCGTTTGTGCTTCTTCTTGATAGTTGTGGTTACGTTGCGATTGTGAGGATTGGTTCGACTATGTTGGTTCGTCTATTTCATGGATTCGGTCTTCTCCCAGGTGGTAGTTTAGGCAAGTTGACCGTTACCTTGGATACCACTACTATCTTTGCTTTGCTAGTTGTCTCGATGCTATCGCCATGTCACGCTACCTACCACTTGTTTATCAAGCCTTCCATATGCCATGATAACCCTCTAACCTTTTCCACCATTCCAACAAATTGTTGTTTGGCTATGTTACCGCGTTGCTCAGCCCCTCTTATAGCGTTGCTAGTTGCAGGTGCAGTTGCAGCTTGTTCCATGTTTGGACATGGAAATCATGGGATATCACAATATCTCTTATTTAATTAATGCATCTATATACTTGGTAAAGGGTGTAAGGCTCGGCCGTTTTCCTGGTGTTTTGTTCCTCTCTTGACGCCCTAGTTTCCGTCATACCGGTGTTATGTTCCTTGATTTTGCGATCCTAACATGGTCAGGATTTATGAGACCCCCTTGATAGTTTTCTTTGAATAAAACTCTTCCAACAAGGCCCAACATTGGTTTTACCATTTGCCTAATAATAACTAAAACTTGCATCGGGACCGGCTAGCACCAGAGGCCTCTTAATTAACAACCCGGGCCAGTGCTCCTCATGAGTGTTGGTCCAAAATGGGCATACTGCGGGGCCACCACAGGGCAACTCGAGGATTGGTTTTACTTGTAGAATGACCTATCCGATCATGTCCTGAGACAAGATACGCGCGGCTCCTATCGGGGTGTCGGCACGTCGAGAGGTCTTACTGGTTTTGTTTTACCATCATCAAAATGTCTTATGAACCGGGATTCCGAGCTTTATCGGGTTGTTCTGGCATGGAGGATTTTCCTCTGCGTATCATGAGAGGTTGTGATGGACTAAGTTTGGACACCCCTGCAGGGTTTAATCTTTTCAAGAGGCGTGCCCGTGGTTATGTGGCAGATGGGAAATCCTTTCCATACCCATTAAGCTTTGCTAGTCTTGATACCCATGTTAATGGGATTGATGAGTCCTTGTGGCTCATGGATTACTACAACAATAGGTGCAAGTATAGGTAATGGTTGCTTGGTTGCTTGTTTTGGAGTTATTCTGCGTCTTCTTCTTCTTCAATCAAGGGATAGGTTCCGAGTCAGGAGCCTAGGATTAGCAGGGTGCATGTCGTTCTTCTTTTTTGTTTGATTTCATCCATAGTCGGATCCTGCTCTTCTATATGATGATTGCTATGTATTGATGAACTATTGTATTCATGTTGTAGCTTGTCGCGAGTGTAAACCTTTATCTTGTATTCTCATATATTCAGTAAATGGTATGTTGTAATGATATCCACCTTGCTATGCGCTCGAAATGAAATTGTGCCCCAATCATGAATTCATCACGTGATTGAGATAGAATCGCATCTTGGGCGCTACACACCATCACCACCACCGCCACCAACACCACCATCGTCCTCTCGGCCGCCACCATCACCATCACCACCACCACCACAACCCTCTTGGTCTCCACTACCACCACCATTCCGAAGATAGCTTTCCACTTGGATCAAGATCTTCCCACGAGTGAGCTCCCAATACTTTCTTGTGTTCTCATCTATTGTGGTTGTATTCATGAACATGATAGCATGATCTTCGGCTTTCTTGGTATCATGAAATATCTCCTCCTCAAGTGCAAGTCTACACTCCTTCTCTCTCAACTTTCTCTCCTCCAACGTCAACTTGGCCTTCCATTTTCCATCCTCCAAGAACTTGACTCATTCCATATTGACATCTTCTCCTCTTTGTGTTCGGCCGCCAACACCTTCTTGGCCTCAATCATGGCAAAAAGTTCTTCTTTGTATGTGCCATTGTACACATTTATCTTCTTTCTTTATTTTGCAATTTTGTTCCCTTCCGGTCTATTATTAGCCTCTTCATCAACCTCTTCATCCTCTTCAATGGATATGCTCAACCTTGATCTTTTGGATTGGTCTCTTTTAGAAGTTAGCATGTCAGCTTCATCAACAGCTTCATTACCATGGCACCCAACAGGAAGGGCACCACAACAGTTGGTCCCTCTTTGGACCCACTTCTTGTTCTTGTAGAGCTCTTTGTAGCAATGATGCGATGCGAAGGGCTTGTGGCCGAACTTGTTGTTCCCATGCTTGAATAGTTCTTGGATGTAGGGGCCATACTCAGCCACTTGCACACCGCTCAGTGGTGCATGATTCACTTGGTTGATGCAACCAGACCATCGGTTGCATTGGTCATGAATGTGCTCCAATAATGCCCATGAGAACCTTGTGTATGGCTTGATTATGCCTCCATGAAGTTGTTGTAGTACTGTGTAATTCTCTCCCAAAACATAGGCTTGGTTTGATCTATTACAATCATTGCATCCATGGAGATGTTCATCCAAGCGTAGTAAATAGCAACATCTTCAGCTTGATTGTAGTTGGCAGTGCATGATGTTGACGACCGCGTGCTTGCTTCGGTCACCACCATGACTTCATCTTCATCGACCATTGTTGGTGTATTAATAATTGGGTCCTTAATACCCCAGACTTATGCACAGGAAGTAGCAGCCTTCCCGACAGTAAGGCTTGTCGGAGGATAACTAAAGCCAAACTCATGATCAGATTACATGAAGCAAAGAAAATCTCAGAAGGCAGATATCAGAAATGCTGAAGATACAGCTCAAAGACCTGGAAAGACCCTTGCCGGGGAGAGCCTTCCAAGGATCAAGTCCGGCAGGCTCCGAGCCTGGCAAGAATCCCACTACCTAGCCACCGCTCCACCTCATCGACCAGGTTGTCACTTGTCGATTAGGTGTGGAGGGGGCAGGCAGTTATGTGAGACTTGTGTGGGCACGTGGCAGCTCACCGCAGAAGATACAACTTTAGTGACACCCATCCAAATGATGTGTCAAAGGAATAGAAGGTAGATGTGTGAACGACATAGAAGGAGAGATCAACCTTGCCGGTGATCTGCATCCACAAGACACCTGACGATGCATTAAATGCATTTGTCCTAACCCGTCAGAGTTAGATATTTGGCACTGTAGCCACTATCTACAGTGTGTTTCTACCATTTTGCCATTGTGGTAACCCCTTGGTCAATAAAAGGAGGCCCATGGCTACCTTAATAAAGGTCGAAACCCTGTTCATTTCCACGCGTAGATGCACCTCCTGAGCACCTTGCCGGACATGCGCTCCTTGTAACTGGATGCATACACATTGAATACACAAAGCAGGAGTAGGATTTCACGCCTCACAGGGGCCCAAACCTAGGTAAACCTCATGTATTTCCTCCTGATTCTGCTCTTTGTGCTTATCGATCCCTCCAGTCAAACCACAAAGGGATCACCGTGATCCCATAAATGGTTGTACACACGACATCTTTGGCACACCGGGTAGGGGGGTCGCTTGTGCGAACCAGAATTAGAAGTTAGCATGTCAGCTTCATCAACAGCTTCATTACCATGGCACCCAACAGGAAGGGCACCACAACAGTTGGTCCCTCTTCATCTAAGTTGCAGACAGGCGATGACACATGCGGTGACGGGAGTGGCGGAGGCCAAGAACAACCTCTGCGGCATTCTGGCGATCACAGCCAGACGTGTGGCGTCGTCCGCAACGACAACAACCCACATGCTACCAGGTCCAAGGATAGGGTTGTACCCCCTGCCAGAGGCACGACGAACTCCAGGGACACCATGGCACACTCCAAGAAACCCACACCAGCGCTCACGCCGCAACCATCTCAAGCCTCATGCGGCTAGCAGCGCCACGACATCGGTGGCTCCAAGCGTCCCCATGGCAATGGTCATGCGGATCATCCTCAAGATACGCAAGGCCAACATGCATGTCATCACGCTGGCGGTAACAGGCCGAGGTCGAAGGTTCGAGACAGGCTACTTCCAGGTTTGTAGGAAGTAAGAACACCTCTCGTTCCGCGCGCCTCTCCATACCGTCCACACCAGAAGAAGCGTTGGTGCGTGCATCGCTACTTCTAGGGTTTCCTCTTGCTGCAGAGAAGATGGGAGAGTGCATAGCTACCATCTAGAGTCTTGTTGGTTTCGCTAATAATGACAAACCGCATAGGGTAGGACCTTCTCAATAGTAGCCCACCTCCCCGGTGTGCGCTGCCGGGCAGAGGACTGGAGGCGGAGCACCCACCATGCAGTCTCCTCCACGACAACAACAACCTCAGCGGCAAGGCCAGCGGGTCAAGGCCCATGATGACGTGTCCATGGCATCATCCAACCCCGCGAGCTCACCGCGACCAGCGCCAAGTTCTACAAGAACGGTGCAAGGAAGATGCCCGTAGAACCACTGAATGTTGACGGGAAGCACGTGGTCAATCTAATAGGCGTGCAGGGTCCGCTGTTGGTGAGCCTGCGGTGGGGAACAATGGCGGCCTACCTTACGAGGTGGGTTGTCCAGCATTACCTGGAAGCCGCGGCAAGTCCAGTGGCCTAGTTCCCGAAACATCAAGCCAGAGGTGGAAAAGTACGATGGCAAGACACATCAATCAGAGTTTCTAAGCATTTATACCATTGCGGTGCAAACTGCTGGAGCTCGTGACGACAAGGTTTTCGCCAACTGACGGATGCGAGGGTCCCTATCTTTTGATGAGATGGTAACTATCGATTTGGTGGAGCCGACTTTGACGATCCGACAACAAACGTGCAATGACGTTGCGCCTTAGCAATCGCTAAACCAACTCCGAGGGGTTATTGACCACGCCGGAGCTTGATCAACCTGACCACGAAGGTCTATTCCTGCAAGCAATCAAAGAACAAGCAAGAATATGGTAAAACAATATGAATATTGCGAATATGGATGAAGTATTGATGATGGTGGGGATTTGAAAGTAGTCTTGGTCTAGTCGTTGGACACAAACAAAGTACACGAAGTTGCAATGGCTAACTTTTCACTAAACAAATCTCAAGCAAAAAGCTACTAGGTTGATCTACTTATATAGGGGTAAGGGTTGGCGGCCAAGGAGGTGGTAGGACGTCCCATGGCAGCCTAAAACTAAGCCAAGGTCATACAAGGCTCATGGGTCCAAGTGGAGGTGATGCAACACCTTTGGACTTGTAGTTTGACTTGGATTCTGGTGCAGCGTAAGATTGTTTCGTCAATATCTTAACACTCTGGACGAATTTTAAGGTGAATCCAATTGGGTTGGAAAGTGCATGAAGTCTAATTTCCAAGTAAAAAGAATCACCCAATTCGGAGTCCGTATGAATGAGTATTGACATTTTGAATCAAGTATGTATGTGTAGTCCGAATCTGCGTCCAGAACGTGAGAGACTTGGACTCTATCTTCTCTTGTGTTAAAAGCGATGTGAGAGGACTTTTTGAACAACACCTAAACTTCTATTTTCCCTTATCTTCATATGTAAATTGTACAAATGTCCCATACACCTGCAATTAGACATGGCACAAAAGTCCGTGAAGTATTTTTGTCTTGGATAATATAAATAAATTATTTCATAGTTTGCATTAGAAATCACCTCACAAATATGCATGTATGCAATATTTTTGGTCATATCTAAGGTAGTCATGTCCTCATCGTCCTCCCTTCTTGAAAAAAATGTTCAGAAAAAAGTCTTCATTTATTGGGAAAGAATCAATATACTTTTAATGTCGAATCGGGATTCACTAAGACAGAAATAAAGCATTGGGTCGAACTCTTCTTTGGTGTTAAGGTGGTAGCTGTGAATAGCCATCGGCTACCTGGAAAAGGTAGAAGAATAGGACCTATTCTGGGCCATACAATGCATTACAGACGTATGATCATTACCCTTCAACCGGGTTATTCTATTCCACTTCTAGATAGAGAAAAAAGTAAAGGAGAACACTTAATAATACGGCGAAACATTTATACAAAACACCTATCCCGAGCACACGCAAGGGAACTGTAGACAGGCAAGTGAAATCCAATCCACGAAATAAATTGATCCATGGACGGCACCGTTATGGTAAAGGTCGTAATTCCAGAGGAATCATTACCGCAAGGCATATAGGGGGAGGTCATAAGCGCCTATACCATAAAATAGATTTTCGACGGAATCAAAAAGACATATCTGGTAGAATCGTAACCATAGAATACGACCCTAATCAAAATGCATACATTTGTCTCATACACTATGGGGATGGTGAGAAGAGATATATTTTACATCCCAGAGGGGCTATAATTGGAGATACTATTGTTTCTGGTACAAAAGTTCCTATATCAATGGGAAATGCCCTAACTTTGAGTGCGGTTTGAACTATTGATTTACGTAATTGGAAGTAACCAATTAGGTTTACGACGAAACCTAGAAATCGATCACTGATCCAATTTGACTACCTCTACGGGATAGACCTCAACAAAAAACTGTTGAGTAATGGCAACAAGTGATTGAGTTCAGTAGTTCCTCATAGAAAATTATTGGCTCTAGAGATATGGTAATATGGAGAAGACAAAATTGTTTGAAGCACACACAGAACCGGAAGCGCCCTTTGTTTCAAAGAGAGGAGGACGGGTTATTCACATTTAATTTGATGGTCAGAGGCAAATTGAAAGCTAAGCAGTGGTAATTAGACCCCCGGGGGAAAATAGGGATGTCTCCTACGTTACCCATAATATGTGGAAGTATCGACGTAATTTCATAGAGTCATTCGATCTGAATGCTACATGAAGAACATAAGCCAGATGACGGAACGCAGAGACCTAGGATGTAGAAGATCATAACATGAGCGATTCGGCAGATTTGGATTCCTTTCCTATATATCCACTCATGTGGTACTTCATCATATGATTCATATAAGATCCATCTGTCTAGAGATCGTCATATACATCTAGAAAGCCGTATGCTTTGGAAGAAGCTTGTACAGTTTGGGAAGGGGTTTTTTGAGAGAAAAGAAGAATCTACTTCAACCGATATGCCCTTAGGCACGGCCATGCAATAACATAGAAATCACACGTGGAAGGGGTGGGCAATTAGCTAGAGCAGCAGGTGTTGTAGCGAAACTCATTGCAAAAGAGGGTAAATCGGCCACTTTAAGATTACCATCTGGGGAGGTTCATTTAGTATCCCAAAACTGCTTAGCAACAGTCGGACAAGTGGGTAATGTTGGGGTGAACCAAAAAAGTTTGGGTAGAGCCGGATCTAAGTGTTGGCTAGGTAAACGCCCCATAGTAAGAGGGGTAGTTATGAACCCTGTGGACCACCCCCATGGGGGCGGTGAAGGGAAAGCTCCCATTGGTAGAAAAAACCCACAACCCCTTGGGGTTATCCTGCGCTTGGAAGAAGAACTAGGAAAAGGAAAAAAAATATAGCGATAGTTTTATTCTTCGTCGCCGTAAGTAAATACGTAACTAGGAATATGGAAAATTGCATTTTTGGAATTTGCAATAATGCAATGGGCGAACGACAGGAATTGAACCCGCGCATGGTGGATTCACAATCCACTTCCTTGATCCACTTGGCTACATCCGCCCCTTATCCATCTAAAGGATTTTTTTCTTTTTCCCATTGATCATTATTCTATTTATTCTAACCTCCGTACTTCGATCGAGATATTGGACATAGAATGCCACTCTTTAAAAAGGAAAAAAAGGAGTAATCAGCTGTGACACAAAAAAAATGAATCCTTTTGTAGCTCATCATTTATTGGCAAAGATAGAAAAGGTCAATATGAAGGAGGAGAAAGAAACAATAGTAACGTGGTCCCGGGCATCTAGCATTCTATCCACAATGGTTGGCCATACAATCGCGATTCATAATGGAAAGGAACATATACCTATTTACATAACAAATCCTATGGTAGGTCGCAAATTGGGGGAATTCGTGCCTACTCGGCATTTCACGAGTTATGAAAATGCAAGAAAGGATACTAAATCTCGTCGTTAACTGAATTCTGAATAGAAAGATTAAGAAGAAAAAAAGATTCAAAATAAAGTAAAGGTAGGCGGGGAATAACCTTATTTATGACAAGTTTCAAACTAGTAAAGTATATCCCTAGGATAAAGAAGAAGAAAAGTGGGCTAAGGAAACTCGTAAGGAAAGTTCCAACCGATCGTCTACTTAAGTTCGAAAGAGTTTTCAAAGCACAAAAACTTATCCCTATGTCTGTTTTCAAAGCACAAAGAGTTCTTGATGAGATTCGTTGGCGTTACTACGAGGAAACTGTTATGATAATGAACCTCATGCCCTATCGAGCATCTTATCCCATCTTAAAGTTGGTTTATTCGGCAGCCGAAAATGCTACTCATTATAGGGATTTCGACAAAGCGAAATTATTTATTACTGAAGCCGAAGTCAGTAGGAGTACTATTATGAAGAAATTCAGACCTTGAGCTCGAGGACGTAGTTTCCCCATAAAAAAAGCATGTGTCATATAACAATTGTACTAAATATAGTAAAGAAATCTAAATAACCTTTAGATCCATCTAAGATTTCGATTCCCAGTAAAAAAATATAGAATAGAAAAATATGGGACAAAAAATAAATCCACTCGGTTTCAGACTTGGTACAACCCAGAAACACCATTCCTTTTGGTTTGCACAACCAAAAAATTATTCTGAAGGTCTACAGGAAGATAAAAAATAAGGGATTGTATCAAGAACTATATACAAAAGAATAGGAAAAAGGGATCGAATAGAAAAATAGAATCAGACTCAAGTTCCGAAGTAATTACACATAATAGAAAAATGGACTCAGGTTCAAGTTCCGAAGTAATTACACATATAGAAATCCAAAAAGAAATCGATACGATCCACGTCATAATCCATATTGGATTCCCAAATTTATTAAAGAAAAAAGGAGCAATCGAAGAATTAGAGAAAGATCTACAAAAGGAAATTAACTCTGTAAACCAGAGATTTAATATTTCTATCGAAAAAGTTAAAGAACCTTATAGACAGCCTAACATTCTTGCAGAATATATAGCTTTCCAATTAAAAAATAGAGTTTCATTCCGAAAGGCAATGAAAAAAGCCATTGAATTAACTAAAAAAAGATATAAGGGGAGTAAAAGTAAAAATTGCGGGTCGTCTCGGAGGAAAAGAAATTGCACGCGCCGAATCTATTAAAAAGGGTAGACTTCCCCTCCAAACAATTCACGCTAAAATTGATTATTGCTGCTATCCAATTCGGACTATCTATGGAGTATTAGGTGTAAAAATTTGGATATTCGTAGACGAAGAATAAGTAATCTTGTCTTCAGATTCTGTCCATTGATAGAATAAAAAATGACAAAAGACTTTTTCCTGAAATCCCTGCAAAAGAAGAAATTATACCTCTTTCTATAAGATTTAATGAAAATTGATAAATCATTTAATATAATTGCTATGATTAGTGTGTGACTCATTATTTTTCCTTTTTTAAGAAAAAAACTTGGTAATTATAGAAAATTAACTAATAACCAACCCATTGCTTCATATTGTCGAGATCCTAACTAAGAAACAGTCACTATATGAATAAATACCTCTATCATAAATGAGTAGATGTGTCATATAGTTGTAGCAACTGCAATTTTTTCTCTAAAAAAGAAAAGTGATTCTAGGTTGTGAAGCAAAACTAAAGGGATGTGGATAAAGGGAGGGATGATAGAAAGAAGGAAGAGGAAATAAATAAGATATAGGATTCCACTATGTATGGTCTATGAATTACATCATAAAAGGCAATGTGATAATGCATCAATATAATAAAAATAATAGAGAATTAAAAATTATAACTTGAAACAAGAACTACAAATTTAAAGCAATAATAAAGAGCCGCCCGGGTTAATAAAACTGAGAAAATTAACTCGGAAAGAAATTTTTTGGAAGCTCCGTTGCGGGATTCAGACCTAACCATTCAAGGAGAAGCAGTGGGAACGACAGAACCTATGATTCCATAGGATTTTATTGAAAAGAATCCTAACACTTCATTGGGTGGGATGGCGGAACAAACCAAAAAAATTGTCTTATTTGGTAAGTTTATAAATTAACAAATAAGACAGGAAAGAGTAAATATTCGCCCGCGAAATTCTTATTGAATTAGAATACTTTACCGCGATTCAATAAGAGTAAAAATAAGGATTTTTTTAAGAAGGATTACATTATCTATAAATATAGAATTTAGATAAATATACACACACATCTGGATATATTCTAGATCTTCTTTTTTGACTATATATTATATTTTTCTGTTTTAACAAATTCAATATAAAAAACTGAACTTTTTCTATTATCTATTAATCTGTATCTATCTGAACCGTAATATTTTGGAATATTATGAATTAGAGAAATTTACATGCTTTCTCATTCCATTCGCGAGGAGCTGGATGAGAAGAAACTCTCATGTCCAGTTTTGCAGTACAGATGGAACTAAGAAAGAGAACCATCACCTATAACCCCAAAAGAACCAGATTTTGCAAACAACATAGAGGAAGAATGAAAGGAAAATCCTGCCGAGGCAATCGTATTTATTTTGGTAGATATGCTCTTCAAGCACTTGAACCCGCTTGGATCACAGCGAGACAGATCGAAGCAGGACAAAGAGCAATAACACGATATGCACGTCGTGGTGGAAAAATATGGGTACGTATATTTCCCCACAAACCGGTTACACTAAGACCCACGGAAACACGTATGGGCTTGGGAAAGGGGTCCCCCGAATGTTGGGTATCTGTTGTTAAACCTGGTCGTATACTTTATGAAATGGGGGGAGTATCTGAAACTGTAGCTAGAGCAGCTATCTCCATAGCTGCTAGTAAAATGCCCATACGAAGTCAATTTATTTGATTAGAGATATAGAACCCTAAAAGGGGTATGGAAGATAAAAAAATGTCCGGTTTTTCTTTCCGGAAAGACAATATTTCTTTCATCCTTTTGCATTGACATAACAAATTGAAATCAAAATAATATGATTCAACCTTAGACCCTTTTAAATGTAGCAGATAATAGTGGAGCTCGAAAATTGATTTGTATTCGAGTCATAGGAGCTGCTGGTAATCAGCGATATGCTCGTATTGCTGATGTTATTGTTGTTGTAATCAAAGACAAATTGGCCAAATGCCTCTAGAAAGATCCGAAGTAATTCGAGCTGTAATTGTACATACATGTAAAGAGTTCAAATGCGAAGACGGTATAATAATCCGCTCTGATGACAATGCTGCGGTTGTAATTGATCAAAAAGGCAATCCAAAAGGAACTCGAGTTTTTGGCACGACTGCCAAGGAATTGAGAGAATTGAATTTTACCAAAATAGTTTCATTAGCTCCTGAAGTATTATAAATACTAGTAGGCGAAATTGAGACCAAAGAATTAATTTAGTAGATTGTGTTTTACGTATATGTTTTAAAATCCAAAATGAAAAAAAAGAAAACATGTTGATTATAGAAAAATTAGGAGGAACCTAGAATTATAGTCTTATGGGCAAGGTGTAACACCCCGGATGTAACTTTCCCAATTTGTACTCCAACTCTTGCCGTTTCCGGCGTTAAGTTAATTTATATTCTCGGGTTTGGGTCTTTGTCTCCGTGTGTTGTTATCGTTGTCATGCATCTCATATCATGTCATCATGTGCATTGCATTTGCATACGTGTTCGTCTCATGCATTTGAGCATTTTCCCCGTTGTCCGTTTTGCATTCCGGCGCTTCGTTCTCCTCCGGTGGTCTTTTCTAGCTTTCTTTCGTGTGTGGGGATTAAACATTTCCGGATTAGACCGAGACTTGCCAAGCGGCCTTGGTTTACTACCGGTAGACCGCCTGTCAAGTTTCGTATCATTTGGACTTCGTTTGATACTCCAACGGTTAACCGAGGGACCGAAAAGACCTTGCGTGTGTTGCAGACCAACACCCCTCCAATTTGGCCCAAAACCCACCTAAGCCTTCTCCATCATCTAGAGCGTTTGATCACGATCGCGTGGCCGAAAATCGCACCTCATTTGGACTCTCCTAGCTCCCTCTATGTCTATAAATAGGTCCTCTTCAAAAATCTCGGATCCCCCTCCCCGAAACCCTAAAAATCCACCTCGCGCCGCCATCGGACACGTCCGTCCCGGGCGGACGGAATCGCGCCACCGCGCCCAGCCAGTCGCAGGCTGCCACGTGGCCTCCCCGCGCCGCCTCCCACCGCCGGCCCGCGAGGCCCGGGGCCGGCCCGCTCCTCCTCCCGACCGGGCCGCGCCGGGGTGCCCCGCCGTGCCGCCTCTTCCTTAGCTCCGGCCGCTCGCCGCCGCCTCCACGCCGCTCGCCGCCGCCGCGCCGCTCCACCGCCTCCACGCCGCTCCGCCGCCACCTTGCTGCCTGGCCGCGCCGCCTCGCCGCCGATCCTCCCCGCCTCGCCAAGCAGCCGCGCCCGCCGCCCTCGTCGCTCCGGCGACCCGCGCCCACCGGAATCCGCTCCGGTAGCTGCCTCCCCGACAAATCTGGCGCCAATGAACAGTGCCCGGCGAGATCCAGATCCAGATCCGGTTGATTTTTTTTCCGAAACCCTAGCTCAAGTGCCCATGTTCATAGCCCCGTAACTTTGCATCCGTAACTCCGATTCGTGCATATAGCATATAAAAATGTTCATCTCAGAGAGTACATCATTTCATTCCATTGCATCATTTTCATTTGAGTTCATCTTGATGCCCAAAATGCTGTTAGAAGAGGGCTACTTGAGATATTTGTCAGATCTGCTGCTCCATTTAGCTTTTTGTCATTTTTGCCATGATTATTGTGTGCATGATATGCCCTGATGCTCTACATATGTTTTGTTAAGGGTTTTGTCATATTTCCAGAGGTGCAACCCATGTATTTTTGTGATGTGTAGGGTGACTAGTGCAAGCTTGCAAAGTGGTGCACTTGGTAATTCTGTTTTCAGGGACTTAGCATTTCCACTAAGTCCTTGATCTGTTTATCTCATGATGCCATATGTTCATGTTGTTTCCTAGTGATCCGTGCCTCTTTTGAGGATGATCAGTAAGGATGTTTTGTTAATATTGTAGTGCTCTATACATCCATGTCCATGTTTGCAATTATGGAGCACCCTAGCTTGAGTCAATTGAGCTCTACTTTTGCTACTTTGTGAATCTGGGCAGATTGTCAACTTGTTTGCAATTTTGCCGATGATGTTGTAGTTGATCCGTGCATGCTATGCTATTGTTCTTGCCATGTCTAGCTTGCATTTTGTGTGTTATTAATGGATGTATGCTTACCTTTCCATGACTTGCCCTGTAATGAGTGCATCGAGCTCGTAAACATGCCTACTTGAGTTATGTTTCAGCATGTGCCAGTTTTCACTAAGTCTCAAAACTGATTATGTTTTTTGCCATGTTCACATGCTTGCAATTGTATTTTCTGATCCCTTTTGGCTCAAGGTCACTAAGGGACTTTTGTTAAGATCTTTGAGTAGCTCCATGCCATGCTTTACTTTTCCATGTTCAGGTCCTGTAGCATGTAGTTTTGCTGCTCCGAAGAGTGCTACCTGATCTGAAATTCCAGACGGGTGTTAATTTCACTAAGTCTGAGATCTGTTTGTCATATGCAGTTTTGCCATGCTTGTTTGAACCTGTTAATGGATGAATTGGCCGTAGCTCAGTGCTAGACTTTTGTTAAGCATATTGAATGCATCCCTGCCATGTATTTTGTTGTCATGTTTGGGTACTTTAGCATGTTCATCTCATTGCATTTAGATGGCTACTTGCTGTAAATCGCAGATCGGTGCCATTCTTGAATCGCTTGCCATTTCCAAACCCTAACTCCGATTCCAGCGTTCTTTATATCTTTTTCAAGCGATTTCATCTCATCTTTCCAGTGGCACACTTGGATTTCCAAGTTGAGGCCAGGTTCATGCTTTTCCTGTCATATCTTGCATATGCATCCCGCATCGCATCTCGCATAGCATATCATCATTGCATCATATTGCTTGATCCTTGCACGTGGTTGATTGTATCCTTGTTGCTTGTTTGTCTTGTTTGGGTAGAGACGGGAGACGAGTTCGCTAACGAGGAGCCCATTGAGTTTGCTTTCGAGGATCCAGTCAACTCTGACAACTGTGCAGGCAAGATGATCATACCCTCGAAATCACTACTATCTTTGCTATGCTAGTTTGCTCGCTCTTTTGATATGCCAATGCTACGATGCCTACCACTTGCTTTCAAGCCTCCCAAATTGCCATGTCAAACCTCTAACCCACCATGTCCTAGCAAACCGTTGATTGGCTATGTTACCGCTTTGCTCAGCCCCTCTTATAGCGTTGCTAGTTGCAGGTGAAGATTGGAGGCTGTTCCTTGTTGGAACATTTATTTACTTGTTGGGATATCATTATATTGCTATGTTATCTTAATGCATCTATATACTTGGTAAAGGGTGGAAGGCTCGGCCTCTCGCCTAGTGTTTTGTTCCACTCTTGCCGCCCTAGTTTCCGTCATATCGGTGTTATGTTCCCGGATTTTGCATTCCTTACGCGGTTGGGTTATAATGGGAACCCCTTGATAGTTCGCCTTGATTAAAGATTTTCCAGCAATGCCCAACCTTGGTTTTACCATTTGCCACCTAGCCTTTTCTTTCCTTTGGGTTCTGCAGACTCAAGGGTCATCTTATTTTAACCCCCCCCCCCGGGCCAGTGCTCCTCTGAGTGTTGGTCCCTCCGAGCGATGTCCGGGGCTACCAGGGGCAACTCTGGGCTGGCCTACCCGACGTCTGGCTCATCTGAGTGTGCCCTGAGAAAGAGATATGTGCAGCTCCTATCGGGATTTGTCGGCACATTCGGGCGGTGTTGCTGGATTTGTTTTAACCTGTCGAAGTGTCTTGAAGAACCGAGATACCGAGTCTGATCGGAACGTCTTGGGAGGAGGTCTATTCCTTCGTTGACCGTGAGAGCTTGTCATGGGCTAAGTTGGGACTCCCCTGCAGGGATTGAACTTTAGAAAGCCGTGCCCGCAGTTATGGGCAGATGGGAATTTTTTAATGTCCGGTTGTAGATAACTTGAACCTTAACTTAATTAAAATGAATCAACTGAGTGTGTTACCGTGATGGCCTCTTCTCGGCGGAGTCCGGGAAGTGGACACGGTGTTGGAGTAATGTTTGCGCAGGTTGTTCTCTAGTTTCTCGCTCGCGCTTCGCCTGCTCTTCTCTCTCTCTTTTGCGAATAAGTTAGCCACCATATTTGCTAGTCGCTTGCTGTAGCTCCACATATTTACCTTGCCTTACCTATAAGCTTAAATAGTCTTGATCGCGAGGGTGCGAGATTGCTGAGTCCCTGTGGCTGACAGATTACTATTACACCAGATGCAGGGCCTGATGATTCCGCTCCAGGAGACGCACTTGAGCTCAAGTGGGAGTTCGACGAGGACTCTCAACGTTACTATGTTTCCTTTCCTGATGATCAGTAGTGGTGCCTAGTTGGGGGTGATTGGGACCGTGTCGCATGTTGGGTTCTCTTTTATTTTGGCGCCGTAGTCGGGCCATGAGTGTTTGGATGATGTAATGTTATTTATGTACTTGATTGATGTGGCGAGTGTAAGCCAACTATGTTATCTCCCCTTTTGTTATCATATTACATGGGATGTTGTGAAGATTGCCTAACTTGCGACATATGCCTTCAATGCGATTATGTCTCTAAGTCGTGCCTCGACACGTGGGAGCTATAGTCGCATCGAGGGTGTTACACAAGGACACTATTGCTGATTTACTAACCTCTATAAGAAATGCGGACATGAATAAAAAAGGAACAGTTCGAGTAGTATCTACAAATATTACTGAAAACATTGTTAAAATACTTCTACGAGAGGGTTTTATTGAAAGTGTTCGGAAAAATCAGGAACGTAACAGATATTTCTTGGTTTCAACTTTGTGACATCAAAAGAGAAAGACTAGAAAAGGAATATATAGAACAAGAACCTTTTTAAAGCGTATCAGCTGACCCGGCTTACGAATTTATACCAACTATCAAGGAATTCCTAAAGTTTTGGGTGGAATGGGAATTGCTATTCTTTCTACTTCTCGAGGAATAATGACAGATCGAGAAGCTCGACTAAACAGAATTGGGGGAGAAGTCTTATGTTATATATGGTAATTGCCCCGCCTATAGTGCTTGAATTCTATCTCGCCCTTCCTATTTTTAAAATAAAAATAGAAAAATAGGAGAAAAAAATATGACAGAAAAAAAATAGGAGAGAAAAAAAACCCGAGAGAAGCAAAAGTAACTTTCGAAGGTTTAGTTACGGAAGCCCTACCCAATGGAATGTTCCGCGTTCGGCTAGAGAATGACACCGTCATCCTAGGCTATATTTCAGGAAAGATACGGTCTAGTTCTATACGAATACTAATGGGGGATAGGGTCAAAATTGAAGTAAGTCGTTATGATTCAAGCAAGGGACGTATAATTTATAGACTTCCCCATAAGGATTCGAAGCGTATCGAAGACTCGAAGGATAGCGAAGATTTGAAGGATACCAAAGATTCAAAGGATTAGGTTTTTCTTTTTTTTTCTAGGGTAATAAATTCTAAGTTCTAAAATTCAAGCGAAGAGACTTATTTTTTTCCAAAAGATTAGATTCATAGTTTAAAAAAGGATACAAAAATATGAAAATAAGAGCTTCCGTTCCTAAAATTTGTACAAAATGTCGACTGATTCGTAGGCGTGGACGAATTAGAGTCATTTTCTCTAATCCGAAGCATAAAAAAAGACAGGGGTAATATTTCAAAAAAGAAATTTACTTTCTAAAAAGTAAAAAAAGTACCCACGGAAATGTTCCAATTCCAAATAAAATAATTTCATTTAAAATAATTAAAGTAAAGGGTTTATTTTACCCTGAAACGGATATCTTTGTATATTTTTTCTTTTTTTATTTCTAACTCATATTTATGAGAAAATAAAATATGGCAAAAGCTATACCAAAAATTGGTCCACGTAAGAAAGTGCGTATTGGTTTACGTAGGAATGCACGTTTTAGTTTACGGAAGAGTGCACGTAGAATAACAAAAGGGGTTATTCATGTTCAAGCTAGTTTCAACAATACTATTATAACTATTACAGACCCACAAGGTCGGGTTGTTTTTTGGTCCTTGGCCGATACTTGTGGATTCAAAAGCTCAAGAAAAGCATCACCCTATGATGGTCAAAGAACAGCAGTAGATGCTATTCGTACAGTAGGTTTGCAACGAGCAGAAGTTATGGTAAAGGGCGCTGGTAGTGGAAGAGATGCCGCATTACGAGCCATTGCTAAAAGTGGTGTGCGATTAAGTTGTATACGTGATGTAACACCTATGCCGCATAATGGATGTCGACCACCTAAAAAAGACGTCTGTAAAAGAATTAACCCGCTTTCAACTTTCATTTCAAGAGAAATAAATGATTCAATGATAAAATAATAATACTAGTCTATTATGGTTCGAGAGGAGGTAGCAGGATCCACTCAAACACTACAGTGGAAGTGTGTTGAATCAAGAGTAGATAGTAAGCGCCTTTATTATGGTCGTTTCATTCTGTCCCCGCTTGGAAAAGGTCAAGCGGACACCGTCGGTATTGCCTTGAGAAGAGCTTTACTTGGAGAAATACAAGGAACATGTATCACACGTGCAAAATTTGGGAGCGTGCCGCATGAGTATTCTACAATAGCAGGTATTGAAGAATCCGTACAAGAAATTTTACTAAATTTGAAAGAAATTGTATTGAGAAGTAATCTCTATGGAGTTAGAGACGCATCCATTTGCGTCAAAGGTCCTAGATACATAACTGCTCAAGATATCATCTTACCGCCTTCCGTAGAAATCATTGATACGGCACAACCTATAGCTAACTTGATAGAGCCCATTGATTTCTGTATTGATTTACAGATCAAGAGAGATCGTGGATATCAGACAGAACTCAAAAAGAACTATCAAGATGGAAGTTATCCTATAGATGCTGTATCCATGCCTGTTCGAAATGTGAATTATAGTATTTTTTCTTGTGGGAATGGAAATGAAAAACACGAGATACTTTTTCTAGAAATATGGACTAATGGAAGTTTAACCCCTAAGGAAGCACTTTATGAGCCTTATCGTAATTTGATTGATTTATTTCTTCCTTTTCTACACGCGGAGGAAGAGGGCGCTAGTTTCGAAGAAAATAGAAATAGGTTTACTCCACCCCTTTTTACTTTTCAAAAAAGATTAACTAATCTAAAGAAAAACAAAAAAGAAATTCCATTGAATTTTATTTTTATTGATAAATTAGAATTGACTTCTAGAATGTATAATTTTCTAAAAAGGGCCAATATACATACACTATTGGACCTTTTGAGTAAGACTGAAGAAGATCTTATGAGAATTGACAGTTTTCGTATGGAAGATAGAAAACATATATGGGACACTCTAGAGAAGCATCTCCCAAATGATTTGCTTAAGAATAAACTCTCGTTTTAAATCCATTGCAAAAAAAATTCTTCTTTTTCGAGTTAGAATAAAAAGAAAACAATTTAGCATCTTTGGTACAATCTATATTTTCGCGAAATGGATCATAATAAAATGGATTTTAGGTATCTAGGGAAGATTCACTTGGAAGTAACTATTTCCTAGATACCTATGGTACTTCACGGTTGAATGAATCAAAAAATATCTAAAAAAGACCTAAAGTTAATGATTTATCAATGGGTAATGTTGCTCCAATACCTAACCAAAGAGCTACTACAGTACCGATTCAAAAAACGGTCGTAGCTACTGGGCGGCGAAATGGATTTTGGAATTTATTGACATTCTCTAGAAAAGGTACTGTCAATAAGCCTGTTGGCACAGAAACCATTAAAAGAACGCCCAATAACTTATTGGGTACCGTATGGAGTATTTGAAACACGGGAAAGAAGTATCACTCGGGTAATATTTCCAGAGGAGTTGCAAACGGATCTGCCGGTTCACCAATCATTGATGGCTCGAGAACCGCTAAACCTACATTACATGCAATAGTACCTAGAATTACTACTTCAAAAATATATAAATGATCGTTGGGCCATGCGGGTTCCGTAATAATTATGCCCCATCCCTTTAGCTAATTTAGCTCTTAATACATGATCATTTAAGTCTGGTTTCTTTGTTATTGGGATAGGTGAACTCTTTAGGATCCATCCCCCAAAGGAACCGGACATGAGAATTTATCATCATCCGGCTCGAGCAAGAGTGAAAGAAATAAGACCGCGGAAGATCCTTAATAGAATTAAGGTTTATAATGACTCAATGACTCTAGGCAAGAAAAGCTTTATCAGATTCTCTTTTCCAAAGTTGCACCTACAACTACTCATTGAAAATAATCCTGTTCTTATGGGTAAATGCTCAATATCCAAGTGGGCTTACAAATTTGATCATGATCAATTGCTTTGTGGATTGTCTCATGTCTCTTGATTAGTTGGTATTTATCCCCTCAATATCGCAAGTTTCTTACCTCCAAACAAAATATTTACTTGTTACTAATAAAAAATCAAAAAGTTTAGCCTACATTCATCCTTAGATCCCTTCTTTTACTCCGATAGTATTACGGATCACAATCGATGCAAAGAAAATGAATGCATTTCCATACTATAATAAAAAGGTAAGTGTAATAAATAGAGAACTGGATCATGTCACATGACTTATTCCATTTCTACTCTATGGGATCTTACGGAGCCTGTTCATGGATGACATGGTTGCGGTATGATCATAGAAGATATTCTCCTCAAGTGAACCAGCCTATCCTTCCTAGGTAGGGGACTTACATGTTAATTGGATGCGGAGACACCTTTGGTTGTGAATTCTAATGTGGCAGATCCAATTCTTTATATGCATGGCCAAATCAATAATTCAAGTCACACCCTCCCATAATCCGCCTTTTTTCTTTCGTAAAATTAACTTCAACTATTTGTATTGTATAAAAATACTTTGGAGTTGAAGAGAAGTATCCAAATGACATGTGTTATTTTACAATAACCCATGCTTGTAGCAATGAAATACCAAAACCTACCCGATATGATATATGATAATTATAATTCTCTATGATATGCCTTCCCTATAAAGGACCCGAAATACCTTGCTTACGTATCATTGGAAAGTGCATTAACATAAATACGGCAGTAAGCAGAGGCAGTACAAAGGTATGTAAACTATAAAAACGAGTCAAAGTAGATTGGCCCACACTAGCACTTCCGCGTAATAACTCCACTAAAGGTGATCCTATTACCGGAATGGCGTCAGGTACACCTGTCACAATTTTGACTGCCCAATAGCCAATTTGATCTCAAGGCAAAGAATAACCAGTTACACCAAATGATGCAGTCAAAACAGCCAAAAACACACCTGTGACCCAAGTTAATTCACGGGATTTTTTAAATCCCCCTATGAGATACACACGAAATACATGCAGGATCATCATCAAAACCATCATACTTGCTGACCATCGATGAACTGATCGGATTAACCAACCAAAGTTGGCCTCGGTCATTATGTATTGAACCGAGGAAAAAGCCTCTGTAACGGTTGGTCGGTAGTAAAAAGTCATAGCAAAACCGGTAGCGACTTGTACTAGAAAACAAGTAAGTGTAATTCCCCCTAAACAATAAAATATGTTGACATGGGGAGGAACATATTTACTAGTTATATCATCTGCAATTGCCTGAATCTCAAGACGTTCCTCGAACCAATCATATAATTTATTGAGATAGGTAACTAACCCGAGTCCCCCTCTAAGAGTCGTATATGAAAATTTCATCTCGTACGGCTCAAGCAGAAACACAAAAATTTTCAACGAATATTAGAAAAAAAAGGTTCAAAACTTCATCAGGCACTGAATTGGGTCGATTTGCCTTGAAGATATCAAATAAGAAAAATCCAGAATATCTTCTTTGTGATGATAATGCCAAAAAATCTCAAGTTGGCGCGTCTTTCTTTCTTCCTTTCCCTTATATTGGTCATTAGAGGCTTCTTGACTTTTCTCTTCCCTATAAAGGATTTGTTTTTTTATGCGTAATATAGAAATTATCTTGTTGAGATCCTATGAATCAGTTCAATTAAAACCTTAGATGCGTCTAACAAAAGAGACAAGGTGTACATCTTGTATATGTATTTGTCATCCATTTTTACTTCCCTTGATTTATGCGCATATGACACATGTATACATGAGTAACTTTCATAGTTCATAAAATATAAAGCAAAAATATTATCACAAGAAGTAGAATGCATGAAAATATTGTAACTCAGTTTGCACATATAAGTGAAGCTCTTATTCATATCAAAAGGTTGACAATGGTCATCATTAAACCATCCCAACGTTGGTGAATAAACCTTACTTGCATCAAATTTACATTCTACAACATGCTTAAATAAGAAAACATGCAATAGGTCATTTGACACGGAATCATCACCAAGATTAGAGGTCATATCAAAATGATTAAACATGGGTTCTTTTGCATCAATAATTAATTCAATGGGTGCACTCAAAATTGTTGGTATTTCAGCTATTTGATCACATGACGCATTCATGATAGTAACATGATTCTCTAAAATAGGTGGTGTGCTCAAATCAACAGGTAACTCAACACATGATGTATTGAAGTTAACTAGGCATGCATCATTCTCATGTGAAGTTATATCATCAATATCGTTAGTGTTACCTTGTCGCAAAGACGTAGTTGATGTAGGTACGGACGATGACAATGTACCATACATTTGAGATGATGTCGCACTCACAATCTGAGGTGTGGCTACTCTAGTTGGTGCAGAAGTGGAGGAACCAACCGGTGGTGGTGAGCATGAACTGGAATAGTAGTTGTTGTTGTAGTCACCCCATGCATCCTCATTATCTGTCTCTCAAAGGTACCAGCGCGAACATACATACCAGTAATTCAACAAGGAATATACTGAAATCTTGCATGAATATCATGGTTCAAACCACCATAAAATATATTCATTGTATTATCCCCAGATTCATCTATGTCACAATGATGCATATAAGATTTGATCTCTTGGTAGTAAGGATGAACAATGTTACTGCCTTGTTTTAATTGTTCCAATTTGCGAAGCAATTCACGATAATAGTAAGGAGAAAAAATTGTTGTCTCATTACAGCCTTCAAATCTTTCCAAGTTGTGGGTTAGTTATCAATGTTTTCATACAATGCACACTCCACCAAACAGAAGCAAAACCTGTAAATCACCCAATGGTACCTCGTACTCTCTCAAGTTTATAAAAATCATGGTGACTAAAACTTGTTCTACTTCAAGCTCCCACGCTAGATAAATAGCAGGATTAAATCTACCCTCAAATGACGGTAAAGAGATAGCCTAACCATGTACTTATGTGTGTTGTCCCACTTCTCGTGATGGTGAAGATGTATCTGTTTTCCAAGAACTTCTATCTCCGGAACCTGTCATGCTTAGTAGAAACAAGAAACAAAATTCGAGAATAATGTTCCTATGAACTACTAGGATGTGGTGGTAAAGCGCTCACAGTAAAGCAAATGTCAATATCTTACAAGTTCTTACCATGCAATAGGTGGTGACGGGCAAGCAGTGGAGCTTGGGAGGCTTAAATATTTGGTAGCAAAAGATTAGAAATAATCAATTCATAGATGCAATATTGAATAAATGCTCAACGACGGTAGTATGCTGGTCCTAGGCTTGAACGGACTAGAGACAAGAGCCTAGAACACTAATAAGGTCACGACATATCACAACTAGTATCAATAAAAGATATGAAGTAGCTCTGGACAGCAAGATATAAGTGAAGATCACAATGGCAGTAAAGATGATGATGAGAAACAAGTGACAAGCAGGATATACCAACAACTCTCTCTCCAACTTTCCTATGGAAAGTTTGTCCCAATTTTTTGATAATTTTTCTACATAATGCTACTGACTCAAGCTTTCCAATTCAAAATGAATCACTCAATTCCGAGTTGATATGAGGAGTAAAAAAATAATCTAAAACTGGCCTGAAAAACTGGAAAAATCTAAAATGGTATTTAGGTGGAGGAGGACCTCCTAGAGTTTCAATAGGAAAATTGTGTTTAAGTAGAGGTCATTGTTCAAAGAAGATTTTATCTATTTCATTTCTTTCAAGAATATGCATATCATTTTCATGGTCTAGCAAATGTTGTTCTAGTGGAATAGTAGGAGGCACGGCAATAGAAGCAAGACCAATTATTTCATCCTTACTAGGTATTTTTTCTAACGAGGTTGTGCTGGGGGTATAACCCCGTGGTGTCACCCGCCCAGGAGGGGCCGGATTACACTATTGTAGACTCAAGAATAAAAGGCTTAAATGGGCCTAAGAAGACATGAAGACTGGAGGCGGCTTAAGAGGCGGGCCTGTTGGAGGCCCAAGACCCGAAGGTGTGAGCAGCCCGACAGTGACTTGCCTAGGAAGGCAAGCGACTTAGAAACTGAGTTGGTAACACTTTGTGATCCGACTTGGACTCTTGTCAGCCTAGGGCCTCGACTTGTGTATATAAAGGCAAGACCCTGCGGCGGTTTAACTCTAGAAACAATTGACCAAGAGCTAGGTCAAGCAATTCCGCTCCCTTGTAATCGATACTCAAGTAATAGTCAACAAAAGCAGGAGTAGGCATTTACCTCGTTGTGAGGGGCCGAACGTGGGTAACCCTTGTGACCATTGTCCCATTCAACCCCTTCAAGCTAACCTATGTTGCGATGGCTCCACACCTAGGTCCTTTCTCAAGGGCATCTGCCGTGACAAAACCACGACAGTTGGCGCCCACCATGGGGCCAGCACATGGTGGTTTCGAGTTCTTGAAGGGCACTTTTCCAGGGATCGAGGGATACACTATTGGCAGGATGAACAAGAGTCGCCGCGATAAGCTTTACATCAACGACGGTGGCTGGGGCCCCAAGGCCGACTCAATCGAGTATGGGTACCGGGACCCGTTCGGCGGAATCCATTTCTTCATCGGCTAGATCGGCGTGTCTGAGCCTGAGCCGGACATCTGCACCAACATCGTCGAGTTGGCTCGGCATGCGCGACCTGCCAGTGTTCAACCCAGCCGGAAGTGTGTCTTTGTTGGGTTTGTGTATGGCACGGACCTTGCAGAGAATTCTATGTCTGGAGGAATCTACTCAGGTGATGAGTCGTCACTTGGAGAAATGTAATCAATTTACCAGCTTCAAGATGGCGGGCTTGGGGGGCTATTGCGATGGTGACAGTATCCCGAACCCTTATGAGCCGCCGAGCAAGGCTGCTATTTTTATGGCTGGTATATAACCAGATCTAAACTCTTCAATAGTTGTGGCCATGACATCTGGATCGACCACGGCGGCCACGGCTGGGGCTGGCGGCTCAGTTATACTGCCGGCTCAAGTTTTTTCAGGTCTTTAGGGCTCTTTGAACACCCTTCTTGCAACGGAGGTGACCATGGCGAATCAAGCAGAGCGCAATGAAGATATTGGAAAGATTCAAGCAAAGATCGCTAAGGCACAGGAGGATGTCAACGCGGAGAACGCTAGGATGGCGGAGGAACGGGCTCAGATCGCGGCTGAATCAGAGCAATTAAGGGCAGAGGCTTGGCGCTTAAATTTGGATCAGAACGCCTTTAATGTGGTTCTTCGCAGGAGGCACCAGACCCACATGCCTTTGCATTACGATCCTATGAATCTGTTTAACACCCCTGGAGCAGGCCCAAGCACTCGAGGTGGTCGGGCAGGCCCAGAAGTGGTGCGGCGGCTCAGCCCTGGCAGCCTGAACTGACACGGAGGGATGAGAGGGTGCCTAACCCGACCCCAAATGAAACGTCGTCTCAATGTTTCTTGACACCACAACTGGGCCATTTTTCTAACCCGATGGATAACATGATAGTAGTGGCAATACGGCTGGCGGCTATCCCAATGGAGGGTGAGTCGCCCATTACGGTGGAGACCCGGAATGCAGTGGAGCTTCTTCAGACAGCTGTAGCACAATAGGCGGCTTATTCATATAGTCGTGAGCATGTTCATTCAACCCCTCACCCAAGTCGAAGTTACATCCCATGTATTGAGTCTCCGGCGGTTTCCAGCAGTGAACGGCGTCGCGACCCGCCACACAATGATGACCCGCCCTGTGGGAATAACCCACCCCGTGATAATAATTTGTTAACCAATGCTCAGGCGATTGTTGATCAGGCTCGAGCTCGTCGTGAGGTGGAAGTGGTGGCTCAGTTGGGAGCTTATCAAGAGCTTCTAGTGAACCCTTCGGCCTTAGTTGAAGCCGGGATGACTTCTAGGACAGTTGGTGTGCCGCGTTTGGTACCGGTCCTGTGCAATGAATGACTGCCCAAGGATTTTAAAGGTCCTCGTAAGGTGGCTTACTATACAGCTGATCTCCCCCCTGAGGCCTGGATTGAGAGTTATGAGTTAGCCATGGAGATGCTGGATGTTAACGATGTTGTATGAGTACTTTACTATGATGCTGGATGGACTAGCTTGAACATGGTTAAAAGGACTGCCTCCTAATTCCATCACTTCGTGGGCAGAGTTGAAAGCGCGGTTCATTAAGAATTTTCTGTGGATAATTGTGTGCAGCGTGAGGATGAATCGGCTCACCATTGGGTCCGATGAGTGTCAGCTATTATCCATTCATCGGATAGCATTGTGGAGGGTCAAGCGGTTCTGGTTTTGGAGAAGAACTGTCACTTTACCCCTCTTAAGCAGAAGCTTGGGCGGCTTAAGCGTTACTGCAATGATATGGGTGAGCTTATGGCGGCTCTCATCAATTATGCTGACTCTGATAATACCACGGACCCTGGATCTGATGATGAGAAATCCAATAAGGGTAAGTGAGGGAGTCCTGGATTAAGGGGTCCTCGGGCGTCCGGCCTGTGTGACATGGGCCGGACTATTGGGCCATGAAGATACAAGATAGAAGACTTCCTCCCATGTCTGGATGGGACTCTCCTTTGCGTGGATGGCAAGCATGGTGTCCGGATGTATTATTTCCTACTTTGTGTAACCCTAGTCCCCTCCGGTGTCTATATAAACCGGAGGGTTTAGTCCATAGAGACAATCACAATCATATAGGCTAGACTTCTACGGTTTAGCCACAACGATCTCGTGGTAGATCAACTCTTGAAATCCTCATACTCATCAAGATTAATCAAGTAGGACGTAGGGTATTACCTCCATCAAGAGGGCCAGAACCCGGGTAAAACATCGTGTCCCCTGTCTCCTGTTACCATCAACCTTAGACGAACAGTTCGGGACCCCCTACCCAAGATCTGCCGGTTTTGACACCGACATTGGTGCTTTCTTGGGAGTTCCACTGTGTCGCCACCAGAAGGTTCGATGGCTCCGTCAATCATCTGCAACGATGCTACCCTGGGGGAGGTTTTTCTCCCCGGCCAGATCTTTGTATTCAGCGGCTTCACACTGTGGCCCAACTCGCTTGGCCATCTAGAGCAGATCGACAGCTACGCCCCATGTCACCAGATTAGTTTTGGAAACCTGGATTATGTCGCTGATATCCGAGGAGACTTGATCTTCCAAGGATTCACGACCCCAACCTCCGCTCTGGCCTTAGATCCGGAGCGCGTCGCCAGGTCCGAAGACGGGATTTCTAAGCTCGCCGGACTATCTGCGGCTACTAAGCCCAGTACAGGAGAGTCGGAGGAAGTAGTGTTGCTCGCAACAATCATAAAGCCACACTCTTCTCTGGACACTGGCTCCTAACCCTTGGAGTCAGCAGCATGTGAGCTCGGCCATGGATTCTCCTTCCCGCCATACTCCACGGATTCGTTTCTCCCTATACAAACCTCGCCTTTAAGCGAGGCTCTGGACTTGATGCGATCCCTCGTTATTACAGAGGAGCAATGTCCGAACTACGCCCAACCCAGACTAGGGGCCGAGAGCGGGGAAGTTTACATCCCACCCACCACCCACTTCATCGCCACAGTCAAGGACTTAACTGACATGCTCGATTACGACTCGGAAGACATCGATTGTATGGACGACGATGCCGGAGAAGAGCAGGCCCAAAACCCGCCGTTTACCAGACGCTGGACGACCACCTCTTCGTATGACGTGTACATGGTGGATACGCCCAAAGAGGGTGACAGCGATAATGAGAAAAATCCAGTCGAGGATAAACCTCCTGAGATACAGCCAAAGCGCCGACATCAGCGGCGCCGCTCTAAATCATGTCGCGGGAAAAGACATCGATACCGGCATGAGAGACAACAACACTCCGGACGAGGCCGAAGACCAAGAAAACCCTATCGAGCCAACATTTGAACAAGACGATCGAGAAGGTGGGCAAGTTAGCCCTGAGGAACAGGCCATAAACAAAGACTCGAAGGACAGTAACTATCTTCCACTCTCCGAAGATGAGGTGAGCCTCATCGACAAAGACTTTATCGTGCCTGAGGAACCTCTCGAGCAGGAGCGCTTTAAGCGCTGGCTAATAGCCACTGCAAGGAGCCTGAAAAAGAAACAACAGCAGCTTCAAGCTGATCAAGATTTACTCAACGACAGGTGGACTAATATCCTGGCAGCCGAGGAGTACGGCCTCGAGTGCCCAACTAAAAGTTACCCAAAGCATAAACTGCTACCTCAATTCGACGACGAGGCACTTGAGCCCGTTCCGTCAGCATGTAATGCGGCTGACCAGCCACCACGTGGTCGGGACAAAACGTCAACTCAAGCCGAACACCAGCCCATACTATCTCGCCGTAAAGGTCGAGACACAACAACTCGGGGATATACATATGACCTACGACAGGACCTGAAAAATATAGCAGGTCCGACCAGATCGATCTACGGATTGTGGGGGTGTGCCCCGACGCGCGATGACGGTTATCTAGTCGGACATGACAAGCATAATCACACCTGGGCTGAAAACAGCAGACAGACTCCATCCGAGCTACGTCATGACCTGGCCGGATATAGAGGCGCCGCACACCCCCTCTGCTTCACTGATGAAGTAATGGAACATGAATTCCCAGAAGGGTTCACACCCATCAATAAAGAATCATATGATGGAACAACAGATCCCGTGGTATGGATGGAGGACTTTCTTCTCCATATTCATATGGCCTTTGGTGATGATCTTCATGCCATCAAATACCTCCCCCTAAAACTCAAGCGACCAACTCGGCATTGGTTGAACAACCTTCCTGAAAACTCTATTGGCAGCTGGGAGGACATGGAAGACACCTTTCGCGACAACTTCCAAGGCACATACATCAGACCTTCGGATGTCGATGCCTTAAGTCACATAGTTCAACAACCCGGAGAGTCAGCCAAGAAATTTTGGACTTGGTTCGTAACTAAACAGAACCAGATCATCGACTTCCCAGATGTCGAAGCCCTAGTGGCCTTTAAGCATAGCATCCGCGACGAATGGCTCGCCTAACACCTCGGCCAAGAAAAGCCGAAGTCCATGGCGGCCTTCACTTCACTTATGACCCGCTTTTGCGTGGGCGAAGGTAGTTGGATAGCCCATAGCAATAATAATGCAAGTGAACCTAGCACTTCTGAAGCCAGAATTAGCAATGGCAAGCCCCGACGCAACAGCCATAAGCATCGAAACAATGGTAACAATACCGTATCTTGATTGGCCGAGCGGGGCGGCCGAGCCCCAACCCCAATCCTTTATAAAGAGCGGGAGGGGGGATGGCGTCCCGCATTCTTTCATCTTCTTCTTCCTTCAGCTTCTGCTCCTCCCTTCCATCCGTCATGGAGAGAGGGAATCCCGGTCCTTCAACAGTGGCGGCGAGGGTTGCCGCTCGACAACGCGTCCCTCCTTCTCCTGCGCCTGCGGTGGCAGAGCCAACTGCAAGGGGAAGGGGGAGGGGGCGAGGCCGTGGGCGAGGCCGGGGCACTCGGGGAAGGGGAGGACGGGGCGGCGTGCCGGCCTCGCCTCCACCAGCAGCTCCTCCTCCAATGGAGGGCCATGTTGGGGATGACCCTTGTGAGTTCTTCATCAGGCTGCACTGGCCACCGCGCCGTCGCCTTCATATCCCGACTCCATTTGCGCGGGAGATGGAGCTGGATCCGCCGGAGTCGTTGCGGCTGCACATGAGGGGCTGCGGGATCAGTGGCACGCGGGTCCGCGTCGACTTCCCCGCCCCTCACGTGATGTATCTTCATCGGGGATGGAAGACGTTTGCTCATATCCACCGCTGGACGGAGGGGCTCACTCTCCATTTTAAGCTGATGGAGGGTGGACTTCTCTCCGTCAAGGTCTTCGGGCTCTTTGGGACCCGTGCAAGGTGCTGCGGGGAAAGCTCTTCTGATAGTGAAGACTCCTCCTCGGGCGGGAGTGACGAGGAGGACAGCGGCAGCGACGACGAGGGTAGTAGGCGGCAGGATGACGGGTCCGACTAGGTGTCGGGTGCCGCTCCGTGTGGCACCGGCGACCCCATCATCCGTGTCGCCGGCTCCCTGAACTTCTCGGGGTCGTCTCCTTGGGCGGCTGGCGTTGGGAGGCTGCGGAAGAGGAAGAGGGCGGGCGGCAAGGCCGTCAAGTTAGAGTATGCGGACACCGATGCCTTCGATGCGTGCTGATGTCCTGCCGCCTCGTCTTCGAGCTCTGCTTCCGGCGCCGCCATCACCATCCAGCCTTTGGACGGCCACCAAGATGTTCTCTTGGTGTCTTCTGCCACCCGTAGCTCGCCTAGGCGCTCCTTTTGTCCTTTTTGCCTCCTTGACCTGCCTCCTAAGGAGAGGGACAAGAAAGGGATTACGGGCACCTTATCTCTTTTTAGTTTGTAAGCCTTCGGGCCTTTGTTGAATTTAAAACTTGTAATCCCATCATTCATGTTTTTCATTCCCTATGGACTATACCTGAGTGCAATGTTTTTTAATGAAAATGGGATGCTTGCCGGGTCATTTGTTTGCGGGTGGAACCCACGACAAGGAGTAAATCCTTGATATCTTCAAGATAAACATTTCCTTGCCCGGCAACAGGCCTTGCCATTTCCCCACTTCGCTTGACCTTCCTCACGCCTTTGGCGGAGGCAGGGATGAGGCGGGTTCAGGCTCCTTGTTTCATCCTTTCGCTGCCGCGACTACGACCAAACTTGGCCCCAGGAATGAGCCCTAGGGCCTAGAGTTATGGGAGCACGATAGCTTAGGGGAAAACGAGGTTTCACATACCTCAGTCCATAATGGAATGCATGATAAGGGATGAAGAACTTATCTGAAGCTGCAGTCCCCGGCAACCCTGGTTCGCCGTGGGTGAATCTTTGCTCTTGCAGCCCCCGCCAATACTGGCTTGCCGGGGGCTAGATGCTGGTCTGTTCCTCTTTTTTTTCTCCCCAAGTGGTTCGGCATGGATATCTGTGTGTCCTGTGAACCAAAGAAGACAAAAGAAAGACAAAGAGACGCACACTCGACCTCTAAGCTAGGGGTTAGTCGCTGCTAAGTACTATCAACCCTAACCAAGGATGAGACTCGACCTAGCATGCATGCTATAACTTAGGGCGCCAGCGCTTCATTTATTTATGCTCAGGGCCTGCGCCTGGCTTTGTACAAAGGGTTACATGCGTCATCGGCAAGGCTCGTACAAAAGGTGGCTTGCCGGGGGGGCCGGCAAGCCGCGCCTCACGGGTAAAACTTGCGAAGATGCTCAATGTTCCAGGAGTTACTCACCGGAATGGCATCTTTGGTCTCCAGGCGGACTGCGCCGGGCCTAGTGACTCGTATTACCCGATAAGGGCCTTCCCACTTTGGCATCAACTTGTTGGAATTCTTGGCCGATTGAACGCTCCGAAGAACAAGGTCGCCTTCCTCAAAGCTTCGGTCATGAACCTTGCGGCTATGGTAGCGGCGCAAGGCTTCCTGGTAGCGCGCTGCTCTCACAGCCGCCCGAAGACGATCTTCCTCAAGGAGCGTTGCGTCATCTTGCCGCAATTGCTCTTGCTCAAGCTCGTCTTAAGCGAGTACTCGAGGTGACCCATATATGAGTTCCGTGGGGAGAACTGCTTCTGCCTCGTATACCAGGGCAAAGGGTGTCTGGCCGGTGGCTCGATTTGGTGTCGTTCTGATTGACCAAAGAACCGCCGGCAATTCATCAATCCAGCGCCTTCCACTCTTGTGCAGTCTGTCAAAGGTCTTTGTCCTCAGGCCTCGCAGTACTTCAGCATTTGCCCTCTCAGCTTGACCACTGCTTCGTGGGTGAGCAACGGAAGCGAAACAGACCTTGCTGCCGAGGTCTTGAATATATTGCATGAAGATGTGGCTTGTGAACTGCGTGCCGTTGTCGGTGATAACCCTATTGGGTACACCAAAACGGCACACCAGTCCTTTGAAGAACTTGACGGCTGACTGCACTGTGACCTTCCTCACTGCTTCCACTTTTGGCCACTTTGTGAACTTGTCGATTGCAACGTACAAGTACTCAAAGCCCCCGACAGCGCGGGGGAAAGGGCCCAGTATGTCGAGCCCCCAGACCGAGAAAGGCCAGGAGAGAGGAATGGTTTGAAGGGCTTGAGCTGGCTGATGAAGCTTCCTTGAATGGAACTGACACACTTCACACCTGGTGACTAGTGCCGTCGCATCCTGGAGGGCGGTGGGCCAGAAGAAGCCTTGCCGAAACGCTTTGCCGGCAAGGGCCCTTGACCCGATGTGGGATCCACATATGCCTCCATGTATCTCCGCCAACAGCCCCAGTCCTTCCTCTCGAGGGATACACTTCAATTTCACGCCGTTCGGCCTCTTTCTGTACAGGACATCATCGACGAACTAGTACATAGTAGAGCGACGGGCTACTTTATCCACTTCTTCCTGCTCCTCAGGAAGTTCCCCTGTTTGGAGGAATTGGACGGTATGCTGTGCCCACGCTGGAGCCTGGGGCTCGACAGTGAGGACTAAAGGCATTTCCACCGCTATCGGAGCGGCTGTCTCCATGGCAAGAGCTTGATGCTCTGTCGGAGCTAGCCGTCCTGTGGCGGGCTCAATGTCTCCGGCTACATCCTTGCCGGCGGCTTCGGGGAGCTCGGCGGGAAAGTACTTGCCGGGCCCTGATTTTCTCCTCTTGTTCTGCTCTGTTGATGGATCAACGGATGGCTGAGTTAGCCGAAGCACAAAGGTACCTGGTTCCACAGGTAGCTTGAGGGCAGCGCGTTTTGACAGGTAATCGGCGATATCATTCTCCGCTCGGGGAACGTATTGTGCCTGTATACCGTCAAAACGCTCTTCTAGCTTTCTCACTTCATCGACGTAGGCCTTCATCAACAGGCTCTGGTAATCCTTGTTGACTTGCTTGACGACAAGTTGCGAGTCGCCTCTGACGACGAGTTTCTTGATTCTGAGGTCCGCCGCGATCCTAAGACCGGCAAGCAGCCCTTCGTACTTAGCCGTATTGTTTGTTGACACCTCCCTGGGGAAGTGCATCTGGATCACGTACTTGAGGTGCTCTCCGGTGGGCATGACAAGCAGTACGCCAGCCCCGGCGCCCTGTAAGGAGAAAGCTCCATCAAAGTACATGATCCAGTCGCAACTTGCCTCCTTGCCGGGGAGAGCAGTCTCTTGGGTTTCTTCGTCACGCGTCACGGTCCATTCTGCAACGAACTCCGCCAGGAGTCGGCTTTGAATCGTCGAGGTACTCTCAAACTTGAGGCCAAAGCTGCACAGTTCCAGTGCCCACTCTACGATCCTTCCCGTTGCGTCTGGATTGTGCAATATCCGTTGCAGAGGGAGGCGAGTGACGGCAGTGATTTTGTGCGCCTGGAAGTAGTGACGCAGCTTCCTCGAGGCCATAAGAAGGCCGAAGAGCAGTTTCTGCACACCGGAGTACCTCGATCTAGCCCCCTGCAGGAGGGAACTAACAAAGTAGACCGGGTGTTGCATCATTTTATTCTTCGGCGGCACTTCAATTGGCCGCGTCGTCTCGGCATCGGTGGCATCGGGCTCCGTCGCTGCTATTACCTCATCATCAATCTCTCTCTGCGCCACTAGTGCGGCGCTGACCACCTGGTTCGTTGCCGCCAGGTACAGCAGCAACGGTTCCTGTTGCCTAGGCGCAACTAGTATTGGCGCGGAGGAGAGGTACCTCTTCAAATCTTGCAATGCTGCTTCGGCTTCTGGCATCCACTCCATCGGGCCCGCCTTTTTCAAAATCTTGAAAAAGGGAAGGGCGCGCTCGGCGGACGTGGAAATGAACCTGCTCATGGCGGCAACGCCACCAGCAAGCCGACGCACATCCTTGACTTGCTTGGGCGCTTAAATCTGCTCTATAGCTTTGATCTTGTCCGGATTGGCCTCTATCCCACGCTGTGACACAAAGAACCCGAGCAGCTTGCCAGACGGGATGCCGAAGACGCACTTCTCAGGGTTCAGCTTGAGATTGATCTTGCGTAGGTTTGCAAATGTTTCTTGTAAATCTAATATGAGGGTTGCCCTGTTCTTGGTTTTGACCACTATATCATCCATATAAGCTTCCATATTTCTATGGAGCTGGGGTTCAAAACCAATCTGGACCGCCCTTGCAAACGTTGAACCAGCACTCTTCAACTCGAAAGGCATCTGTATAAAGCAATACGTACCACATGGGGTGATGAATGCCGTTTTCTATTCATCTTCCCTTGTCATGAAGATCTGGTGGTAGCCGGAGTAGGCATCGAGGAATGACAATAGATCACACCCAGCTGTGGAGTCAACAATCTGGTCAATGCGCAGCAACGGGAAGGGGTCTTTGGGACAAGCCTTATTAATATCTGTGTAATCAATACACAGCCTCCACTTCCCATTTGCCTTGCGCACTACCACCGGATTGGCCAACCACATTGGATGGAGCACTCCTCTTACCAAACCTGCTGCTTCCAATTTCTGGATCTCCTCTGTGATGAACTCTTGTCGTTCCAAAGCTTGCTTTCTGACCTTTTGCTTGACAGGCCGCGCATGAGGACAGACAGCAAGGTGGTGCTCAATCACCTCCCTGGGAACGCCGGGGATGTCGGATGCTTGCCATGCAAACACATCGACATTCGCCCGCGGGAAAGTGACGAGCGCGTCTTCCTATTTGTCGTCAAGGGTGGAGCTTATGGTAAAAGCTCCTCCCGTGCCGCCCTCCTTGACAGAAACCTTCTTGGTTCCCGGCGGTGTGGCCCTGGACTTCTTGTTTCTGTCGGCGGAGCTCTCTGGCACGTCCTCGACGGGAGCGCTACACTCCGAAGAGGTGCGCTTGCCGGAGTGGGTGCCTGAGGTCTCACCGGTCTTCTTCTTTTGCCTTCCCGGGGCTCCAGCGGCAGGAGCAAGCGCCTTAGCAGTGGCGGCGGCTGCAACTGCTTGTTGGTATAGTTGGTCAGCGCAAATTAGCGCATCCTTCTTGTCTGATGGGACGGTGATGATCGTCACAGGCCCCGGCATCTTCAGGGTGTTGTAGGCGTAATGTGACGCCGCCATGAACTTGGCCAGCGCTGGGCGGCCAAGGATCCCGTTGTAAGGCAAGGGGATCTTGGCAACGTCGAACACAATCCTTTCTGTCCTGTAGTTCAGATCACTCCCGAAAGTCACGGGCAACGTGACCTTTCCCTTTGGTTGACTTCTTCATGGGTTGACCCCCTGAAACGTGCCCGTCTCTTCGAGGTCTTCATCAGGAATCTGCAATTTCTCGATCACGGCAGGCGAGATTAAGTTCAGACCGGCCCCGCCATCGACTAGCATCTTTGTCACCTTGAGGTTGTGTATTGTTGGTGAAACCAACAATGGCAAGCACCCGACTGCAGTAGTGCGATCAGGGTGATCCTCAGTGTCAAAAATGATAGGTGTGCTGGACCACTTCAGCGGCCTTTGGGCATCAAACGATGGTTCCGCCGCTGTAATCTCATGTGCCCACTGTTTAAGCTGGCAGTCAGAGGTATGCAGCGAGGCGCTGCCATCGACGCACATGGCCTCTGTAGCTTTCTGAAATTCTTGGTCACCAGACTCATCGTCCTCTTCGTGATCATCGTCTTTTGGATTTTTGTCATGGCCCCAGGCGGGCCTCTCCTGCTGTTTATCTTTGCTGCGACGGCCCACCTGGCCGTCACGCTTCTTGCCGGACCCCTCAGCATCGTCCTGGCCTTTCTCCTTGTCCCGCCTCTCATATTCAGCCCTCTACTTCTCAGCAAGGAGCTCAACCTGTCGGCAGTCCTGGAGATCATGGCCTTTGGTGCGATGGATCTTGCAGTATTGCTTGTCGGAGTTTCCTGGCTTCTCGGCAGCCGCCAAGGCCCGGCAGGTGACACATCCGACAATTTCCTTGCTGGGGTCATCTGCCTTGGTTTTCTTGGTGGAGCCGGCGTCGTCAGATCCCTCGACGGCAAGCACAGCTTTACCTTTGCGCTTCCTGTTGCGGCGCCGGCCTTTCTTCGCCGGGGCGGCAGTATCCTCATCTGAGGGGTCGGTTTCCATGACGGCATCTTCGCCAGGGTACTTCCTTCCCTCTTCAGGTCGGGCACATCTGTCAGCAAGAACATAGAGTTCTGCCACATCTTTCACCTTGTTCATTGCCAGTTCTTCGCGCATCTTGCGGTTACGCACGTTCTGATGTAACGCGCTGATGATGGCGGTAGGGTGAACATCAGGGATATTGTATTGTACCCGGCTGAACCTCTGTATATACTTGCGCAGACTCTCGCCTCCCTTCTGGGGAATGACATGCAGGTCGCTTGCTTGGCCATGGGCTTGGTGACCTCCAGTAAAGGCGCCCACAAACTCATGGCACAAATCCGACCAGGAGGAAATAGAGTCTACCGGCAAGTGCATCAACCACGACATGGCGTTGGGTTTAAGAACCAATGGAAAGTAATTCGCAAGCACCTTATCGTCGCGGGCTCCGGCGGCTTGCATCGCGATGGTGTAGATGCTGAGGAACTCAGACGGGTGAGTCTTGCCGTTGTACTTTTCGCCAACGTCAGGTTTGAAGGTGCGGTGAGTGGGCCACTGGAACTGTCGCAGCTCACGGGTAGAAGCCAGACAGCCTACCTCGTAAGGTAGGCCTCCAGGGCTCTCCGTGGTCGGGTGGTTCACAGCAGGCCCTGCTCGCCTGTCTGACTGGTGGCGCGCTCCGCGCCGGCACTTGATAGTGGTTCGAGCGTCTTCATGGGCTCGTTCTCGAAGAACTTGGCGCTGGTCACAGTGGGTCCGCGGGTCAGACGATGCTATGGAGATGTCGTCGCCCGCGACGTCACGACGAGCCGGCGTCCGCGGTACCGGATGGGGAAGAGGTGAATGCACCGTGGTCGCGGCGCCGCTGGCTTTCCGCCACTGGTCCACGGGACTCCATCAGAGCATCGACCCGGGGGCCCCACCGGACTTGGTTCGTCTTTGTTGGCCACCGCAACAAGGCTTCAGATAGTGGCTCTCCATTCGTCGAGTTTCCCCGTAGTGGGACGAAAGTCGAGGAGCAACTACGCGCGCGCCAGGGCCTCTGCTGGCGTCGGTGGCAGTGAAACCTGCACGGATCGCGACGCGCTTCGACTTCTGACCATGTCAGAAAGAGCTCTATCATGACCCCGCAGTCTCATGCTGTTTTCACCAGCGCCTCGGCGAGTGGGCAGGTCTTCTACGTCCCGGGAGTGGCGCTCGGGGCTCTTCCCGTGGCGACGCTCGGGATCTTTGGCGTGATTACGCCGTTCGTCGCGTGCTGCCTGGGAAGAGCGCGCTGTTGGCACTGGCGTGGGAGTCTTGGAGGCCCTTGCGTCGCCTTCGGGCGGGGCGGTGATGACCTTGGAAGGCCCCGCTCCACCCGCGAAGGGCTTGGCTCTGCCTTTGGATTTGGCGACGTGTGGCCCGTTACCAGGCGCACAAACATCGCCGCCTCCCAAACTCCAGCTGCTGGGATGGTGTTGGTGTTCGCGAGCAGCGCCCCGGGTCCTTTCTGGGACCGGTCCGCTGCTCGCCCGCATCGGGACGGGCTGTCCGGCTTCCGACTGGCCAACCGCCACCGTCGTCTTCTTCTTGGGCGCCATGATGATGAAGAAGCGCCGAACTAACTGCTAAAGCAGATTCTCACAACTGCGCCCCCTACCTGGCGCGCCAAAGATGTCGGTGGGAACGACACCTATGGGATCACAAGAATCCCTATTGTGGTTAGCGGGGCGCGGGGTCGTGAGAAGAGCGGATCAAATAGATAGCACACGGTTCATTTATCTAGGTTCGGGCTGCGAGGATGCGTAAAACCCTACTCCTGCTTTGGTGGATTGTATATCTGTGTTCTTGAGCTAGCTATGGGGCGTGAGGAGCTCCAAAAAGCCGAATCCTTCTCCTGGTCGCCTCGGGCCTCCTTTTATAGAAAAAGGGGTTGCCACAGTGGCACACAGGAGGTGGAAAGGGTACAGTGATGCGAGGTTATCCCTCGCATTACATGACAAGGCGCATTTAATGAGTCTTGCCTAGGTGTCCTTGCTTTATCGGGGACGGGGGAGAGATCTGTCTCGTCCGTCGCCGCTCCTTCTTGTGTCGACACGCGCCCTGGCCAGCGACGCCTGCGATGCCATGTAGGTAGGCAGGCAGCTGAGGTGGCGCGGTGGTGCGTCTTCATGAAGATCTACATGCCGCCACGCGGGTGCCTGCCTAGCTGGTTGGGTCGGCAGCTGCATGCATGCGGTGGTGGAGGTTTAGTCGGCGTGGGCCTGATGGTGGCCCTGCGGGTGTCCTCGGCAAGGGCCTTGCCAGGTCCCCGGCAAGGGTCTTGCCGAGGCGCCTGCTGTCATCCCCGGCAAGGCGCTTGCCGGGGGCCTTGTGGTCTTCCTCGGCTGGGATCCCGCCAAGGGTTATCATCTCCTTAGTGTGTATCTGATCTTGAATGTCTTCACAAAGATCTGCATGCCGCCACGGGGATGTCTCCCAAATCCTTGCCCTTTGGGGGCAGTGGACTCAAGGGTGATTTGCTCCATAGGCGCGGGACGAGTCGCCGCGGCAAGGGTCTTGTCGGGGCTGCTAGAACTATCTCCCGGCAAGGATCTTGCCGGGGGAGTCCGCTTCGTCCCCTTTGCTCTTCGTGGTCTTGGCCTTGGTGTCGTTCTAGTTCTCTTGAGCTTCGGTCTTACCCTGGCTCACCTCCCTTGCCTTGCTTGGTGTGGTGGTATCCGCGGCTCAGACTGCCCGTGCACAGTTATAGGGGTACAAAAAGTGTACCTCTTTTTGTACACCAACACCTGGGCTTCAGCCCGGGCCTCTTGCGCGCTTTGGTGGGCCTTAGCAAGTTCGGACTCTTGGTCTGAAATCTTGCGCTCCAAGGACTCGCATTTCTTTGCGGTGTCCTGGAGCTCCTGTTGGACCTCCCCGACCCTTGCCTTGTGCTTTTCGTGGGTGGCTTGTTCCTTCGCCGCTCTGTCTTGGGCCTCGGCTAGCGACTTTTTGAGTGTCTCCACCTCGGTCGCAGCTCCTACGAAATATCATGATAGTATGATCAACATACACAATTCATGTCTTTCTACATCCGAATAGACCATTGCATACCTTGCTGGTCCTCTAGTTGTGTTTTAACATGGCCGAGCTCTTCCTCGGCCCGCTCCAAACTCTGCTTCAATTTAGAGACTACGACAGAATGAGAGGTCGCAGCCAGCATCGACACCTGCTTATTCATATAGACATATATTGGTTAGTCTCCTGCGAAAATTATTTGATCCTCTGTCCGGCTTCTCTTTTCGAGCACCGGACAATGTCTCAGGGGTTACTGTCTATACTATGATATTCTTTTTTGCATAAATTACATCGCATACCTCGAAGAATGTCAGAAGGCTGGCGCAGGCTTTGGTAAGTCCGCTCTTAGTAGACCGAACCCTCTCAACCACCGTACCCATGAGGGTATGGTGTTCTTCAACAATGGAAGCACTTTGCAGTGCTTCCAGTAAGGTATCCGGCGCCTCTGAATGGACAGAGGTCACCGGTGGAATAGGTGCACCTCCTTCTCGTGAAGGAGGCTGCTTGCCTGATTCCCGAGCCTTATGGGCCTCCGGAATATTGTTCAGCTAGAGGCCGAATTGGACATGTCCCCCATCGCCAGTCTCCGGGGGGATTTGCTGCCCCATGTGTCCGGCAGCCAAGGTCTCGCCTTATGGCGCCGCCCTGACGGCCTCCTGTTCCTCTCCCTGGCCTGGGAAGGTCCTTCGGGACAACACCTCGGTGTCGTCCGTGGCCTTGGGAGAGGAGGCATCTAGAAGTGACTCATGTCCATCACCTTTGGATCGAGCGAGTTCCCCGAAGATGAGAATCGCTGGGGGCGGGCGTGAGCCGGACTGGAGCGCATGATTCGACACATTAAAACCATGAAATAAAAAGTTAGACATATGTGTTCATAGGTGCTTTTGAGTACTTACGATTCGGCCAGGGGCTTCTCCCTGGGGCGCCACTCGGAGCTGCTGTCCGTATCCAACACGGAGTTGCCCGCGAGGGGGACCCTCCCCTTCTTGGGCACCTCTGCCTCCAGATCCATGGAGGCCCCCCTTTTCTTCCTTCTCCCCTCAGGGGAAAGTTACTTTCCTACTCCTCCTCCTACTTGTCGTCCTCAGCAACGGGGGATGAATAGGTTTCGGCGTCTTCGGACGTCACTTCCGAAGTGCCTTTATGGCGGAGGCCACTTCAGGTCCCCTTGACCTTCTTCTTGGCCTTCTTCTCTGGCGCCTGGTAGGGCGCCTGTAACACCCACAATGCGGCTATATCTCCCACATGTCGGGGCACGACTTAGAGGCATAGCCGCATGGTAGGCATGTCGCAAGAGGGGTAATCTTTACACATCCCATGTACTGAATAAGAAAGGGATAAAGAGTTGGCTTACAATCGCCACTTCACACAGTACATAAATAATCCATACATCATCCAAGGTACAAACAAAGGTCCGACTACGGAACCAAAAAAAGAAAGACAACCCCAAATGTTAGATCCCCGATCATCCCAACTAGGCTCCACAATTGATCATCCGGAAAGGAAACATAGTAACGACCTGAATCCTCGTTGAACTCCCACTTGAGTTCGGTATCGTCACCTGCACTGGTATCCTCGGCACCTGAAACTGTTTGGAAGTATCCGTGAGTCACGAGGACTCAACAATCTCACACCCGCGAGATCAAGACTATTTAAGGGGTAGGAAAGGGTAGTAAGGTGGAGCTGCAGCAAGCACTAGCATATATGGTAGCTAACATACGCAAATAAGAGCGAGAAGAGAAGCAACGCACGGTCGAGAAGCTATAAGTGATAAAGAAGTGATCCTGAAGCTACTTATGTTCAAGCATAACACAAGACCGTGTTCTCTTCCCAGACTCCGCTGAAAAGAGACCATCACGGCTACACACGCGGTTGATTCATTTTGATTAAGTTAAGTGTCAAGTTCTCTATAACCAGATATTAAGAAACTCCCATTTGCCACATAACCGCGAGCACGGCTGTCGAAAGTTTATACCCTGTAGGGGTGTCCCAACTTAGCCCATCACAAGCTCTCACGGACAACGAAGGATATTCCTTCTCCCGAAAAGACCCGATCAGTCTCGGAATCCCAGTTACAAGACATTTCGTCAATGGTAAAACAAGACCAGCAAGACCACCCAACTGTGCCAACAAATCCCGATAGGAGCTGCACATATCTCGTTCTCAGGGCACATCGGATAAGCTAAGCGTATAGGTACCAACATAATCCAAGTTGCCAAGGGACGGTCCCGCACGGTGCTCTAGTTTGGACCAACACTCAAAGGAGCACTGGCCCGAGGGTTTAAAATAAAGATGACCCTCGGGCTCGCGAAAACCCAAGGGAAAAGGCTTAGGTGGCAAATGTTAAAACCAAGATTGGGCCTTGCTGGAGGAGTTTTATTCAAGGCGAACTATCAAGGGGTTCCCATAACACCCAAGCGCGTAAGGAACGCAAAATCAAGGAACATAACACCGGTATGACGGAAACTAGGGCGGCAAGAGTGGAACAAAACAGCAGGCATAAGGCCGAGCCTGCCACCCTTTACCAGGTATATAGATGCATTAAATTAAATACGACATAATAATGGTATCCCAACAAATATCCATGTTCCAACATGGAACAAACTTCAACTTCACCTGCAACTAGCAACGCTATAAGAGGGGCTGAGCAAAAGTGGTAACATAGCCAAACAACAGTTTGCTAGGAAAGGTTGGTTAGAGGCTTTACATGGCAATATGGGAGGCAATAGAGCGAACAACTAGCAAGCAAAGATAGAAGTGATTTCGAGGGTATGGTCATCTTGCTTGCAATGTTCTCAGAGTTGTCGAAAGCTTGATCTTCGTTAGCGTACTCAACAGGTTCCTCGGTCATGTACTCGTCTCCCGGCTCTACCCAAAGCAAGAACACAAGCAATGGAACAACAATCAATCACGTGCAATGCACAAGCAACATGATGCAAAACATGTCATGATACGCAATGCATATGCATGCTCCGGAAGAGGAAGAAGGATCAAGGCATCAACTTGGCAAACCAAGTGTGTTGCTGGAAAGATGAGATGATTTCGGTTGAAATCTATATAAAGATCACCGGAAACGGATGCACGGTTTGCCAATGGCAAGCAAAACAAGAATGGCACAACTCTGCGATTAACAGCACGATGCCACTTAGAATGCAACAAGAAACTAAGCTAGTGCACTCGAACATAGCAACAAAGCATATGGCAGTGATGTACAAGAGATGTTTGACAAAACATGAACACTGAGATACGGCTAAAACACACTAGAACAGGTTGAAACAAGCATGGCAAAAGTGCAAAAGATATCAGCATCACAAACTTGGTGAAAATATTAACATGTCAAAAACAACATTAGGAAGCAAAGTTTAGAGCAAGCAAACAACATGCTACCGGAACATATCATAGCAAACAAAGACATGGCATGATTCTACTAAAATCATAGAACAAATGTCCCTTACTGATCATGAGCCAAAAAGGCACAGAAGATATGATAGCACCCATCTAAACATAGCAAGTTTTGTTAGCAGTTTCAGACTTAGCAGAAAAACAGAGCATGGCATAAACAGATTTATGAAGGCAACTTTGCGAGCTCAAATCACTCACCACAAAGCATTGCATGACAAAACAAGGATACCAATAGCAAGATGACGTGTTCATGAAACTAACCATGGCAATAGAAAGCTCAAAGGATGCATGGATCACTAGCAACAACCATGGAAAATTTGATTAACATGTTAACATTCTGTCATGAACATTTTATAGCAAAAGTAGAGAAAGAACAAGACATGCTACACAACTCCATAATTACAAATAGGGGCATGGATGGAAAGAGCGTAACCACATGTTCAAGACATCCTTACTGAAGTATCCCAAAATAAGCATGGATCTCACTTTAGCATCAAGTTTACATGGCATCAAAATAACAGCTGGAAAAGATTTAGCAAAAACCTAAGTCCCTGAAAACAACAACATTGTGAAGGCTACTTTGCATGCTTGTGCTAGACACCACATAGATCACAAAAATACAAGACAAGCACCCCTGTATAGATGGCATATTGTAGTTCAAAACATATGTAGACCTCATGCCCAAATAATGCACACATCAAATGTGACAAAAATGGCAAATCACCATGATATGATAAGTAACAATAGTTAACATTTTATAGTACTCTTGCATCAATGAAAATGGCATCATAATATACAGTATCATGCATGGAACTGCTTCTAACTTTAAGAGCTCATCGAGACGAACAATTTCATATATCATATACATCATTTGGAGAAACGAGCGCGGAGATACGACATGATGAATAGGGGCATAAAATATCAGGATTTCAGGACTTTGGTGATTTTTACCCCACGAAAACTAGACGAAGATGTTCCGGGACGGAGGGATCCGGGCACGGGGAGACGTTTGGTTGGCGCACCAGGTGCATCTTGTCCACCCTACTACAGATCTCGCCGGAGTTTGACCAGAGGAGCTGCTCCAGCGACGAGGGACGGCGACGGCGGCGGAGGGCGGCGGCCGGCGTCGAGGAGCGGCGACGGGGCGGCGCGGCGGGTCACGCAAGGCGGCGGGCGGCGAGTGGTGGTGGGGCGGCGGAGCCGGTGGAGGAGCGGAGCAAGGCGGCGGGGCCGGCGAAGGGCGGCGGGGCGGCGCCGGCGAAGCACGCGGCGGAGTGGCAGATGGAGAAGGAGAGGACGGCGACGAGGTAGGCAGCGGCGCGCGGGTGAGGTGGCCCGGGTGCGGCCCGGGGCGGGCCGTCCTCGGGCCCCGGCGGGCCTGGCGACGGGGAGGAGAGAGAGGAGGCGTGGGAGCCACATGGCGGCGGCGGATTGGTTGGAGGGTGGCGGCGGACACATCCGATGGCGGCGGTGGACACGTCCGGCGGTGGCAGGAGGAAGAAGCTAGGGTTAGACCGGGATTTCAGGGGAGATGCACATATTTATAGGCAGGGGGAGTTTGGAGTGTCCAAATGAGGTGTAGTTTTCGCCTGCATGATCGTGATTCGACAACGGAGGACATGAAAGTGGTTTAGATGGGTTATTGGGCTATTTTGGAGGGGTGTTGGGCTGCAACACACAAGAGGCCTTTGCGGTTACCCGGTTTACCGTTGGAGCATCAAACGGCCTCCAAATGGAACGAAATTTGGCAGGCGGTCTACCGGTGGTGTACCAAGGCCACTTGGCAAATCTCGATCCATTCCGAGAACGTTTAACAGCTGCTCTCGAAAAGAGACAACAGGGGTGCGCCGGTGCATGTGGGAGTGTCGGATTGCGGAACGCACAACGGGGAAAATGCTCAGATGCATGAGACGAACACGAATGCAAATGCGATGCACATGATGACACGATATGAAATGCATGACATGAACAAAATGCAAAACAAAGACAAAACCCAACCACGAAGGGAATCTCATAACTTAAAACCCAAAATGGCAAGAGTCATAGTTACAAATATGGCAAGTTACATCCGGGGTGCTGCAACACTCCACCACTAGGAGAGGATCTCATCCCGAGATCTAGGACTAAAAGAACTCCGGATATTCAAAACGGAGGTGGTCCTCGCGTTCCCAGGTGGCTTCTCGGTCGGAATGGTGTGACCACTTCACTTTCAGGAATTTGATTGACTTGTTGCGAGTCTTGTGCTCGGTTTCTTCAAGAATAACAATGGGATGCTCATGATAAGACAGATCATCTTGGAGATCAATCTCTTTGAAGTTGATGGTGTGCTCAGGAGTCTTGAAGCACTTGCGAAGCTGTGACACGTGAAACACATCGTGCACATTTGCGAAGTTGGATGGAAGCTCAACTTGATAGGCGAGGTCGCCTCTTTTGCCAATGATCTTGAAAGGACCGACGTATCTAGGGGCAAGCTTTCCTTTGATAGCGAAGTGACGAGAACCTTTCATTGGAGAGACACGTAGGTAGACATGGTCTTCGATCTCGAAAGCCAAGTTACGGTGCTTGCTATCATAGTAACTCTTCTGGCATGATCACGCGGCTTTGAGATTTTCACGGATGACTTTACACATTTCTTCTGCTTCTGTGATTAAGTCATTGCCAAGAAGTTGGTGTTCACCAGTCTCTGTCCAATTGAGAGGAGTACGGCACTTCCTTCCATAGAGAAATTCGAATGGGGCCTTGCCCGAACTCGCTTGGAAGTTGTTGTTGTAGGAGAACCCGGCATAAGGAAGACAATCTTCCCTCTTCATACCGAAGGAAATGACACAAGCCCTAAGCATATCTTCAAGGATTTGATTGACTCGCTCGACTTGGCCACTAGTTTGAGGATGGAAAGCTGTGCTGAAGCGAATGTTGGTGCCCATGGCCTTCTGGAAGGAGTCCCAGAACTTAGAAGTGAAGATGCTTCCACAATCTGAAGATATCAATTATGGAATGCCGTGCAAGGAGACAATCCTGGAGGTGTATAGCTCTGCCAACTGAGCTGATGTGATAGATTCTTTGATTGGAAGGAAATGAGCCACTTTTGTAAGCTTGTCGATGACAACGAAGATAGCATCATTTCCATGCTTGGACTTGGGAAATCCAGTCACGAAGTCCATCTCGATATGGTCAAACTTCCATTCTGGAATAGTAAGAGGTTGGAGGAGACCAGCTGGTCGTTGGTGTTCTGCTTTCACCCTTCTGCAGACATCACATTCATTTACGAATTGAGAAATTTCTCGCTTCATTCGAGTCCACCAATACGACTGGCTGAGGTCATGGTACATCTTCGTACTTCCAGGATGAATGGATAGAAGGGAATTGTGTGCCTCGTTCATAATGACTTTCCTTAGATCACCTTTAGGAACCACATTCCGGTCCTCGAAGAATAGAGTGTCTTTGTCGTCAACGCGATAGCACTTGTATTTGGGTTGGCTCTTGGCAATCCCATGGTTCACCTTCTTCACCATGGCATCCAGGAGTTGTGCCTTAGGAATTTGATCTTACAAAGTAGGAGAGACTTGGAGGTTGGCAAGAAAGCCTTGAGGAACAACTTGGAGATTCAGTTTGCGGAAAGCTTCACAAAGGTCCGGTTGGAAGGGCTTGAAAATTAAACTGTTGCAGTAACCATTCCTGCTCAAAGCATTTGCAATGACATTGTCCTTGCCTGGAGTATATTCAATACTCGGATTGTTTTCTTGAATCATTTCAACCCATCGAGTCTGCCTGAGGTTGAGGTTGGGTTGAGTGAAGATGTACATGAGGCTGATCTGTGAAGATGTTCACTTTCCTTCCCAACAAGAGATGTCTCCACGTTAATAATGCATGGACAACTAGCGCCAACTCAAGAACATGAGTGGGGTAGTTCCTTTCATTGGGCTTCAACTGGCGAGAGGTATAAACCACAACTTTCTTCTCTTGCATTAACACATCATTGAGACCTTGTAAGGAGGCATCACAGAAAACTTCAAATGGCTTGGATTCATCGGGAGGAGTCAAGACAGGAGCTGTGACCAGCTTCTTTTTGAGGGTGTTGAAAACAATGTCACATTCAATCGTCCAGACATACTTGACGTGCTTCTGGAGGAGGTTGGAAAGAGGCTTTGCAATCTTAGAGAAATTCTCAACGAATCTTCGACAATAACTTGCAAGCCCAAGAAAACTGCGGAGCTGCTTAACATTCTGAGGAGGCTCCCAATTCACAATTGTAGACACCTTCTCGGGATTAACAGTGACTCCCTTGGCGGAGATGATATGACCAAGGTAAAGAACTTCGTCAAGCCAGAACTCACACTTGGAAAACTTCGCATAGAATTGATGCTCTCTGAGTTTGTCAAGCACCAATCTCAAATGCTTGGCATGATCCTCCTTATTCTTGGGAAAGACCAAGATATCATCGAGATACACCAGGACGAAATCATTTGTGTAAGGGTTGAAGATGAAGTTCATCATGCGAGAGAACGTTGGAGGAGCATTGACAAGGCCGAAAGACATGACAGTATATTCATAAGAACCGTAGCTTGTTCTGAATGCTGTCTTGAGAATATCTTGTTCACGAATATGAATCTGATGATAACCCATACGGAGGTCAAGCTTGGAGAAAACTTGAGCACCTTTAAGTTGCTCAAAAAGATCATTGATGTTGGGAAGTGGATACTTGTTCTTTATTGTCTTCTTATTCAATGGACGGTAGTAGACGCAGAGTCGTTTCGTTCCATCCTTCTTCTTGAGAAAAAGGACACTACAACCCCATGGAGATGAACTTGGTCTAATCAGACCCATGCACTCTTGTTCATCGAGTTGTTTCTTCAACTCCTTCAACTCCTCTGGTTCAAGCTTGTAAGGATGCTTGCAAACAGGTTCCGTGCCAGGCTCAAGATCGATAACGAATTCAACTGGTCGGTGAGGAGGCATTCCCGGGAGCTCTTCTGGAAAGACGTCTTGGTATTCATAAACGACTATAATCTGAGAGATGGCATTCAACTCACCCTTCTCATTGAGAAAACACAGTCAAATGGTTTCGTCACGAGCGGCATAGATGATCACATCCTCAGAAGAGTGTGTCAATTGAATCTGCCTGGCAGCACAATCAAGCGGAGCCTTGTGCTTAGAAGGCCAGTCCATGCCGAGAATTAGATCAATATCAGAGTCACCAAGAACCATTGGAGAAGACAGAAATCTACAGTCGCCCATCTTGATGGAAACATCCGGAATCATCATGGTAGCCCTCATAGTAGAGCCCGGAGAAACAACTCCCATGGGTTTTCCCAACATTTCTGAAACGAAGTCATACTTTGAAACAAATGATCTTGACATGAAACAATGCGATGCACCAGTGTCAAAAATAACTTTTGTAGGAAGAGAGTTAACTTGAAGGTTACCCATGATCACTTCTGAAGAATCCTCTGCCTGAGCTGCATTCAACATGTTCACCTTAGCATGCTTGGGATTATACTTGACCACTGCATTGCTGGTTGATCTCATAGGAGGAGGAGGCGGAAGGCGCCTTTGGTTGAAACACTTGTTTGCATAGTGCCCTTTCTATTGACACTTGTTGCAAGTAACCTCTGAGAGCGGCCGGTGATAAGGAGCACTTGGCCTTGGAGTATGAGACTGAGCTTTGTTCTGATAGCTTGGGTTGGCTGGGTGGGAAGATCCATTGCCACCTTTGCTCTTTTGCTGGTAGGGCTGGCAAAATGGAGGAGGATGCAACCAGAACTTATGTTGCTTAGCTACCACTTGTGATGAAGAATAAGATTGAACTGCATCCCTGACTCTCTTCTTAGATGCCACACACTTGAGCTGAGCAGCTTCTTGCTTTAGTGCCATGTTGTAGAATTGATCGAACTCAGTCGGCTCAAGAAGCACGAGAGCTAATTGCAGATCCTGTCGGGGATATACCCCGCGGTATGACCCGGCCGGACTTGGCGACTCACTGGTGAACCGCCCTGACTTAGCGACTCACTAAGTGACCCGCCCGGATCTCTCCACTCACCGATGACCTGGCCGAGCCAGGTGACTCATTGATGACCCGGCCAGTGGGTTAGAGGAGCAACAAGACCCGAAGGCCCAGTAGGTGGTTCAAGGAAGGCCGACTTATGTTATGGTAGGCCGGCTTAAGAGGAAAGCATAAGGAATATTTCCTTACAAAGGAAGCAAGACTAGGACTCCACTTGTAATATAGTAATCCTAATCCTAATAGGACTAGTCATGTAAGCCTCCCCTTCAACATATATAAGGAGGGCCAGGGCACCCCAAAGGGGACAGGTTTCACAGGTGGGACAAGTTAGGTTTAGACAGACAACTGAAGAGCTCTCGAGATAGAGCGCATTTGTAATCGTGATCATCATCATCAATATCAATGAAGCAGGATGTAGGCTTTTACCTCCACCATGAGGGGCCGGACCAGGGTAAAACCTTGCATCTCTCGATTCCGACCAATCCCTTCAAGCTACTACATAGATGTGTTGGCCTTACGACTAAGTCCTCACACTAAGACATCTGCTGTGACAATTCCACGACAGTTGGCGCTCACCGTGGGGCCTACGCATGATGGTGTTCAGTTTTTGAAGGGATCTCTCCTAGGAATCGAGAAGTTCGCAATTTTTTGAATGAAAAAAAACCGATTAAAAAGGATCTTCATCATTGGTGAGCAGTCGGAACGGCATGTACGAAGATCAAGATTGACAGGTTTTTAGGGTTGCAAGTTGGCAGCCGCCATCGCGATTTTTCGATCGAAGATGAGCTGGCATGGAAATATTGGGCAGAGTAAACCCGGCGTGGGACAACTTTGGACAGAGTCGGCAAATTCAAGTTTTTACAAGAAATTATGGTTTTCTCCGTACGTTGCCGCCGCCGTGATTTTTCCGATCGAAGATCAATTCTGCTGCAAGCCGCTCTACGATGCGTTTGCATCTGTACGTCGACAAGACCGACAAGAATTCCATCTGCGATGTCACAGGGCAATCGGATCGGCGCATTGGATTTTTCTTTCTCTTAGACATCCTCGTGCAAGATGCTGGGTCAGATCCAATAAAAACTTACGCAGCGTGCGTTTCCTGAACAGAACACAAGGTCCGCTCGTACAATTGCCAAATCACCAGGCGATTATATAAATCACTGCTCCTCCTACTTCCAGGCCAGGGGCAATCAGCTTCCTGATTGAAATCAAATATACTACTACTAGTCTACTACTCCGCGTCCCAGGTATAGGCCAAAACAGCAGAGCAATGTTTGCACGGGAATCAAGGAATAAGTACTAGTACTACCTTTTGGATGGGAAGGAACAAGACGAGAGGTATGCAAAAATCAGTAAGTTCTTCACAAGTTTTTCACGTGGGTCTCCCAATGGCTTGGTTCAGTAGGGGAGATTACGACATGGAAGACACGGACATGGATAGCCAAACTGACATCGGCCAGGATGAGGATGTGACAGGGGTTGAACTCGGACTCCGCCATGGCCGGCCTCGAGCCGCTGCCCCAGTTTTCCTCTGTTTCCACTGCAGTCGCGACTAGTCTCGCTCAAACTTCTGCTCCATACCGCCGCCTCGTCTCCACATCGCCGGTTGCCCCTGCCTTGAGCCACCGTTCTCTGCTGCCGTGGTCTCGCCCTGCTTGTGGGTCATTGCTCCGCTATAGAGTCTTGCGATGAGCCGCGCCAAATCGACCCGGCCGTGCCTTGAGTCGCCGACTGCTGTTTCGCACTGAGAGCCGGCCTCCGAGTCCGAGCAGCATAAGAATCAAGTCGCCGAGGCCGTTTCTTTTTTCCTTGGCTGCGGTTTTTGGAGCTGATGGAACATGCCTGGGAAAATTGACTATAGTTGCTGCCACTGTTTTTCCTCCATGTGAGGGGTCCTCTTTGCCACCGAAATTCCAAAGAAGTATAACTATTGTATATACATGTAGGGAGTACGACCACTGTATATGCATGGACTCCCGACCTGCTGCAAGCTGCAGACTGCTTCTCCTGCGAGCCGCCGTCCCGCGTTGAGCCGCCGTTTGCCTTCGGGTCGACGTTTTCGCCTTGGGCCGCGCCTTGCCTTGCCAGTTTTGCTTCTACTAAAGGCTGTTGCGCCTCGGCCTCACTCGCTCTGTTGCCACAGCCCCTACGGCCGCCTAACTCGCCGTCCGTGGCCGCCTTGCGGAGAACCGCCGATGGAGATCCGCCCTATTGAGCTACCCAGCGCCTCGCGCCTTAACTCCTGTCTCATTCTTTTTGAGCCGCCTGTTGAGTCATCCGCGAGTCATCTTCAAGCGGTCCCTCTGCTGATACTCCATGAAACACCTGACATCTGCAGTGAGTCGCCATCGCTGGCTGCGCCGCAAGTCGCCGCGGTCTTGATTATGTTTTCAATCGCCCCTGTTTGAGCGCCAACGCCCATCACGAACACCTCATTGCAATAAAAAGGGAGAGTGGATAAATCACCGTTGAAACTATTGGAGACTATTCATTGCAATTAAGGAACAGTTACTCTGGTCTTGTGATGTTTTTTGATGCAGAACAATTGATCACTGCAAGGGTGATGATCATGTCATGGATATATAGCTCGCACCATCATTATAATGCGCTAGCATCTAACTCTGTCATCAAGCTCGATGAATATATGTACAAGCCGCCGTTCTGCAGACCTGTTTACATCAACATGACGTGGTTAACTCGCCCGTCCGCACCGGCTTATAACGCCGCGGCCGACTCATTCTATATGTGCTGCCTCTGAAGCTGCGATCGTCTTTGTCGTCCGTCTCTCACGGCCTGGTCTACATCAACACACCGGGCAGCACCTGTCTGCATGAGCTAGTTATCGAGTATAAAGCCACTCACTGCTCGGGTACCCCGGTTTTTTCTTCCAACAATTTGGAGGCAAATTATCATGTATTATTAGCCGTCGTCTGCCCTCGATGGCTCAGTGGGCAGGCGTACAAGTCGCCGCCACTACAATTGGTTAACTTCAAATAGCCAGTTGAAAGGAACCATTGGCTGAGTTGCCGACACAGCTCATACGGGATCATTTATAGCCCGATGCGGTCAATTTCAACCTCTAGTGGATTTACATTGTGTTATCAACACCAAGGATATGCGATGAGTGTTGCAAAAATCATCAAATTGCCACCTTGCTTCCAGCTTTAACATATTACGGTGTTCCGCCGTTCAATTGTATGTCGGTTTATATCACGGTTAAGTATGGTGAATCTCAAGCCAACTCCTCAAGTCATCTTAAGACTTGGGGGCTACATGGATATGACTCAGTAAATGTTGCCAGTCTCAGCAATATTCAAGAACCCAGGGTCATTGGAGGGAAAAATAACCCGGCCCCGGAGGCTACTGCCCTATTGGTATAAATTTGAAGGCCGTCAGAAGATTTCCGCCTTAAGAAAGTGTCTGGCAATCAAAAAAATCCCGGCTCAATGGAAGAGTTCCGGGTTACCATAAAGGACTCTGGTTCACAATCCGGCTCAAGGGCAATCTGTCTCCCACAAAGCTCTGAAGCTCTCAATATCCGGTTCACAATCTGGCTCATGGATAATCTGTCTCCCACAAAAATTTTGAAGCTTTTAAATCCGGTTTAAAATTCCGGGTCAAAAGGAATTAATCTCTCGCAAGTTCGAGTTTTCAGAAAAAATTAAAGGTTGCCAAAGAGAACTTGCTGCTATGATGCACGGTTCAAACATGGATATCCTGCCTTATGGCTTATCTTATTTTGGTCACATGGGAGCTTCTATTTTATACAGCAAAGTTATGATTACCATTTGATCTGGCTTATAGGCCACATAAAAAAGCTTTGGGGCTTACTACCCAGGTTAAAGGGACCAAAGAGAGTTTGTTGCACAGCACAACTCAAACATAGGTACCCAGTGAGCACATCTCACAAATAAGTGACTTGGGGGCTTCCTGTTCAAACATAGGTGTATTCACCAAAGAGAACATAGCGTTACTACCCTCTTGGCGGGGTTATTTTGTTCAAACATAGGTGTATTCACCAAAGAGGACATAACCCTTTCGGGTTATCCTGCCTGTATGCCAGCTACTTCTCCATCAGGTAATCCTGATTGACCCATCGAACTCTTAACAGTCATATTTGAACTTGTTAAGGTTAAAATGATGGATATCATGAGAGAGCACGGTTTTAAGGATAGCAAAGAGAAGCTCAGGCTATAAAGCCGCCTTCCTTGGAACTTGGATAAATCGGCTTCTGATGTCTTATAGCGACTCTGACCCCGCGTACTCCTGACAAGTCTATCTTTCAATAAGAACTGAACTTGTCCGGGTTAAAATGTCGATTGGGTATTGTGAGTGCCAGCTCACGGAAAGCGCGTACCTTCCAGTGGCTAATGCTAGTTTCATTGAAGAAGACATTTTGGCTTGGCGGCCTATGAAAGCCTTGGATTTTCTGTTGTTTGTTGCTTTGAACGTCTTTTTGAGATTTTTTTGTTTTGTGACATAGTAATATATGGTTGAAAACCAATAAGGTTTATAATGCCTTTTGAGTCATATATGACATTAACTGGTGTTCGTTAACCCGGCCTGGCTTTTGACTACAAGTTGCCAGTATGAGATGAGATACTATTCGGTGTTTATTAACCCGACCTGGCTTTTGAATATAAGTCGCCAGTGTATGATGAGAAAATATCCGGTGTTTATTAACCCGGTCTGGCTTTGCACTTTAAGTTGTCAGTATATTTGGATTGCGCCATTGGAATCACGCGCTTATAAATCATTGGGTTATATTATTCAAATAGCCAACATGGCTGGATTTTTATTATGGTTATCAATAACAAATATTATGATTGAGGTTTTCAAAGTCGCTTCAGCGCAATGGATATTATTTTATCAATGGATATGATTTATTCTACAAAGGGATAGTCCTGAGTCGCTGCAGGGTTACGACCCGGCACTTGGGGGCTACATTATTCAAGTTGAGATTACATCAAATATGCAAGTCTCATGTCACTTCAAGCATGCACCATGACACTTGGGGGCTAATGCAAAGTCATTTTACTGGCCTTATTAAAGACCCGACTCATTATATCATAATGATCCGGCCCTTGGGGGCTACCAATTGCTCCTGCCAACAATTCAAGGGACACAAGTCTTATTCCATTATATTGAAAGGTCCACTGCTCAGTTGGTAAAGCACAAAGCTCTTAATCTTGTGGACGTTGGTTCAAGCCCCATGATGGGGGTTACATCATATGATATTATTTACAATGAAGTATATATAAAGTCCCAACTTAGTATTATCTTACTAAGCCGGCCCTTGTGGGCTACACGTTGCTGTTCAAGTCTACATGATCATATCTATAAAGTCCCTTCTCCTTATTGCATAATGACCCGGCCCTTGGGGGCTACACTGGTTGAAGTTTTTATGAGCATAAGGCAATTACAAGTCCCAGGTTGGTACAAGCATGACAACCCGACACTTGGGGGTTACATATATGGAGTATTCAGTCTTTGCTAGTGACTGAGATGAACAACATGGATTTCTTTAAAATAATAGTATTTATATTGAAGCAAGTCTTAAGTCATCAGTTTAATTCTGCTCAAGACTTGGGGGCTACAGGTAATATGGATATAAGGAAGAAATATCTTCGAATTCACAGTTTTGAGCAAACCAGATTGACCCGGTGATTGCAACAATGATGACCCGGCGTCACCAATAATTATGACCCGGCGTCGGCAACAATTATGACCCGGTGCTATCAATATTTACAAACTGGATATTTTGGCAATGATAAACCGACAAGTTCTACAAGCCAGCTGAAAGTCAGATGAGTATTTCAAGACCAATATTTTTTAAGTCGGCGCTTTGGAAGCCGATTCAAGTGGATTATTTCTTATAATATTTCTTGACAAGAGACCAATGTCAGCAAATTGACTCTAAAGCTGACCTATTGACTCGGATTTCTCAAAAGAAGTATCTGGATTTTTTACATTGACAAAGTCGAAATATATCTGCTAAGGGAGATTTGCTATGAGATCATGGACATGTAGATATCAACAAGGAAATGACAAGGACTTAACAATGATCAGGTGCCGGCTTACAAGAATTTTTTAACCCAGAGCACAACCTGTCAAATTTGTTCTTGTGTTTATTTTGCAGGATCAGTTTAACATGGATAAATCCAAATTAAACTAGCGGCTAATGTCAGGGATATACCCCGCGATATGACCCGGCCGGACTTGACGACTCACTGGTGACCCGCCCTGACTTGGCGACTCACTAAGTGACCCGCTCGGATCTCTCCACTCACTGATGACCCGGCCGAGCCAGGTGACTCATTGATGACCTGGCCAGCGGGTTAGAGGAGCAACAAGACCCGGAGGCCTGTAGGCAGTTCAAGGAAGGCTGACTTATGTTATGGTAGGCCGGCTTAAGAGGAAAGCATAAGGAATATTCCCTTACAAAGGAAGCAAGACTAGGACTCCAGTTGTAATAGAGTAATCCTAATCCTAATAGGACTAGTCATGTAAGCCGCCCCTTCAACATATATAAGGAGAGGCAGGGCACCCCAAAGGGGACAGGTTCCACAGGTTAGACAAGTTAGGTTTAGACAGACAACTCAAGAGCTCATGAGATAGAGTGCCTTTGTAATCGTGATCATCATCAATATCAATGAAGCAGGATGTAGGCTTTTACCTCCACCGTGAGGGGCCGAACCTGGGAAAAACCTTGCGTCTCTCGATTCCGACCAACCCCTTCAAGCTACTACATATATGCGTTGGCCTCACGACTAAGTCCTCACACTAGGACATCTGCCGTGACAATTCCACAACAGATCCTCTCTGAGGCCACCTCTGAATTGATAGATAATACTCTTTTCGTTAGGGACGTCTTGTTTAGCGAAGCGAGCAAGTTTCTGAAACTAGATATTGTATTGATACACGGACATGCTGCCTTGCTTGAGATTGTGAAACTCCTCACGCTTTCTCTCAGCAACACTTGGTGGGATGTGATGAGCTTTGAAGTCTCGGCGGAAATCATCCCAGGTAATCACACGACCTCCTCTGGAATCTCTGTATTGTTGATACCACTCAGCAGCTAGGTCCTTGAGTTGAAATGAAGCAAACTTGACAAAGTCCTCAGGCCTGACATTGCTACATTCAAAATGTTTGCAGATGTCCACGAGCCAGTCGTTAGCGTCTGTGGCCTCGAGACAGTTGCTGAAGGACTTCGGCTCGTTTGCGAGGAACTGGTTGAGGGTAGCAAACTGAGGCTGATTATTTCTTTGGCCTTGATTTCCTTGGTTGCCTTGCCCTTGGTTGCGCTCTTGCAAGAGTTGCAAAAGCATCTGAGTGTTGGCGTTGGTGGCTGCCATGACAGCTTGCCATGCCTCCGGAGGCAGAGGTGGTGGCGGAGGGTTCGACTGATCCCCATCATTGCGGTCCAGATTTTGGCACATTGGAGGAGCCATCCTGAAGAGGGTGACATCCGTTAGCATTCTTGAAAGACAGATATTCAAGCTGAATCAGTGGACCGAAATTGCAACTTAAAGTCTTCACAACAAACATTCGAACAAGGATGAACGAATGAATTCCAAAGTAAATCATCACACGTCCATTAGGTTGAGAATCCACTTAGATAAAGGTAGATGAATAAATCAACAAGGTACGGATATGAACAAATAAGTGGTAAGGAATACCCAATCAGAAACCAAATATCTGCGGGAAGAAAAAACTATTGCTACTTGAATTCCCACCTATAAAACTCCCGAAACTTTCTGGTTATGCAATCAGGTGTTGGGGATACAGGGGAAGCATAATATCTCACCCAAACTAGCAATTCCTACATCCAACTATATCCATCCTACAACACATAACCAAGAAACCTACGGAAATCATGTACCTCAACCTTCGAAAAGCATCCGTTATACAAGTTATGGCAATACTGCCGAACTCCCGCCCCAATACTGGGTGGCGTTGAGCTTATCTCACCAACAAATGCATAAAAGAGATTTCGATGTCGGTGAACTCAAGTATTCTAGAACTGCAACGATAAAATTGTGACGACAACACCTCGGAGCTCAACTCCCCGGGACACTGCCACAACCCCTAAATGTCAGGAGGCACCAAGAACAATGTTCTCGTCACAAGACTATCGAAACGATTCCAAGATACCCGCGTGATCCTAAACTTTTTTTTCGTGAAATTTGAGAAGATAAGAGTCAAAACTTCTACGTCAGGAGGCCTCACCAGAGCGACGAAGGGACTGAGGAGTAAAAAGAATCCTACTCTCCGATATATATAATCCTAAGACTCAAAACATTTTGTTCTAGACTCAACAACGTCAGCGATTCGATCAAACAGGGCGCTCCTAAGTCGGGGATGGCTCTGATTACCAACTTGTAACACCACCAATGCGGCTATATCTCCCATGTGTCGGGGCATGACTTAGAGGCATAGACGCATGGTAGGGATGTCGCAAAAGGGGTAATCTTTACACATCCCATGTATTAAATAAGAAAGGGATAAGGAGTTGGCTTACAATCGCCACTTCACACACTACATAAATAATCCATACATCATCCAAGGTACAAACAAAGGTCCGACTACGGAACTAGAATAAACAAAGACAACCCCAAATGCTAGATCCCCGATCGTCCCAACTAGGCTCCACTACTGATCTTCCGGAAAATAAACACATTAACGACCCGAATCCTCGTCGAACTCCCACTTGAGTTCGGTATCGTCACCCGCATTGGTATCCTCGGCACCTGAAACTGTTTGGAAGTATCCGTGAGTCACGAGGACTCAGCAATCTCACACCCGCGAGATCAAGACTATTTAAGCTTAAGGGGTAGGAAAGGGTAGTGAGGTGGAGCTGCAGCAAGCACTAGCATATATGGTGGCTAACACACACAAATAAGAGCAAGAAGAGAAGCAACGCACGGTCGAGAAGCTATAAGTGATCAAGAAGTGATCCTGAAGCTACTTACATTCAAGCATAACACAAGACCGTGTTCTCTTCTTGGACTCCGCCGAAAAGAGACCATCAGGGCTACACACGCGGTTGATTCATTTTAATTAAGTTAAGTGTCAAGTTATCTACAACCAGATATTAACAAACTCTCATCTGCCACATAACCACGGGCACGGCTCTCGAAAGTTTATACCCTCTATGGGTGTCCCAACTTAGCCCATCATGTCGGTGTCAAAACCGGCGGATCTCGGGTAGGGGGTCCCGAACTGTGCGTCTAGGCGGATGGTAACAGGAGACGGGGGACACGATGTTTTTACCCAGGTTCGGGCCCTCTCGATGGAGGTAAAACCCTACTCCTTCTTGATTGATCTTGATGATATGAGTATTACAAGAATTGATCTACCACGAGATCGAAGAGGCTAAACCCTAGAAGCTAGCCTATGGTATGATTGTTGTTCTTGGTCCTACGGACTAAACCCTCCGGTTTATATAGACACCGGAGGGGCTAGGGTTACACAGAGTCGGTTACAAGGAAGGAGATCTACATATCTGTATTGCCAAGCTTGCCTTCCACGCCAAGGAGAGTCCCATCTGGACACGGGACGAAGTCTTCAATCTTGTGTCTTCATAGTCCAATAGTCCTGCCAAAGGATATAATCCGGCTGTCCAGATACCCCCTAATCCAGGACTCCCTCAGCAGCCCCTGAACCAGGCTTTAATGACGATGAGTCCGGCACGCAGATTGTCTTCGGCATTGCAAGGCGGGTTCCTCCTCCGAATACTTCATAGAAGATTTTGAACACGAGGATCGTGTCCGGCTCTGCAAAACAAGTTCCACATACAACCGTAGAGAGAATAATATTTTCACAAATCTAATCTGTCGACGCATTCCGCAGTGTGACATCACACCACAGCCAGGTCACCATTCGAATCGTTTTTCACAACCAACCTTAGCGTGTTTCGCGAGGCGGTTTCCTTGGCACGTCTTGTCGAAGCAAAGATCGTGTCCCCTTATTACGGGATTCCCATCAATACGGACGTGGGTAACCCAACCGCGCCATCAATTACGGCGCTTGGGGGATAAGCGAGTTTTACCACGCTGGTGGGGCGCATAGTTTCGTCCGCCCTTATAAAGGGATAAGGGTTCACCTTTTTCTACCCACGCCTTCTTCCTCCTTGCTCATCCATTCTCACGCACTCGAGCTCCAGTGCCCAAGTCCACATCCTTCTCCTCAACCCTCTCCAAACATGTCCGGAGCGGGAGGCAAGTGGATGGTCTCCTACGTTACGGAGGGCGACATCGAAAAGCTACGCGGGGCCGGATACTTAGCCGCAGATATTGCGCACCGGCTGCTAGCCGCGGGGCAGATCGTCCCTGCCCCGGAACCTTACGAAAGGGTGGTTTTCCTCACCCACTTCGTCCGCGGACTGGGGTTTCCCCTCCATCCATTCGTCCACGGCCTTATGTTCTATTATGGGCTGGACTTCCATGATCTAGCTTTGAATTTCATCCTCAACATCTCGGCGTTCATCGTCATGTGCAAGTCTTTCCTCCGCGTCAGGCCCCACTTCGGCCTGTGGCTGAAGACCTTCAATGTCAAACCGAAGGTAGTAGGCGGCCAACAAGCGGAATGCGGCGGAGCCATGGTGGGAAAAATGCCCAACATTACATGGCTCGAGGGCTCCCACATGGAGACCATAAAGGGGTGGCAATCGGGGTGGTTCTACATCACCAAGCCGCGCGACACCAACTGGGTGGCGGCCCCCGAGTTTCGATCCGGAATCTCCATGCGGCTCACTTCCTGGAAGGGGAAGGGCCTGTCCTGGGGCTCATCGGTGGAGCTGGACGGACTCCAGAAGTGTATCCGGAACATGATAGGCAAGAAACTCAAGCTTGTCAACATAGTCCAGGTCATGCTCTTCCGTCGGATCCTCCCGTGTCAACGACGGGCTTTCAACGTATGGGAGTTCGACCCGGCCCAACACCAGACTCTACGCGAGCTCTTCGACACGACGCATAAGGACGTCTGGAAGGTGCTGTTCAAGGGCACCGAGGTCCCCCTCCCCTTACCGAGGACCGCGGGCTAAGCGCGACGCGCCCTGCGAATCCGGTAAGTTCTGTACACCTCGTAGGGTATTTATTTTCCATAGTTTAACCATGTGCGGGGTCTGGGCTCCCATGCCTTTGACAGGACTGGGTGGAGACATCGGAGCAGATTGACTGTCCGGCCCCTCTGCCCGAAGACCCTGCAGATGCTCTCCTGACGGAGATGCGGTCTCTGGCTCTTTATGAGGTGCCATAGAAGAAGATCAAGAAGAAGGCCACGTGAACCCGAAAGAGTTCCTGGCGCTAGGTGGTATCGGACTCATCGTCCGATAACCCCGAGACGCACTCCTCCCGTGAAAACGAGGAGGAGGAAGATGACGGTTCTCCCCCTCCAGCTGGGGGAGACAGGAAAAGGAAGGCCGCCCCAACCGGGGAGGCCCGAGGGTCCAAGAAGGGAAGGACTCTCCTTTTGGACTGTTCCACCACCGCCGCCGACGGCGAAGACGAGTGGTTACTCAGGGCCAAGCCCCTGGCGAAGTCGTAAATATTCGGATACCAGAGTAACTCATAGCATACTTTTATTGCACTGCTTCTCCTAACGTCGAATATGATCATGTAGTCCACCCCGAGCCTGCATCGACGTATCCTCGTCGGACGGTTCCTTGGACTCGTCAGACATGAATAGCGAGTCACTTCCAACCGCCTCCTCTCCTCACCCTACGGACAATGTCGAGGTATTGTCTCAAGGGGCACCGAACCAAGGGGAGGTAGTCCTGGAGGCGCCTCAAGGCGACCATCCGGAGTCCAGGCACAAAGGGAGCAAGAGTCCCAAGGGCTCCAAGTTCGGCCCTCAGCCGAACACCGCGCCAGAGCCTCCAGTGGTTCCGGACTCCGGCAGGCGCCCCCCTGCCAAGAGGGGCAAGCCGCCCGTGCCGGTGACCTCTATCTATCCAGAGGCACTGGACAACCTGCTGGGAGCGCTTCGCAGTGCTTCCATCGACGAAGAGCACCGCACTATTATGAGTGCGGTGATCAAGAAGGTTCAGTCCGCCAAGAGCGGACTGACTGAAGCCTATGCCAGCCTTCTAACAGGCTTTGATGTAAGTATTTAAAATATAGGAAAATATTACCGCATAAACAGTAGCCCCTGATGCTCTATTTGATGTTCACAAAGAAAAGCCAAATAGAGGATCAAATAGTATCTGCAGGAGTCTAATACAAGTATGTCTATATGCGTATGCAGGCTTCGCTGCTGACCTCTGCCGCACCGACTGCGGAGGTTGCCGCACTGAAGCAGAACCTTGAGCGGTCCGAGAAAGAACTCGGCCTTGCCAAGAGGCAGCTCGAGGAGAACAAAGGTAAGTAATACCTTGTCTATATATATAAAGATGTGGTTGCAAAATGATAGGATCATCATGGATGTGCCAGGGGCCACAACCGAAGTGGCGACCCTGAAGCTAGCGCTGTCCGAGGCCGAAAACAAAGCGGCTGAGGAGCGCACCGAGCGGGAGAAACAAGAGGCACGTGTGGGCGAGGTGCAGCAAGAGCTCTAGGCTCTCGTGAAGAAGCACGAGACTTTGGAGCTTGACTCGAAGATGCGAGAGTCCGAGCTTGCCGCGGCCCTCGAGAGCACAAAGCATTCCAAGGCTAAAGCCCAAAAGGCCCTCCAGGAAATTGAGGCGATGAGGAAGATAGCGGCGGGTAAGGCATTCATTATGCAAAGCAAGCATGTGAAAGTAAATTGCTTGTTACTTACCCGAGTCCGGAGCTCTCCAGGAGCATTCGCAGATTTGCCCCGCAGCGTGTCGGATGCCGCAAAGTACTACCAGGCCGAGGAGGGAAGCTCGACGGAGAAGTTGTTCTGGTCTCAGTATACTGGGACCGAACACCCGATGCCTGTGAGCGACCAGCTGAAGCAACTGGTCGAGCTGCACAAGGCAGCCGAACAGGCCATGAGGGGCCTTATAGTCCGGATGTGGCCTGGCGACTCCCTTCCCAACAGCTACTTCGGCCTGGTGAGGCGGCTTGTGGATGCCTGCCCACGGCTGGAAGTCATAAAGCGGTCCGTCTGCATCGAAGGTGCACGCCGGGCTTTTGCCCGTGCGAAGGTGCACTGGGCCAAGATGTACGCCGAGAAGCTGGTGAAGGAGGGGCCGCCGCAGGGCAAGGAGCATCGCCACCCTGAAATGTATTATGAGGGCATCCTGAAGGGTGACCGTCTTGTGGCAGACGAGTGTGCAAAGGATGTAATTTTTGAATGAACTTGCTCGTGTGATCCTGTATTATGAAGACTTGTTCATGTGCGCTATGCAACGCTTGTTTGAATTTAAAATATTACCTTCTGTGCGGCTGTTTATCAAATCTGAGAGATGGCCAGTCGTCGGCTTCTGCCCTCATGCCACGAGTGCTGGGGTGTTCAGGATAAATCTGAGCACTCTTTTTCCCATTGTTGGGTCCTTCGAGGGAGGTGCTCAGCACACCGAACAAGGCAATCGGACTATAATGCTTTATCACTCTCACTTAGCCATAGAAGTCTACAATTTTAAATGTTGGCGAAGCCCCTAGTATTCGGAAGGCTGAATTCAGGGTGCTATACACGCCTAAGCCAGACAAAGCCGACTCCTCGCCCTAAGCGGCATAAGTCTTTAGGGACTCGAGACCTCTCGAACTGCAACCAGCTCTCGCCTTATCATGACAGTCAGTTTTAGCTTTCTCTACTGAGGTGCTTGCCAAGATGAACCGGGGCACAATCGCAGTAGTTCTCCCAGTGCTACCTTAGCCGATATAGCGGAACGTAAGGTACCAAAACATGGGAGCTGGGCAAACCCAACTATTGACCCAAGACATGATTCGGAGCTGATGCATATAATGCTATCAGTTCGGGGTGCCACACTGTCGAAAGTGTTCGGACTTCTCACGTCGTATTATGGGGTACGCTTAAGCCCCTGGCGTATTGGCCGTACCAGAGTGTACGGGTGCTGAATGTCATGAATGAACATATATATATATATATAAGAATAGAGAATGCGGTAATAGTCTAGTGCTATGCATTGTTTATTCAAAAAGGTGCGTCGAAGCAGAATGATACAAGTAGTGCGATAAGCAAAAAAGTAGGACTATTTGACATGTCCCCTCCAAGGGCAAGCTGAGGAATGGTATTTAAAGCAGGTATTTCACTCGTTATCAGAGACCACCTGGGAGTTCCTTGGTGCGAGGTAGCTTTCTGCCTCCTTGGTTGTTGTATCGTGTGTCCGGCAATCGTACTGCCAGACGGGGATCCAGAGAGTAAAGTCCTGAAAGAAAGAAAAATAACAAAGCGGGAAGCCCCTAGTGCGGTTGAGCCGCGTTTTGGGGCGTGCCTTAGTCGTGCCCCCCCCACCTATGCCCATGGTATTTTCAATGAGTAATTATGTACGCGTGGCACGGATTTCGCCATTTGGCTGGGACTGGGGTGGGGGCCACATTGCTATGCGAGCTCAGAATGTGCCAGGCAGTCTTGTTGTAGATTACTCCGGGCGCGCTTGATGGTGTTCGGGTGTTTAATCACCGAACTGGTGGATTGCCTGAAGAGGCTGCTTTGTGCTTCTGCTGTGAGGGCCGCAGTGTGCTCCTCCGTGCGGAGAGAGCGCTCTGTGTTTCCATTGACTGTGATGACCCCCCGAGGTCCTGGCATCTTGAGCTTGAGGTATGCATAATGCGGTACTGCATTGAATCTCGCAAATGCGGTTCGCCCGAGCAGTGCATGATAGCCACTGCGGAACGGGACTAAATCGAAGATTAACTGCTTGCTTCGGAAGTTATCCGGGGATCCAAAGACCACTTCCAATGTGACTGAGCCTGTGCAATGGGCCTCTACACCTGGTATGACGCCTTTGAAGGTCATTTTTGTGGGTTTGATCCTTGAGGGGTCTATACCCATTTTGCGCATTGTGTCCTGATAAAGCAGGTTCAGGCTGTTGCGGCCGTCCACAAGGACTCGAGTGAGGTGAAATCCGTCGATGATTGGGTGTAGGACCAGTGCGGCGAATCTGCCATGACAGATACTAGTGGGGTGGTCCCTGTGATTGAAGGTGATCAGACAGGAGGAACATGGGTTGAACTTCGGGGCGACTGGCTCCAACACATATACGTCCCTTAGCGCACGCTTCCACTCCCTCTTGGGGATGTGGGTTGTGTATATCATGTTCACCGTCCGCACTTGTGGGGGGGACCTCTTCTGTCCTCCGGTGTTCGGCGGCCGGGGCTCCTCCTCGTCATCGCTATGTAACCCCTTATCTTTGTTTTCGGCATTTAACTTGCCGGCCTGCTTGAACACCCAGCATTCCCTATTGGTGTGGTTGGCTGGCTTGTCAGGGGTGCCGTGTATTTGACACGAGCGATCGAGTATACGGTCCAAACTGGATGGACCCAGAGTGCTTCTTTTGAATGGCTTTTTTCGCTGACCGGGTTTAGAGCCTCTGAATCCGGCATTGACTGTCGTATCCTCGGTATTGTCGCTGTTGATGTGGCACTTGTGTTTGTTGCGACGTGACCTGCCATTGCTATCCTTGGTATCTGAAGTACCATGGTTCTTTGATATGTTATTGCTGCGAGCAAGCCAACTGTCCTCTCCTGCGCAAAAGCGGGTCATGAGTGTCGTGAGGGCTGCCATAGATTTTGGCTTTTCCTAGCCAAGGTGTCGGGCGAGCCACTCGTCGCAGATGTTGTGCTTAAAAGTTGCTAGGACCTCTGCATCCGGACAGTCGACAATTTGATTTTTCTTTGTCAGGAACCGTGTCCAGAATTGCCTGGCCGATTCCTCTGGATGCTGAATTATGTGGCTCAAGTCATCGACATCTGGTGGTCGCACATAAGTGCCCTGGAAGGTGTCGAGGAATGCGGCTTCCAGATCTTCCCAATAGCCAATGGATTCTGCTGGCAGGCTGTTGAGCCAATGTCGAGCTGGTCCTTTGAGTTTGAGTGGGAGGTATTTGATGGTGTGTAGATCGTCACCGCGGGCCATGTGGATGTGCAGGAGGAAGTCCTCGATCCATACCGCAGGATCTATTATGCCGTCGTATGATTCGATATTTACGGGTTTGAAGCCCTCTGGGATTTGGTGATCCATTACTTCGTCTGTGAAGCATAGGGGGTGTGCGGCGCCTCTGTACTGGGCTATATCGTGACGCAGCTCAAATGAGTCTTGTCCACTGTGTTCGGCCCGGCCGGATTTACTTTTACTGTATCCGGCGTGACGGTTATCGTCTCGCGTAGTGGCGTGCCCTCGTGATCCGTAGATCGATCTTGCGTGTTTTGCTTTGTCCTCCAATACGTCTAGCAGGTCTAGCGTGTTTCCCCGTGCCTTGACATTTTTATTTGAGTGGCGTCGAGGTGCGGGCTGAGCTTTTGGCTGAAATGCCTCTTTGTCATGGCCACGAGGTGGCCGATCAGCCGTGTCATACGCTAGAGATGTAGGTTTTAATGCTTCCTCCTCCAGTCGGTGTAGCAACCTACGCTTTGGGTAACTCTTAGAGGGGCGTTCGAGTTCATATTCCTCGGCCGCAAGGACTTCAGTCCATCTGTCAGCTAGCAAATCTTGATCAGCTCGAAGTTGTTGTTGTTTTTTCTTAAGGCTATTTGCCGTGGCTATAAGTCGGCGCTTGAAGCGCTCTTGCTCGACGGGATCCTCAGGCACGAAAAATTCATCATCGTCGAGGCTTGCCTCGTCTTCGGAGGGAGGCATGTAATTATTATCCTCCGCCTCTCCACCTGCCGCTCTCTCGGGAGGGCTGGCTTCTCCATCCTCCTGCTCTAAATCTTGTTGGAGGGGATTGTCGTCATCTTTGGCACTGTCCGGGGTGCTATTATCTCCTGTGCCGGTATCACCGCTTTTGCCTTGGCAAGACTTAGAGCGGCGCCGCTGACGTCAGCGCTTGGGTTGCTTCTTGGAGGGGTCATCCTCCACTGTCCCGTCGCCATTGCCTTCTTTGGGCGTGTCCACCATATATATATATATATATATATATATATATATATCATATGATGAGGTGGCTGTCCAGTGCCCTGTGGGCAGTGGTTCTTGTTCGTCTCCTGCATCGTCGTCCATACCATCGATGTCTTCGGAGTCAAAGTCGAGCATGTCGGTCAAATTGTCGACAGTGGCTACTAAGTGGGTGGTGGGTGGGCGACGAATTTCTTCGTCATCCGCATCCCAATCCTGCCGGACATAGTTCGGCCAGGACTCTCCTGACAAGGAGAGAGACCTTAATGAGTTCAGTATGTCGCCGAAGGGCGAGTGCTGAAAGATATCCACGAAGGTGAACCCCATGATCAGCACCCAGTCGGATTCGATTGGCACGGGCGCAGGCGGTTCAGAGTCCGTGGCCGGGGAAGAATCCGACAGTTTGGCGTCACGGCTCTCGTGAAGGGTAAGGTCGATAGTCGGCTCGATCGCCGCTGAGAATGCGGCCTCCGTGGCAGGGTCTATCCACCCGTCCATGGATGGCGCAATTGGCTCCGAATTGAGGGTCAGAGCGGTTGCCGGTGCGGTCTCCTGAACACTTTCCGATGGTAGAGCTAAATCATGCTCATCGTGACCGTGCGGCGCACTCGGCAGGGGCTCGAATCCGTCGAAGATCAAGTCTCCGCAGATGTCGGCTGTGTAGTTTAAGCTTCCAAACCTGACCTAGTGGCCAGGGGCGTAACTCTCGATCTGCTCTAGGTGGCCAAGCGAGTTGGCCTGCAGTGCGAAGCCGCCGAATATGAAGATCTATCCGGGGATAAAAGTCTCACCCTGGGCTGCATTGCTATCAATGATCGAAGGAGCCATCAAGCCTGACGATGACGACACAGAGGAACTCTCAATGAAAGCACCAATGTCGGTGTCAAAACCGGCGGATCTCGGGTAGGGGGTCCCGAACTGTGCGTCTAGGCGGATGGTAACAGGAGACGGGGGACATGTTGTTTTTACCCAGGTTCGGGCCCTCTCGATGGAGGTAAAAACCCTACTCCTTCTTGATTGATCTTGATGATATGAGTATTACAAGAGTTGATCTACCACGAGATCGAAGAGGCTAAACCCTAGAAGCTAGCCTATGGTATGATTGTTGTTCTTGGTCCTACGGACTAAACCCTCTGGTTTATATAGACACCGGAGGGGGCTAGGGTTACACAGAGTCGGTTACAAGGAAGGAGATCTACATATACATATTGCCAAGCTTGCCTTCCACTCCAAGGAGAGTCCCATCCGGACACGGGACAAAGTCTTCAATCTTGTATCTTCATAGTCCAACAGTCCGGCCAAAGGATATAATCCGGCTGTTTGGATACCCCCTAATCCAGGACTCCCTCAGCCCGGCACTAGGCGTAGAATCTTCGGAGCCTGGCTGTGTTCCATGGGTTCGGCTCATGTCGATTATTCGATGCATCCCGCAGACGGTACCTTTTCTTTGCCATTATATGCATCGATATGACTTAAGTTTTGGCCAAGCTGGGTTGCCTGACTCTTGTATTTATGCCCTACGTTTCCATTAATTTGGCTAGGGCATAAGGGGAGCACCTCTGCGATTGTTACTGCCGGGTCAGCCGAATGTGTACCTCAGATTGGGTGAAGCCGAAAGCTAGCGTTCTTAAGGGAATAATCGGTCGGTGAACAAAAGATGATTTTTATTTATTTTCCATATGTGCCCCCAGATGTTATTGCCTGCGTCTCCTCTCACAGTCCGGACATGCACTTTAGGGCATGCGTACCAAGGGAAAGGAACCCTTAACGGAACTATTCTCCCTGGAAGATGTTTCTTACTACCCATGTAATATAACATAACTAGTTGGGTACTTGTCTGTTCAAGCACTAATGACCCCTACGCCTGGTTTCCACGCATACCCCGGTTCTTATATAACTGAGTGGGTATTCGGATACACTCCGGACTATCGGGTCCCGAGGTTGAAGCGAAAAGGTCCGCCATGACAAATGATTTACAATCTGGCTAGAAAGCATTATACATGTCACTTTAATTACATAGTCATGTAGACTGACTAAATTCCTCTTCTATACCATCCAACAGACTGTCTAGCCTACAATCCTGTTGGCAATACTTTGCAGCTAATTCTACTTGCCCATACACTAAGCTAACGGGGATCTCTTTCCCATAGGGCCCCACAGGTCCGACCTCGGCCATGTGGTTTGGGTCAGCCTTTGTATACCGCGTCTTCACCATGGCCCAGGCTTCCCTGGCACCTTGACGGCAGGCCGATATCTTCCATAATCGGAAGCGCCGTCGTGCTCCCTTGAACTTCTTCGCGAGCTCTCCAATGCCTGCTGGCAGGGAGACGGATGGCCACAAGGCCTGGGCAATACCTTGCCTCACCTGTCGAACTTGTTCGTGCAGTTGTGAGAGCTCGGGTAGAAGATCACCCGCAGACCCAGGCATCTCCTCCGTGGGAAGACCGGTCAGCATACCTGCAGACATAACTCTGTTAGCCAGATTCTTTGCCACACTCTTTTAAGGGTTCGTTCAAGCACTTACTGAAAATGCCGCGTCGAAGCCGCTTATTCTCCTTCACGAAGTCCGCAAGCTGGGCTCGAACATCTTTTAGTTCCACGCTCAGCTTGGTATTGGCATCTTGGAGATTGTTTTTCTCCCGCATGACCTTAGTCAGCACGCGTTCGCCAGCCTTTAGCTGTCGTACGACATGCTGGTCCTTCGGATTCTCTCTGGAGTCATCTACAATATCTATTGTTAGATCTGCAGCCATGCCGCACACTATATGGTACCTATCATTCTTTGAAACAAATGTTACCAGCTGGGGACTCTTCATGTTCCTTCAATGCGGCAACGGCGGCCCGAAGTTGGGTCTTGCATTCCTCCAGCTCCTGTGACAGTCGAGTATTCTTCTCTGGAAGAACCTGCACAATAAATGATCCTTAAATCAGTTGCGCCAACTATTGTTTCAAGTCTCAGGGGCTACTGATATATATACTCATCAAATTTTCTTACCCGTACATCCTTTACATACTGGTCCGTGGCTCTGGCTAGACCATTTTGAGCAGCACGGATGTACGCATCTCCCGAGTTGAATGCATCAAACGCCTCTCGGGAGAAACAAGCGTCATGGAGTACGGCTCGGCGACGCCTGTGATTCATGGCGCTCTCTACTTCGGAATTCATAGCGGATATCTTATCTGCATCCTCTGTAGAAGGAGCATCCAGCGTGTACCTCGTGTTAACTTTCGCCTCTGTGTCCGGCCCTGTAGCCTGACTGGTAGAGGCGTGATTGGTGACCTCTCCGGATATTGTCCGGCGAGCGTTCTTCCTTCTAGGAAACACAAGTGTTATTATGTTTTTAAAGACGACAACCACGGAGTGAGGTGTTGCATCATACCTCTGCATCGGCATCTCCGTCCGGACCGCCTTCCTTTTTAGCCTGTCCGGCTTTGAAACCCCTTGTTGGCGAGTCGTCGTGGGCTCGGCATGGCGTCCTGAGGGCCTTCCCTATAAAACACCGTTTGTATACGGTAGGTGAAGTTCATAAAAGGAAATCCTTTTCAAAGGTTGGGACTCCGGTCTCATTTACCTGCGAGGCTGGGAGTAGCCCAGGGTAGTCGGCTATAATGGCCACCATGGCGTCATCACAGCTTAGCTGATAGAAAATCCTATCAATCAGCTCCACGAATATGTCTGGATCCTCTTTCAGGCCGGGGTCAAGGACCCGCTCAGGATCCTCCGGTTGTGGAGGTGGGCTATTGATCTCCCCTACCGCCTTACGTAGTTCCTGCGGTGAAACGGCAAGGTAAATATTTATCACGAAAACAAGGGTAGGATGGAAGTAAAAAGAGCGGAAGCTCACCCAGCTTCGAGGGTTGTTCATGGAGAATCCATCCCGTGGCTTGATGCGGAGGAAATCCTCTTCTTGCCCCTTATACAGATCGGACAGAATTTTTGCTAGAGCAGCAACTGAGTCCGGTCCCTTGCGCCCGCAGCGAGTGGCATCATCTTCCCCATTGAAGTGCCACATGGGGTGGCCTCGATATTGAAGTGGTTGCACCCCCCGCATAATGCATATTGCCATAACCTCGGTTATGGTCAGTCTTGATTTGGCCAGCAACTTTATCCGACCCATCAGATAAAATACGTCTCTATCATCTTCCTCCTGTGGGCTCCGTGGGCGCCAGCTTAGGCGTTTCTTCAAAGGGGCGTTGTCGAACTCAGGAAGACCAATCTAGATAGGATCAGGGAGAGGAACATCCTCCATATAAAACCACTCCGAAGGCCAGTCCTCAGACGTCTTCTTCGGGGTACCGGATAGGTATCCGGTCCCGGTGATGCGCCATACTTCGGCTCCGCCCACTTGATATATTGATCCCCTCTGTGTATGGGGCACAAGGCATAACAACTTCTTCCACAGCGCAAAATGAGCTTTGCAACCCAGAAATAGCTCGCAAAGGGCTACTTAAGCTGTGATGTGCAGTATGGAGGCAGGGGTGAGGTTGTGCAACTGGAGGCCGTAGAACTCCAGGAGCCCTCGGAGAAATGGATGGATTGGAAATCCGAGTCCCCTTAACAAATAAGGGACAAGGCATACCCGCTCTCCCTTAGAGGGGTTGCGAAAGCTCTCCGCTTGCTCCCCGCCATTATAGGTGGCGAGCCCAGCTCGAACCGGGACCATATACGCTAGAGGGAGGAACCCCTGGTCTGTAGCTTCACTAATTGGCTGTGCAGGACGGAACACTTTTCCCAGTCTCTGGGCTTGGGGCCGCGGGAGCGAGAGGAGGAGTTGCGCTGGCCGACCATGTTGGGATGGATTTTTTCAGGCACGCTCCGATGAATGCTCGCTGAGGGAGGATGGTGTGGTTTGGATCTGAGGATCCTCGTCTCTTTAATAGACAGTTCATTCACATAAATGGGGTGGTAAATGTAAAAACACCCAGGCTCCTCACATTCGCTTGACACGTGCAAGATGGCCATTATTGGACGCAGAAGCCAAGAAGCGCAACATTTACGAGAAGCCGGACACTATTTAACAGGTACTCAGAGTTTGAAGAAGAACCCGCCTTGCAATGCCGAAGACAATCTGCGCGTCGGACTCGTCGTCATGGAAGCCTGGTTCAGGGGCTACTGAGGGAGTCCTGGATTAGGGGGTATCAGGACGGCCAGACTATATCCTTCGGCCGGACTGTTGGACTATGAAGATACAAGATTGAAGACTTCATCCCGTGTCCGGATGGGACTCTCCTTGGCGTGGAAGGCAAGCTTGGCAATTCGGATATGTAGATCTTCTTCCTTGTAACCGACTCTGTGTAACCCTAGCCCCCTTCGGTGTCTATATAAACCGGAGGGTTTAGTCCGTAGAGAGGATATACAATCATACCATAGGCTAGCTTCTAGGGTTTAGCCTCTTCGATCTCGTGGTAGATCAACTCTTGTACTACTCATATTATCAAGAACAATCAAGCAGGACGTAGGGTATTACCTCCATCAAGAGGGCCCAAACCTGGGTAAACATCGCGTCCCCCGCCTCCTGTTGCCATCCACCTAGACGCACAGTTCGGGACCCCCTACCCGAGATCCGCCGGTTTTGACACCGACAACAAGCTCTCACGGTCAATGAAGGATATTCCATCTCCCGGAAAGACCCAATCAATCTCGGAATCCCGGTTACAAGACATTTCGTCAATGGTAAAATAAGACCAGCAAGACCACCCGACTGTGCCGACAAATCTCGATAGGAGCTGCACATATCTCATTCTCAGGGCACACCGGATAAGCTAAGCGTACAGGTACCAACATAACCCAAGTTGCCAAGGGACGGTCCTGCACGGTGCTCTAGTTTGGACCAACACTCAGAGGAGCACTAGCCCGAGGGTTTAAAATAAAGATGACCCTCGGGCTCGCGAAAACCCAAGGGAAAAGGCTTAGGTGGCAAAAGTTAAAACCAAGGTTGGGCCTTGCTGGAGGAGTTTTATTCAAGGCGAACTGTCAAGGGGTTCCCATAACACCCAACCGCGTAAGGAACGCAAAATCAAGGAACACAACACTGGTATGACGGAAACTAGGGCGGCAAGTGTGGAACAAAACACCAGGCATAAGGCCGGGATTTCCACCCTTTACCAAGTATATAGATGCATTAAAGTAAATACAATATAATAATGATATCCCAACAAATATCCATGTTCCAACATGGAACAAACTTCAACTTCACCTGCAACTAGCAACGCTATAAGAGGGGCTGAGCAAAAGCGGTAACATAGCCAAACAATGGTTTGCTAGGAAAGGTGGGTTAGAGGCTTGACATGGCAATATGGGAGGCATGATAAGCAAGTGGTAGGTAGCGCGACATAGCAATAGAGCGAACAACTAGCAAGCAAAGATAGAAGTGATTTTGCGGGTATGGTCATCTTGCCTGCAATGTTCTCAGAGTTGTCGAAAGCTTGATCTTCGTTGGAGTACTCAACAGGTTCCTTGGTCACATACTCGTCTCCCGGCTCTACCCAAAGCAACAACACAAGCAAGGGAACAACAATCAATCACATGCAATGCACAAGCAACATGATGCAAAACATGGCAGGATATGAACACATGATATGCAATGCATATGCATGATCCGGAAGAGAAAGAAGGATCAAGGCATCAACTTGGCAAACCAAGTGTGCCTCTGGAAAGATGAGATGATTTTGGTTGAAATCGATATAAAGATCACCGGAAACGGATGCACGGTTTGCAAATGGCAAGCAAAACAAGAATGGCACAATTCTGCGATTAACAGCACGATGCCACTTAGAATGTAACAAGAAACTAAGCTACTGCACTCCAACATAGCAACAAAGCATATGGCAGGGATGTACAAAATATGCTTGACAAAACATGAACACTGAGCTATGGCTAAAGCACACTAGAACAGGTTCAAACAAGCATGGCAAAATTCAAAAGATATCAGCATCACAGACTTTGTGAAAATACTAACATGTGAAAAACAACATCAGGAAGCAAAGTTTAGAGCAAGCCAAAAACGTGCTACCAGAACATATCATAGCAAACAAAGGAATGGCATGATTCGAATAAAAGCATAGAACAGAAGTCCCTTGCCGATCATGAGCCAAAAAGGCACAAAAGATATGATGGCATCCATGTAAACATAGCAAGTTTTGTTAGCAGTTTCAGACTTAGCAGAAAAACAGAGCATGGCATAAACAGATTTATGAAGGCAACTTTGTGAGCTCACAACACTCACCACAAAGCACTGCATGACAAAACAAGCATACAAATAGCAAGATGACATGTTCATGAAGCTGACCATGGCAATAGCAAGCTCAAAGGATGCATGGATCACTAGCAACAACCATGGAAAAATTGATTAACATGTTAAGATTCTGCGAGGAACATTTTATAGCAAAAGTATAGCAAGAACAAGACATGCTAAACAACTCCATAATTACAAACAGGGGCATGGATGGAAATAGAATAACCACATGTTCAAAACATCCTTACTGAAGTATCCCAAAATAAGCAGGGATCTCACTATAGCATCAAGTTTACATGACATCAAAATAACCTAAGTCCCTGAAAATAGCAACATTGCGGAGGCTACTTTGCATGCATGTGCTAGTCACCACCTAGATCAAAAAAATGCAAGACAAGCACCCCTGTAAGGATGGCATATTGTAGTTCAAAACACATGTAGACCTCATGCCCAAATAATGCACACATCAAGTGTGAGAAAAATGACAAATCACCATGATATGATAATAACAGAAGTTAACATTTTATAGCACTCTTGCATCAATGAAAATGGCATCACATTGTACAGTATGATGCATGGAAATGCTTCTAATGTGAAGAGCTCATCGAGGCAAACAATTTGATATATCATATGCATCATTTGGAGCAATGAGCGCGGAGATACGACATGATGAATAGGGCAATTTTTACCCCGTGAAAACTGGACGAAGATGTTCCGGGACGGAGGGATCCGGGCACGGGGAGACATTTGGTTGGCGCACCCGGTGGATCTGGTCCACCCTGCTACAAATCTCGCTGGAGTTTGACCGGAGGAGCTGCTCCGGCGACGAGGGACGACGAGGGCGGCGGAGGGCGGCGGCCGGCGGCGAGGAGCGGCGACGGGGCGGCGTGGCGGGTCGCGCGTGGCGGTGGGCGGCGAGTTGTGGCAGGGCGGCGGAGGAGCAGAGCAAGGCGGCAGGATCGGCGAAGGGCGGCAGGGCGACGTTGGCGAAGCGCGCGGCGGAGCGACGGATGGAGGAGGAGAGGACGGCGACGAGGTAGGCGGCGATGCACGGTTGAGGCAGCCCGGGGCCGGCCGGCCTCGGGCCCCGGCGGGCCTGGCGGCGGGGAGGAGAGAGAGGAGGCATGGGAGCCACGTGGCAGCGGCAGATTGGTTGGAGGGCGGCGGCGGACATGTCCGATGGCGGCGGTGGACATGTCCGGCGGCGGGAGGAGGAAGAAGCTAGGGTTAGACTGGGATTTCAGGGGAGATGCACATATTTATAGGTAGGGAGAGTTTGGAGTGTCCAAATGAGGTGTAATTTTCGCCCACACGATCGTGATCCGACGACAGAGGACATGAAAGTGGTTTATATGGGTTATTGGGCCGTTTTGGAGGGGTGTTGGGCTGCAACACACAAGAGGCCTTTGCAGTTACCCGGTTAATCGTTGGAGCATCAAACGCCCTCCAAATTGAACGAAATTTGGCAGGCGGTCTACCGGTGGTGTACCAAGGCCATTTGGCAAATCTCAGTCCATTCCGAGAACGTTTAACACCTGCTCACGAAAAGAGACAAGAGGGCTACGCCGGTGCATGTGGGAGTGTCGGATTGCGAAACGGGCAATGGGGTTAAATGCTTGGATGCATGAGACGGACACGAATGCAAATGTGATGCACATGATGACATGATATGAAATTCATGACATGAACAAAATGCAAAACAAAGACAAAAACCCAACCACGAAGGGAATCTCATAACTTAAAGCCCAAAATGGCAAGAGTCAGACTTACAAATATGGCAAGTTACATCCAAGGTGTTACAGTGTCGGAACCAGCATCTTCGTTAGAAGCGGGATAGATGGGTCTTCGGGCAACGGAGCCGGACACTGGATCCACTCCGCCTTCTCTGTCTAGCCCTGGAAAGACAAATATGGAAGCTTAGACATCTTCCTTGAATACAAAGGTGAAGGATACACCTTGCAATATGAAAAACTTACCGGACTGGCGGGATGGGCTAGGTTGTACCCACGGTCCTCGGTCGTCTTCGGCCACGTCTCATTGGCCTTGAAAAGCACCTTCCAGATGCCTTCGTGCGTGACGCCGAAGTACTGTTGCAAGGTCTGGTGCTTGGCCGGATAGAACTCCCATAGATTGCATGTCCGGCTATGGCAAGAAATTATCCGGCGAAAGAGCATCACCTGGATCACATTGACAAGCTTGATGTTCTTGTCCACCATGCTCTTGATGCGCATCTGTAGCGCAACCAGCTCGTCCGACGATGCCCAGTCCAGGCCCTTCTCCTGCCAGGAGGTGAGCCGCATTGGGACCCCAGACTTGAATTCGGGGGCCATGGCCAAAGTGGTGTCGTGGGGCTCTTTAACGTAGAACCACTGCTTTTGCCACCCCTTGACGGTCTCCATGAAGGTACCTTTGGGCCATGGGACATTGGACAGCTTGCTCACCATAGCGCCTCCGCACTCTGCATGCTGACCGCCCACCACCTTCGGCTTCACGTTGAAGGTCTTTAGTCATAGTCCGAAGTGGGGTGAGATGCGGAGGAAGGCCTCGCACACAACAATGAATGTCGAGATGTTGAGGAAGGAATTGGGGGCCAGATCATGAAAATCTAGCCTGCAGTAGAACATGAGACCGCAGACGAATGGGTGGAGTGGATGTAACACGCACAATGCGGCTATATCTCCCACGTGTCGGGGCATGACTTAGAGTCATAGCCGCATGGTAGGCATGTCACAAGAGGGGTAATCTTTACACATCCCATGTACTGAATAAGAAAGGGATAAAGAGTCGGCTTACAATCGCCACTTCACACAATACATAAATAGTCATACATCATCCAGAATACAATCAAGGTCCGACTATGGAACCAAAATAAAGAAAGACAACCCCAAATGCTAGATCCCCGATCGCCCCAACTGGGCTCCTCTACTGATCATCTGGAAAAGAAACATAGTAACGGCCCGACTCCTCGTCGAACTCCCACTTGAGTTCGGTAGCGTCCCCTGCACTGGCATCATCGGCACCTGCATCTATTTGGAAGTATTTGTGAGTCACGGGGACTCAGCAATCTCACACCCTCGCGGTCAAGACTATTTAAGCTTAAAGGTAGGAAAGGGGCAGTGAGGTGGAGCTGCAGCAAGCACTAGTGCTAACTTATGCAAAAGAGAGCGAGAAGAGAAGCAAAGCATGGTCGAGAAGCTAATAGTGATCAAGAAGTGATCCTGAAGCTACTTACGTTCAAGCATAACACAAGAACTGTGTTCACTTCCCGGACCCCACCGAGAAGAGACCATCACGGCTACATACGCGGTTGATTCATTTTAATTAAGTTAAGTGTCAAGTTTTCTACAACCGGATATTAACAAATTCCCATCTGCCCATAACCGTAGGCACAGCTTTCGAAAGTTCAAACCCTGCAGGGGTGTCCCAACTTAGCCCATCACAAGCTCTCACGGTCAACGAAGGATATTCCTTCTCCCGAGAAGACCCAATCTGTGTCGGAATCCCGGTTAGACAGTTCGACAATGGTAAAACAAGACCAGCAAAGCCGCCCGGATGTGCCGACAAATCCCGATAGGAGCTGCACATATCTCGTTCTCAGGGCACACCGGATGAGCCAGACGTCGGGTTGGCATAGACCCTGGTTGTCGGGGGGGCGCCGAACATCGCTCAGGTTGGACCAACACTTAGAGAAGCACTGGCCTGGGGGTTTAAAATAAAGATGACCCTTGAGTCTGCAGAACCCAAGGGAAAAAGGCTTAGGTGGCAAATGTTAAAACCAAGGTTGGGCCTTACTCGAGGAGTTTTATTCAAAGCGAACTGTCAAGGGGTTCCCATAACACCCAACCGCGTAAGGAACGCAAAATCAAGGAACATAACACCGGTATGACGGAAACTAGGGCGGAAAGCGTGGAACAAAACACCAGGCATAAGGCCGAGCCTTCCACCATTTACCAAGTATATAGATGCATTAAACTAAATAAGATATAATAATGATATCCCAACAATATCCATGTTCCAACGTGGAACAAACTTCATCTTCACCTACAACTAGCAACGCTATAAGAGGGGCTGAGCAAAGCGGTAACATAGCCAAACAACGGTTTGCTAGGAAAGGTGGGTTAGAGGCTTGACATGGAAAAATGGGAGGCATGATATAGCAAGTGGTAGGTATCACGACATAGCAATAGAGAGAGCAACTAGCAAGCAAAGATAGAAGTGATTTCGAGGGTATGGTCATCTTGCCTGCAAAGTTCTTAGAGTTGACGCAAACTTGATCCTCGTTAGCGTACTCAACAGGTTCCTTGATCACGTACTTGTCTCCTGGCTCTACCCAAAGCAAGAACACAAGCAAAGGACCAACAATTAATCATGGTGCAATGCACAAGCAACATGATGCAAAACATGGCATGATATGCAAGACATGATATGCAATGCATATGTGTGCTCCGAAAGAGAAAGAATGAACAAGGCATCAACATGGAAAACCAAGTGTGCCGCTGGAAAGATGAGATGATTTTGGTCGAAATCGATATAAAGATTGCCGGAATCGGATGCACGGTTTGCAAATGGCAAGCAAAACAAGAATGGCACAATTCTGCGATTAACAGCATGATGCCACCTAGAATGCAACAAGAAACTAAGCTACTGCACTCCAACATAACAACAAAGCATATGGTAGTGATGTAATCAAGATGCGTGACAAAACATGAACACTGAGCTACGGCTAAATCACACAAGAGTAGGTTCAAACAAGCATGGCAAAAGAGCAAAAGATATCAGCATCACAGACTTAGTGAAAATACTAACATGCCAGAAATAACATCAGGAAGCAATGTTTAGAGCAAGCAAACAACATGCTACAGGAACATATCATAGCAAAAAAAGGCATGGCATGAATCTACTAAATACATAGAGAAAAAATCCCTTACTGATCATGAGGCAAAAAGGCACAGAAGATATGATGGCACCCATGTAAACATAGCAAGTTTTATTAACAGTTTCAGACTTAGCAGAAAACAGAGCATGGCATAAACAAAATTATGAAGGCATCTTTGCGATCTCAAATCACTCACGACAAAGAATTGCATCACAAAACAAGCATACCTACATCAAGATGACATGTTCATGAAGCTAACCATGGCAAGAGCAAGTTCATAGCATGCATGGATCACTAACAACAACCATGGCAAAATTGATTAACATGTAAACAATCTGCCAGGAACATTTTATAGAAAAAGTAGAGCAAGATTAAGACATTCTAGGTAACTCCATAATTGCAAGCACGGGCATGGATGGATATAACACAACCATATGTTCAAAACAATCTTACTAAAGATACTAAAAACAAGCATGGATCTCACTATAGCATCATGTTTACATGGCATAAAAATAACAGCAGAACAAGGACTTAGCAAAATCCTAAGTCCCTGAAATCAGCAATATCACGAAGGCTACTTTGCATGCTTGTGCTAGTCACCACATAGATCACAAAAATACATGGCAAGCACACCTGTAAAGATGGTATGGCATAGACCAAAACACATGTAGAGCTAATGCCCATATGATGCACACAACAAATGTGACAAAAATGATAAATCATCATAATCTGATAAGTAGCAGCAGGAAACATTTTATAGCACTCCTGCATCAATGATTTGGGCATCAAGATTGACTCCAAAAAGCATGTCACAATGGAATGAAATGAAGAGCATCTCCCAATGAACATTTTGATATATCGTGCGCATGAAACGGAGCTACGGTCAAGGTGATACGAGGCAGTGAACAGAGCATGAATTTTTTGGGGGAAAGGACTTGGACGAAATTACCCAGCGCGAAAACGGGTTCCAGGTCGGGGAAGCTCCATTCTTCGTACAGAGAAGCCATGGTGGCAGTCAATGCCGACGGCAAGGGGGCGTGGGATTCCGGTGGGCGTCGGGAAGGCCGGGAATGTGTGGATCCGGGCATGGGGACCCCGGATCCGGCCGCGATGGTCGACGGCGGTGCTCAGGGAGGCGGGATCCGGTCGCGGTGATGGCGGGACGGCCATGGCAGGAGCTCTTGCGGGAGAGGAAGAGGAAGGTGAGGGAGAGAAGAACGAGCAGCGAGAGGAAGGAGACAACGGACAGGGCGGTGGAGCACTCATCTCCGGCGAGGTCCAGTCATTGGAGGCGGGCGGCGACGAGGCGGCGGTGGCCGGCGAGCAGACGCTCAGACGAAGGCGGCGGCGCACGGCTCCGGCGGGGCGCGGGCCGGCCGACCGTGGGCCTCGCGGGCCGCAGCGGCGGAGGGCGGCGCAGGGACACGTGGCGCGCGGCGATTGGGCGTGGGGCGGTGGCGGACATGTCCGGGCATGGGGTGGACGTGTCCGGCGGCGCGATGAGGAAGAAGACTAGGGTTAGACCTCGAATTTGGATGGGGTGCACATATTTATAGGTAGGGGGATTTTGGAGTGTCCAAATGGAGTGTAGTTTTCGCCCACACGATCGTGATCCGACGAAGGAGGACATGGGAGTGGTTTGGATGGGTTATTGGGCCATTTTGGAGAGGTGTTGGGCTGCAACACACACGAGGCCTTTACGGTTCCCAAGTTAACCGTTGGAGCATCAAACGGACTCCAAATGGCATGAAATTTGATAGGCGGTCTACCGGTGCTGTACCAAGGCCACTTGGAAAATCTCGGTCCATTCCGAGAACGTTTAACACCCACTCACGAAAAGGGACAAGAGGGGTGCGCCGGTGCGCGTAGGAGTGTCGGATTGCGAAACGGACAACGGGGAAAATGCTCGGATGATGAGACGAACACGAATGCAAATGCGATGCACATCATGACATGATATGAAATGCATGACATGAACAAAAGCAAAACAAAGACCAAACCCAACCACGAAGGGAATCTCACAACACCTCTCCGGAAAAGGCAAGAGTCGGAGTTACGAATATGGAAAGTTGTATCCTGGCCGTTACAGTGGAAATCCCAGCCCGCGGACGAAGTGGGGGACGAACACCACTCTCTCATGGGACTTCGGGGTGGGGACGATCTGCCCCTTGGCTAGGAGCCGGTGGGCGATTTCTGGGGCCAAGTACCCACCTCCCGGAGCTTCCTAATGTCCTTCTTCATGACGGAGGAGGCCATCCACTTGCCCTGCGCTCCGGATCCGGACATGGCTGGAGTGCTTTTTTGAGGCGGAAAAGATGGGAGCTTGGGCGCTGGAGCTCGAGAATGGATGGGCAGAGAGAAGGAAGACATGGGTGAAAGAGGTGAATCCTTATCTCTTTATAAAGGCAGCGAATATCAAGTACCTCCCCACTCGCCTTGAAACTCGCCTATTCCCCAAGGGCTGTGCAGGCGACGCGGTTGGATTACTCACGCCCGTATTGATGAGAATCCCGCAATAAGGGGACATGATCTCTGCTTTGACAAGACGTGCCAATGAAAATCGCATCTCGAAACATGGAACGAGAGGCTAAAAAACGGTTTGAAATAATGACCGGGCGGAGACGTGGCGTCTCACTACAAATATGTCAGTAGATGGGACTTGTTAAATATTATACTCTTTATGGAGCCTGTTTTGCAGAGCTGGACACGTTCTCTGTGTTCGAGGACTACTTTGAAATATTCAGAGGAGGAACCCACCTTGCAATGCCGAAGACAATCTGCACGCCGAAGACCTTGTCATTGAAGCCTGGTTCAGGGGCTACTGAGGGAGTCCTTGATTAAGGGGTCCTCAGGCGTCCGGCCTGTGTAACGTGGGCTGGACTGTTGGGCCATGAAGATACAAGATAGAAGACTTCCTCTCGTGTCCGGATGGGACTCTCCTTTGTGTGGATGGCAAGCATGGCGTCCGGATGTATTATTTCCTTTCTCTATAACCGACTTTGTGTAACCCTAGTCCCCTCCGGTGTCTATATAAACAGGAGGGTTTAGTCCGTAGAGGCAATCACAATCATACATGCTAGACTTCTAGGATTTAGCCACAACGATCTCATGGTAGATCAACTCTTGTAATCCTCATACTCATCAAGATCAATCAAGCAGGACGTAGGGTATTACCTCCATCAAGAGGGCCCGAACCTGGGTAAAACATCGTGTCCCCTGTCTCATGTTACCATCAACCTTAGACGCACAGTTTGGGACCCGCTACCCGAGATTCGCCAGTTTTGACACCGACAGCAAGAAGAATAACAATGGTAAAGGTCAGCAGCAAAATATGACGATGACTAATGGGGACAACCAAGGTAATTGTGGTAAGCGCAGACACCCCGATGGCGGGTCAGATCTCATTGCCAAGACCAACACTTGGTACAAGAGCCAGCACCGCAACGGTAATGGTAAGCCGTCCTTTGGAGGCAAAAACTTTAATCTTGAGGCAATGTTCAATGAACCTTTACCAAAGCACAGTCTGCTTGAAAAACTGGCGAGTCATGCCTGGAAGGATTGTTTCATCATGCGAGAGTACATGAATTCCGTTTTTAATCAGAATCATTGTAATAATAATGGGTTGCCCGGCGGGTCAGGATCCGGTGCACAGGGGCCCGGCTTTGGTGGCGGCGGATCTAATTCTAGTTATCAAGGTGAAAGAAGTCAGGGTGGTTATCACCAACAGTCTAGTTAGGGAAATGATGACCCACAAGTATAGGGGGTCTATCTAGTCCTTTCGATAAGTAAGAGTGTCAAACCCAACGAGGAGTAGAAGGAAATGACAAGCGGTTTTCAGCAAGGTATTCTCTACAAGCACTGGAATTATAGGTACCAGATAGTTGTGTGTTAAGATAATTCATAATGGGTAACAAGTAACAAAAGTAACTAAGGTGCAGCAAGGTGGCCCAATCCTTTTTGTAGCAAAGGACAAGCCTGGACGAACTCTTATATAAAGCAAAGCGCTCCCGATGACACATGGGAACTGTTGTCAAGTTAGTTTTCATCATGCTCATATGATTCACATTCGTTACTTTGATAATTTGATATGTGGGTGGACATGTGCTTGGGTGCTGCCCTTCCTCAGACAAGACTCCCACCTATGATTAACCCCTCTCAAAAGAATCAACAACTATGAAAGAAGAATTAAGAGAAATCTAACCATTGCATGAAACATATGGATCCAAATCAGCCCCTTACGTAGCAACGCATAAACTAGGGTTTAAGCTTCTATCACTCTAGCAACCCATCATTTACTTCCCAATGCCTTCCCCTATGCCCAAATAATGTTGAAGTGTCATGTAGTTGACGTTCACATAACACCACTAGAGGAGAGACAACATACATCTCATCAAAATATCGAACGAATACCAAATTTACATCATTACTTATAACAAGACTTCTTCCATGTCCTCAGGAACAAACGTCACTACTCACAAAGGATATTCATGTTCACAATCAGAGGAGTATTAATTATAATTTAGGATCTGAATATATGATCTTCCACCGAATAAACCAACTAGCATCAACTACAAGGAGTAATCAACACTACTAGCAACCCACAAGAACCAATCTAAGGTTTTGAGACAAAGATCGGATACAAGAGATGAACTAGGGTTTTAGAGGAGATGGTGCTAGTGAAGATGTTGATGGAGATTGACCCCCTCTCGATGAGTGGATCATTGGTGATGATGATGGCTTCGATTTCCCCCTCCTGGAGGGAAGTTTCCCTGGCAGAACAGCTCCACCGGAGCCCTAGATTTTTTCTACCCAAGTTCCACCTCGAGACGGTGGCGCTTCATCCCGAAAGCTTCCTTTAGATTTTTTCCAGGTCGAAACACACCATATTATAGAAGATGGGTGTCGGGGCCTGCCAGGTGGCCCACAAGGTAGGGGGCATGCCCTCCACCCTTGTGGATGGCAGGTGACCCCACTCTGGTACTTTCTTCACCCAATATTTTTTATATATTCCACAAATATTTTCCGTGAAGTTTCAGGACTTTTGGAGTGGTGCAGAATAGGTCTCTAATATTAGATCCTGTCCTTATCATGCTTATCCTTTTAACCGGAGTATTGTGCCCCTTTGCTCAAGTTCTTTCATTTCATCAAGTCTTCATCTCTTTCAACCGAAGTGCTACCCGAATCGGTTCTTTCTTATTTCTCTTTCTTAACGGAGTGCTTTCAACTTTGTTCTTCTCTGTTGTTTTATTTCTTTCAATTTGTTCAACCTTTTCAAGGTTCTTTGGTTTCACTTGTTTGTCAAAGAAGCAACTTAGTTTTACCTCTCGTCTCTTCCTCTTCCGTTTTCCCCTCCGGCGCCATTCTAAATCTCGGGACGAGATCCTCTCGTAGTGGTGGAGTGTTGTGACGCCCCGAGACCGATGCGCTAGGTGTCTTCCAGTTATTCGCTACTGTTGCTAGGTCATTTGCTTGCGTGTTGCTTTTCATCATGTCATCATGTGCATCGCATCATCATGTTTTTCAAAACTTGCATCCGTCCCGGCCTCCCGTTTCTTTCCGTTACCCGTTCTAAGCCCAGACACACTTGCACACGCCCGCGACATGTCCGAAATATTTATTTCTATAGCTGGCTGGGGCGCAGATCGCTCTCTCAACTTGATGTAGCGGATGACCAAGATTCTGTGCGTGGCGGAAAGTTGTTCTCGAGTGCTCCGATCTAGATAAGATGCTATTAGACGCCCCCAATATCGGTTTCGAGTTGCGCCAGTCAGCCGTGTGGAGTATAATGTCAGTTATTGGAGACTATGTGCCAATGCACACCGGTCATATAAATATTAAAGAGGTACATTGAGATGACGCCCGGCATCATCCACGCTTGCTCGAGGAGATGCGTATTTTCGCGGTCTGCGTGGAAAACAGTGTATGTCGAGTGGAGAGCCTGCAATAGCTCCATACTCCACTACCATGTACAGCGCTCACATACCTCACAATTAACAACCTACGACCGTAGAGCCCTAACAGCCACTATCGATAACTCACCGACCTGACTGCTCTATTTATCAACCGCACGACTGGATGTACAAATACGTGCGCCACGATAAGCAAAAGATATTGGACTATTCAGCTATGTCCTGACCAGGGGCTCGAGAATGGCCGAGCCACGGGAATTGTTCGAATAATTACACGGAACACTAGATACCGCCCAACCCTAGCTTCCTCCTCCTATAATATTATGCGCCCCCGTTCCGGCATTCTGTGGGCTTCTTCCATATATCCAGTAGACCTGCCTACCGTATATTGCGGCACGAGGTTTGTCATACAATGAGTCGCAGGCACGGCATGCTTCGTCTGCCGTCCTCCATCGTCGCACCCCTCTCCATTCAAGTTCCGGCGCGGCTCTGTACGCAGGCTCTGCATCGCCACTTGGCCACGTGGCCCCTGTGAGTGGTCGTTGCCGCCATCCTGAGCGAGCCAGCTCGTCGAAGTAATGGAGTCCTGGAAAGTCAACGAATAACACACAATAACAAACAGAGTCCAACGGCAGCCCATAGTATCGCCCGTTTCCTACGCGTCGCCCCACAATCGCCCGCGCCGACAGAAGACCCGTCGACTGCTCTCAGGGGCCGCGCCCCGTGGCCGTGCTCCACATATCTGGTGTGCTCCGTGAGGCCCCCTGCACCGGCGCCGGCTCCCTTCGCTGTGAGCCCATGGTAATTCTTGTATGCTCCAAGATCAAGGGGCGAGAGGGGAGATAACCGGATGCGCTGAGCTCGCTCCGCCGGCCAGGCAGCGCGCCTCGAGCCTCTGCGGTGCTCTCGCTTCCGGCCTAGGATGCTCGCGCGGGCCGACGAGCACCGGCCCATTATCGTTGAAAGCTGGGGTTGGGCGCCGCCGGAACTCCCAGGCAGGAGTCCCATCGCCCTCTCGACCTCCTCCTGGACCTGCCTTGCCTACCCTGCTTTGGCTCATTCCTCTCTCTCCCGCAGGTCGTACGTCGTCGGTGGAGATCCGCCGCCACTCTCTGGCCTGTGAGCGGTAGTTCAGCTCTCGGCCAACCGGCAGTCCTGCTGTGTAGACCGGGTCATCTTGCGCCACTTCGAGGCCGGATCGGCCGTCAGCAGGGCCAACCCGTTCGCACGTGCCTCCTTTCCAGAGCGTCTCTTTCCGACCGTCGGTGTCCGGAGCCCGCCTTTTCCCATTCTTTAAGTAGGCAGAGCCTTCTGCTGCGCGAGGACTGGGAGCCGATTGCCGTAAAGCGGCATATACTTCATTTGTATGTCCCTGCGCTCTCGTTGCTGGCGGGAGACCGGGGAGCACCCGCAGGACGCCACGTCCAGGCGCTACTCCTCCCTGCCGTTACGCGGAGGCGCTGAGGCTGTGGGTCTCCGGGCTCAGCCTCCAGGCCCAGCCCAACTTCTGTTGCGGCCTGTGTTACTCCTCACCCGTTCGACTGGGCTTTGGCCGTTGGTGAGAAATCCCCCAGTGCACCAGCCTTTTTTTTCCTGGTTGTTGGGTGATTATCTTAGCCATCTAGTTTCGGCCAGTGGCAGTTATTTTCCTAGTTCTGCGATTTTCTACTCTTCAATCTGCTATGGAACTTATAGCTTTTTACTAGAAAAACCCTCTAGAGGTCATGCAATTTATAATTACCTAATCCACAAACAGTGGCATCATATTAATATGAACAGAACTTATTACGAATATAAAGGCTTAGAATTTTGTTCTAGTTTCATAATATGGCTATCTTTCATCTATGTTTTGAAAATGTTTAAAATGATGTTTGTTTAAATTTGCTCCATGCCATGTTAAATGATTTAATTCATAACTAAATAACCGTAGCTCGGATTTTAATAAACTTTATATGTAAATGGGGTAGAATGCCTAGTTTAATCATGGTGGCATCTTTTGCATGTTTAACAACTCTAAAATTGGTTTAGGGCAGAACAGTACCAAACCTAAAATATGCACATGAGGAGTTTCCGGACTTGTTGTTTTGTTGTTCCGGCCTCATTTAAACTTGCCTAGATAGATAGTTTCATTATGCTTCACCTCTTGCCATGTAACAACATTTAATATTGTTGGGTACATAACCGAGAGAGAACTAAATAATTGATGTGGTGTTCCGTCAATATGCAACTCGTTGCATATTGAGCTCCACTTAATTTGTAGTTTTGGTTGTTGTGCACTTTGCCATGCCATGCCCTCTTTAAACCGGACATGCATCATACTTGTTTGCGCCATGCATCATGTCTATGTGGTGGTTGTTTACTTATGTGTTGCTTCTTTCCGGTGTTGCTTCTTCGGGTTGGTTCCGGTAACGTCGTTTGTGAGGACCCGTTCGTCTACGTCCGTTTGTCTTCTTCATGGACTCGTTCTTCTTCCTTGCGGGATTTCAGGCAAGATGACATACCCTCGAAATCACTCTATCTTTGCTTGCTCTAGTTGCTCGCTCTTTTGCTATGCCTATGCTGACGATACCTACCACTTGCTTATCATGCCTCCCATATTGTTGAACCAAGCCTCTAACCCACCTTGTCCTAGCAAACCGTTGTTTGGCTATGTTACCGCTTTGCTCAGCCCCTCTTATAGCGTTGTTAGTTGCAGGTGAAGATTGAAGTTTGTTTTGTTGGAACATGGAGATGTTGTTCCTTGTTGGAACATGTTTACTTGTTGGGATATCACAATATATCTTATTTAATTAATGCATCTATATACTTGGTAAAGGGTGGAAGGCTCGGCCTTATGCCTGGTGTTTTGTTCCACTCTTGCCGCCCTAGTTTCCGTCATATCGGTGTTATGTTCCCGGATTTTGCGTTCCTTACGCGGTTGGGATATAATGGGAACCCCTTGACAGTTCGCCTTGAATAAAACTCTTCCAGCAATGCCCAACATTGGTTTTACCATTCGCCACCTAGCCTCTTTTTCCCTTGGGTTTCGCGGACTCAAGGGTCATCTTATATTTAAACCCCCCCGGGCCAGTGCTCCTCTGAGTGTTGGTCCCAAACTGTCAGCCGCCGGTGGCCACCAGGGGCAACTCTGGGCTGGCCTACCGAGTTTAGACAATCTGAGTGTGCCCTGAGAAAGAGATATGTGCAGCTCCTATCGGGATTTGTCGGCACATTCGGGCGGTGTTGCTGGTTTAGTTTTACCCTGTCGAAATGTCTTGTTGTACCGGGATACCGAGTCTGATCGGAATGTCTCGGGAGGAGGTCTATTCCTTCGTTGACCGTGAGAGCTTGTGATGGGCTAAGTTGGGACACCCCTGCAGGGATTTGAACTTTCGAAAGCCGTGCCCGCGGTTATGGGCAGATGGGAATTTGTTAACGTCCGGTTGTAGAAAACCTGAAGTTGACCTTAATTAAAATGAATCAACGCGTGTGGTTACCGTGATGGTCTCTTTCCGGCGGAGTCCGGGAAGTGAACACGGTGTTGGAGTTATGCTTGACGTAGGTTGTTTTAGGATCACTTCTTGATCATACTTGTATCGACCGTGCTTTGCCTTCTCTTCTCGCTCTCATTTGCGTATGTTAGCCACCATATATGCTAGTCGCTTGCTGCAGCTCCACCTCATACCTTTACCTTACCCATAAGCTTAAATAGTCTTGATCGCGAGGGTGCGAGATTGCGGGAGATTGCTGAGTCCCCGTGACTCACAGATACTTCCAAAACCAGCTTGCAGGTGCCGATGAGTCCGTGCAGAGCCATAACTCGTATAACGGATGCTTTTCGAAGGTTCAGGTAGACGATTTCTGAAGGTTTCTTGGTTATGTGTTGAAGGATGGATACAGCTGGATGTAGGATTTGTTAGTTTTGGGTGAGATATTATGCTTCCCCTGTATCCCCAACACCTGATTGCATAACCGGAAAATTTCGGGAGTTTATAAGTGGGAATTCAAGTAGCTCTTAGGATATCTTTCCGGCAGATGTATGATATGAAATTGGGGTTCGACGTCTAGTGGTCCGCCTATTCACGGTTGGTTTTACAGTGGTCTCATTGTGTCTTAAAGAGTCCTTGGCTATGCCGACTCGGGGACGCTTCGTATGTCATGTGCACTGCCTTGTACATGATGGTGCTGTACGATCGAGCCCGTGTAGGCCCCACCACGAAAACTTCGGACGAAATCTCTATCATATGTTTGTTCCGGCTTATTCTGCAAGCCAATCCTTTGTTTTGTTTTTGAGCTGTGGTATTCGAGTTGCTTCAATGTCAAGTGTTGATTCCATACCTTTCCGAAACAGTATTCTTATACTCCGATGTGAATACTAATCCTTCTAGATCATGGAGATTGTCATGTCAATCCTTTTAACCGGTGTTTTCTCTCCTCAAGCGGACCCGATCATTTCAACATCCGCAAGATCAAGTATCAGTTTTCTTCTGAACGGTGTTTGTTTCATCCATCTCTAAGTTACCTTTGTTTTCCCGCCCTCCCTCCCTTGTTTTCTTCAAGGACTCAGATTTGTTAATCGAGTATCCATCTTATTGATGTGAAGCCTCTCCATTCTTTTCCTTCAATGTTCTTATCCGATGATTCTCATGAAGATACTAACGGAGCTTCTAGTTCATCATTCTTCTTTCTTTTATCTTTTCCGGTGGTTTCAAGTCAAGCTTTGTTGATCTTACCCCTTTCCTCATTTCAATTCCTTCTCATACCGGTGCCCCTCATATTCATTCACTTCTCGTTATTCAATTGTTCCGGAGTGCTCAAATATCTCAGAAGATTCGTTTCCATTCTCAATCCTTTCAAGATCTTTCGAGATTGTTATCTCAGTCAAGCCATTTAATTCAACTGGTGCAACCTCTCTTTTTAATCATTTCAACGGTGTTTCTCTTGAGTGGGCCCTAACCCACATTTCTTTTCCAGGATCTTACCTGACTCTTCTATTTTCTCGGAGGTATTCTCAAATTCTTTTTGAAGTTTGACGTAAGAATGATTTACCATCAGTCAAATGTCTTTCTCCAAGATCTTTCAAAATTCTTTTCATCGTTGGCTCAACCTTTCCATTCGTAATTCCGGAGTGCCTCAACAATTCATGGTGGTGTCTCTCGTCGACATTCTCAACATTTGATATCCGAAGAAGAGTTTCTCTCAAATCTTGCCCCATTCTCTGCCATCCTCTCATAATTGTTTTCGCTTGTGGGAATTCTTTTCACCCATCTGAAGCAAATTCAAGAGTCTTCTCAATTTGTTATCCGGAGTCCATCAATTCAAGTGTATTCATTCTCAGCCTTCAGTTGTCATTCTCCAATTTTACCGGTGCTTCGTTCAAGTGATTTTTAATCGGCTCGTGATTCTCTTCGTTCTCATGGGTCTAAATTCTCTCAAGCATCTTCATTCATTTGCTAATTCTTTCCGGTGTCTTCCTTATCTTTTCTTTGTTCATTTTTAATTCTTACGGTGGTTCGTTCAAGAGTTTTTCTTCCTTCGTGTATCATATCTATGCATTCGTGCTTTTCAAATTCTACCGGTGGTTCTTTGAAGACCTTCTCAAGTTGGCGCTATATCTATCTTAATCTTTTCTACAAGAATAAGTAATATGTCGAATCCATTGATTGTCATCAATTTAATTGATGAAGGATAAGCATAATGCAATTCTTATTCTTGTTTCATCCAAGAGTTTAATCCCTTATTCCGGAGGCTCATCAAATTCTCGGTATCATTTGTCTCATCTTTTCTTTCCTGGAGTTCTAGGCTCTCTCAATTATATCGTCGCGAAGATCCATCTAATCATTACAAGGATTCACCTTGTGTTTTCAACTTCTCTTTCCTTCCATTTGATCATTCTTTTGTTTAACGGAGTTCTTCGTGGAGTTGTACATGATAGTTCATCAAGGACTTAATCCGTTCTAGAAACATTCATCAAGATTCTTTTCAGAGGAATTCAAGCATTCTTCATTTTGCTATCTGGAGTGCAACTCTTTCTTCTGTATCATTGGATGTGGTATTATGTCATTCTTGGTAATTTGAGTTCATGTTTCACATGTTACTAAGAATGAGGTATTTTAAATCCATCAATCTCTTCTTTGGACTTATCTTGGGTTATATTTCACCTAAAGCCTTCCCTAAGGATTGTTGCTATCTATGGTGCTTATAAATGATCCAAGTTCTTCGTTTATCCTCCTGGTGAAATAAGTTTCTCGTCTCTTTGTTCTTATCAATCCAATTCTTTTCCCGTGAGTGGCAGGTTGTCACCTCATAATTTGAGATGTATTCCATAAGACCATATCAAGCTTATTATTTTCGTTGTGGGTTTTCACAACAACTCCGTCGACCCTTCTCCTAAATATGCCTTTTCAAACTCTTTGTGTCAGAAGTTGGCATTTTCTAATCCATTCTTTATTTTAATCATCTATCTTCTATTACTATCTCCCGGAGGAATTGTGTTGCTGCTCTCTTCAAACCTTGTTTTTGTCCTTATCATGCTTATCCTTTTAACCGGAGTATTGTGCCCCTTTGCTCAAGTTCTTTCATTTCATCAAGTCTTCATCTCTTTCAACCGAAGTGCTACCCGAATCGGTTCTTTCTTATTTCTCTTTCTTAACGGAGTGCTTTCAACTTTGTTCTTCTCTGTTGTTTTATTTCTTTCAATTTGTTCAACCTTTTCAAGGTTCTTTGGTTTCACTTGTTTGTCAAAGAAGCAACTTAGTTTTACCTCTCGTCTCTTCCTCTTCCGTTTTCCCCTCCGGCGCCATTCTAAATCTCGGGACGAGATCCTCTCGTAGTGGTGGAGTGTTGTGACGCCCCGAGACCGATGCGCTAGGTGTCTTCCAGTTATTCGCTACTGTTGCTAGGTCATTTGCTTGCGTGTTGCTTTTCATCATGTCATCATGTGCATCGCATCATCATGTTTTTCAAAACTTGCATCCGTCCCGGCCTCCCGTTTCTTTCCGTTACCCGTTCTAAGCCCAGACACACTTGCACACGCCCGCGACATGTCCGAAATATTTATTTTATAAGTGGCGGGAGAATGTTCTCGGAATGGGATGAAAGTTGGCGTGCAAAGTTGTTTTGTTGTCAGTAGAACGCCCGCCAAGTTTCATCGCATTCGGAGTTCGTTTGATAGTCCAACCGTTAAATATAGCGGCAATAGTAGCCAGTCTAACGTCGGACGTTTTCGGTCTCCGGAAACAGTTGCTGGGCTGCACTCCTCTCCTCTCATCTCAGCCCAACCTCTCTTCACAGCCCACTAGCCCCCCTATCTAACCCCCTCTGCTCCGGGTCATCCGATCGAGATCGAACGGCTCCGGAACGGACTAAAACCCCCAACCCTAGCTCCTCCTCCTAGATATAGCAGCCCCCCTTGCCATTTTTGGGCCTCCTTCTTCCTCCTCGAAATCCGCGCCCCCAATCATCAGCCAGCCGCCTCCCACCTCCTCTCCTCAATTGCCGGCGCCGGCCACCTCTGCATCACCACTTGGCGCGCCCTGTGTGGTCAGCCGCCATCTGAGCGCCGCCCTCCACCAATCCTATGCAGCCACGTCGCCTCCCCGCGCCCCACATCGCCCCGCGCCGCCAGGCCCGCTCCAGGCCCGTCCGGGCCCCAATCTGGGCTCTGAGGCCCGCACCGCGCCGCTCCTGCTCCCCGAGCTCCAGATCAGGAGAGGGAGATCCCGATCCGAGCTCCTCCGCCGCCAACAGCGCCCCGCTGCCCCGTCGTCTGCGCTCGCCGGCGATGAGCGCCGCCCATCGCCGGAAACTCCAGGCAGGAGCCCCGTCGCCCTCTCCCTCCTCCCTGACCTGTCCTTCTCCTCCCTGCTTCATCCTCTCTCTCCCGCAGGTCGTCGTCGTCGGTGGAGATCCGCGCCTCCCTACCGTCTCGCCTCGCCACCGACCGGATCTGGCACCCCGAGGCCGGATCCGCCGCCCAGCAACCCGTTCCAGTCCTCGCGAGCGCCACCGGACCCTCCCTCGCTGGAGCTTTGCTGCGCCGCCGCCATGGTCCTCTGCTCGTGCGGGCGCGAGACGAGGACGACGTCCAGGCCGCCCCCTCGCCCTGGTGGGCCTCGCTCAGCCTCAGGCCCAGCCCAACTTCTGTTGCGGCCTCCTCACCGACTGGGCTTGGCCCATGGTGAGAACTCCCCCAGTGCCCCACCTTTTTTTCCTGTTTTTGGGCCAGCTAGTTTCGGCCCAGTGCAGTTTTTTCCTAGTTCTGCGATTTTGCTATTTAACCGGGGAATTATAGTTTTACAGAAAAACCCTCTAACTTCATGCATTTTATTACTCACAAACAGTGCATCATATTAAAACAAACTTAATACGAAAAATGCTTAGAATTTCATCTAGTTTAATAATATGCAACTTTCATCTATGTTTAAAATGATGTTTGTTTAAATTTGCCCCATGCCATGTTAAAATGATTTAATTCATAACTAAATAACCGTAGCTCCATTTTAAATAAACTTTATATGTAAATGGGGTAGAAAAATGCCTAGTTTAACATGGTGGCATCTTCTTGCATGTTTAACAACTCTAAAATTGTGTATAGGGCAGAACAGTACCAAACCTAAAATATGCACGTGTGGAGTTTTCGGACTTGTTGTTTTGTTGTTTCGGCCTCATTTAAACTTGCCTAGATAGATAGTTTCATTATGCTTCACCTCTTGCCATGCTAACAACATTTAATCTTGTTGGGTACATAACGGAGAGAGAACTAAATAACGGATGTGGTGTTCCGTCAATATGCAACCAGTTACATATTGAGCTCCACTTAATTTGTAGTTTTGGTTGTTGCACTTTGCCATGCCATGCCCTCTTTAAACCGGACATGCATCATACTTGTTTGCGCATCATGCCATGTCTATGTGGTGGTTGTTTACTATGTTGTGTGCTTCTTTCCGGTGTTTGCTTCTTCGGGTTGGTTCCGGTAACGTCGTGCTTGTGAGGAACCGTTGGTCTACGTCCGTTTGTCTTCTTCATGGACTCGTTCCTCTTCCTTGCGGGATTTCAGGCAAGATGATCATACCCTCGAAATCACTTCTATCTTTTCTTGCTTAGTTGCTCGCTCTTTTGCTATGCCTATGCTGCGATACCTACCACTTGCTTAACATGCCTCCCATATTGTTGAACCAAGCCTCCAACCCACCTTGTCCTAGCAAACCGTTGATTGGCTATGTTACCGCTTTGCTCAGCCCCTATTATAGCGTTGTTAGTTGCAGGTGAAGATTGAAGTTTGTTCCTTGTTGGAACATGGAGATGTTGTTCCTTGTTGGAACATGTTTACTTGTTGGGATATCACAATATATCTTAATTAATTAATGCCTTATGCCTGGTGTTTTGTTCCACTCTTGCCGCCCTAGTTTCCGTCATATCGGTGTTATGTTCCCGGATTTTGCGTTCCTTACGCGGTTGGGCTATAATGGGAACCCCTTGACAGTTCGCCTTAAGTAAAGCTCTTCCAGCAATGCCCAACATTGGTTTTACCATTCGCCACCTAGCCTTTTTTCCCTTGGGTTTCGCGGACTCAAGGGTCATCATTATTTTACCCCCCCGGGCCAGTGCTCCTCTGAGTGTTGGTCCAAACTGTCTGCCGCCGGTGGCCACCAGGGGCAACTTTGGGCTGGCCTACCGGAAGTTTAGACAATCCGGTGTGCCCTGAGAAAGAGATATGTGCAGCTCCTATCGGGATTTGTCGGCACATTCGGGCGGTGTTGCTGGTTTAGTTTTACCCTGTCGAAATGTCTTGTTGTACCGAGATACCGAGTCTGATCGGAATGTCTCGGGAGGAGGTCTATTCCTTCGTTGACTGTGAGAGCTTGTGATGGGCAAAGTTGGGACACCCCTGCAGGGATTTGAACTTTCGAAAGCCGTGCCCGCGGTTATGGGCAGATGGGAATTTGTTAACGTCCGGTTGTAGAAAACCTAAACTTGACCTTAATTAAAATGAATCAACAGCGTGTGTTACCATGATGGTCTCTTTCCGGCGGAGTCCGGGAAGTGAACACGGTGTTGGAGTTATGCTTGACGTAGGTTGTTTTAGGATCACTTCTTGATCATACTTGTATCGACCGTGCTTTGCCTTCTCTTCTCGCTCTCATTTGCGTATGTTAGCCACCATATATGCTAGTCGCTTGCTGCAGCTCCACCTCATACCTTTACCTTACCCATAAGCTTAAATAGTCTTGATCGCGAGGGTGCGAGATTGCTGAGTCCCCGTGGCTCACAGATACTTCCAAAACCAGCTTGCAGGTGCCGATGAGTCCGTGCAGGTGACGCAACCAAGCTCAGGAGGAGCTCGATGAAGACTTTGTCCGTTGTGTTGTTTCGTTCTAGTTGATCAGTAGTGGAGCCCAGTTGGGGTCGATCGGGGACCTTTGTCGCATTTGGGGTTCTTCTTTTATTTTGGTTCCGTAGTCGGACCTTGAGTGTATTTGGATGATGTAATGCTTTATTCATGTAATTGTGTGAAGTGGCGATTGTAAGCCAGCTATGTATCTCTTTCCCTTATGTATTACATGGGTTGTGTGAAGATTACCTCACTTGCGACATTGCTTTCAATGCGGTTATGCCTCTAAGTCGTGCTTCGACACCTGGGAGATATAGCCGCATCAAGGGCATTACAGATTCAATATAAGAGCTTTTCAGCAAGTCCACATACTCAACTATCATTTAATCTTTCACAATTGCTAACACTCAGGCGATACATATGGGTTCAAAGCTTCAGTCGGACAGAGTGAAAGATAGGGGCTTATATTTTCGCCTCCCAATCTTTTACCTCAAGGGTAATGTCAACAAAATACTTTATGATAACCTACATTCGAGTGGACATGTATATATCCGTATCTCTCCAACACATAGTGCTTGCAAAAGGAAAAAGTGTAAAAATGAAAGGTGAAGATCACCATGACTCTTGTATAAGGGTAGAGATAAAAGTAAAATATAGGCCCTTCACAGAGGGAAGAAGAGGTTGTCATGCGTTTTATTGTTGGATGCACAAAATCTTAATGCAAAAGAACGTCACTTTATATTGCCACTTGTGATAAGAACTTTATTATGCAGTCTATTGCTTTTACTTCTTCCATATCACAAGTTCATATAAAGCTTATTTTCTTCACGCTAATAGATCATACATATTTATAGAGAAATTTTTATTGCTTGCACCGATGACAACTTACTTCGAGGATCTTACTCAATCCATAGGTAGGTATGGTGGACTCTCATGGCAAAACTGGTTTAAGGGATGTTTAGAAGCACAAGTAGTATCTCTACTTGGTGCAAAGAATTTGGCTAGCATGAGAGGGAAAGGCAAGCTCAACATGTTGGATAATCCATGACAATATAGCTTCTATTGGGATATAAGAAAACATAACCCATTATGTTGTCTTCCTTGTCCAACAACAACTTTTTAGCATGTCATATTTTAAAGAGTGCTCACAATTACAGAAGATGCCCAAGATAGTATATTTATATGTGAAGCCTCTCTTTTTTTATTACTTCCTATTAATTGCAACAATGACCAAAACTATGTTTGTCAACTCTCAACAAATTTTATTCAACATACTTCCTATATGTGAGTCATTACTTTTCATAACATCAATATATGATCTTTTTATTTCTTTTTATTCTTTCTAACTCAAAACTACTCTTTATCATATATAACTCATGGACTCGATTACATAGAGAGAACATAAAGAAAAACTCAAAGCTAGATCATGCTAAAACTTTATTCTACTAGATCAGGATATAACCAAAAGCATCAAACTAGGAAAAATGATAAAAGTAAAAGTGTGATGGTGATACTATACCGGGGCACCTCCCCCAAGCTTGCCAATTGCCAAGGGGAGTGCCCATACCCATGTATTTATGTCTCTTTCTTCGGAGGTGGTGATGATGGAGTTGTTGATGTAGTAGGCTTCTTCCTCAGCTTGCGCTTGAGGATAGAATTTTCCTCCCTTAGGTCATCAATCTCCAGCTCAAACCTTAATATCTTTTTACTTAGTTCATGTTTTTTCCAGCAAGAGACGATATTAGGTTTCTTTGCTTTGTTAGGAAGACTTGACTTTTTGAACTCCACGTGCACGTCCCCAAGTTGGGGTAGTGGGACTTCCTCTACATCGGAACTTGTATCTTCATTTCCTCTTAGATCATAGTCTTCTTCTTCCTCCGTGGTCCAACCATAATGCTCCAAATCCCCATAGACCTTGAGGTCTACAATGTAATCAGCTACATAGCTTTCTCGCTCTGAATCTTGGGATAAAATATTGCTTTAAATCTGCTGAAGAAACAACTCAAAACAAAAAAAAGAGATATTGTCGTGGCATGGTGGTCAAAACCTTCGGGAGAACATATAATGAATTATTACCGACCAAAAGAAGTATTGTGCAAGAAAAGGTAGTCCAGAGGGCACACGAGGTGGCCACAAGGCAGGGGGCGCACCCTCCACCCTTGTGGTCGCCTCGTGTCTCTTTCGGACTACTTTTAATTTCCCTATTTTTTTAAATATTCTAAAACAGGGAAAATTTGCCATTAGAAAAGTTTTGGAGTCGATTTACTTACCGTACCACATACCTATTCCTTTTCGGAGTCTGAAATGTTCTAGTTAGTGTCCCTTATGTACTCCTCCGGTGTTAAGGTGTCAATTATTTTGGTCTCAACATTTATGGGATTACCTGATATGTAATGTTTGATTCTTTGACCGTTTACCACCTTTGGATTTGTACCTTCCGCATTGTTGATTTTGATGGCACCGGAACGATAAACCTCCTCGATAATGTAAGGACCATCCCATTTAGGGAGAAGTTTTCCAGCAAAAAATTTACAACAAGAGTTGTAGAGAAAAACATGTTCACCTACATTAAACTCACGCTTTTGTACCCTTTTATCATGCCATCTTTTAGCCTTTTCTTTAAACAACTTGGCATTCTCATAGGCTTGGGTTCTCCATTCATCAAGCGAGCTAATGTCAAATAACCTTTTCTCACCGGCAATTTTGAAATCATAGTTGAGCTCTTTAATAGCCCAATAAGGTTTATGTTCTAGTTCAAGAGGCAAGTGACTTGCTTTTCCATAAACCATCTTATACGGAGACATACCCATAGGGTTTTTATAAGCAGGTCTATAAGCCCATAATGCATCATCAAGTTTCTTAGACCAACTCTTTCTAGATCTATTAACAGTCTTTTGTAAAATCAATTTAGTCTCTCTATTGCTCATTTCTACTTGACCACTAGACTGAGGATGATATGGAGATGCAATTCTATGGTTAACATCATACTTAGCAAGCATTTTACGGAAAGCACCATGAATAAAATGTGAACCACCATCAGTCATTAAATATCTAGGGACTCCAAACCTCTAGAAAATAACTTCTTTAAGGATCATAATAGAAGTGTTATGATCAGCACTACTAGTTGGAATAGCTTCTACCCACTTAGTGACATAACCAACATCAACTAAAATATGTGTATACCCATTAGAGGAAGGAAAAGGTCCCATATAATCAAAGCCCCAAACATCAAATGGTTCAATAACAAGTGAATAATTCATAGGCATTTCCTGATGTCTACTAATATTGCCAATTCTTTGGCATTCATCACAAGACAAGACAAACTTACGAGCATCCTTAAAGAGAGTAGGCCTATAAAAACCAGATTGCAATACCTTGTGTGCAGTTCTATCTCCAGCATGGTGTCCTCTGTAAGACTCAGAGTGGCACTTGTGTAGGATCTGTTCCTATTCATGCTTAGGTACACAACGTCTAATAACACCATCTACTCCTTTATAAAGGTGTGGGTCATCCCAAAAGTAATGTCTTAAATCATAGAAAAACTTTTTTCTTTTGCTCGAATGTGAAACTAGGTGGTATAAATTTAGCAATGATGTAATTAGCATAATCAGCATACCATAGAGTATTACAATAAGCATTGATGACAGCTAATTGTTCATCAGGAAACTATCACCAATAGGCAGTGGGTCATCAAGAACATTCTCTAACCTAGACAAGTTGTCTGCAACGGGGTTCTCAGCTCCCTTTCTATCAATAATATGCAAATCAAATTCTTTTAACAAGAGAATCCATCTAATAAGTCCAGGTTTAGCATCTTTCTTTTCCATAAGATATTTAGTAGCAGCATGATCAGTGTGAACAGTTACTTTGGAATCAACAATATTAGATCTGAACTTATCACAAGAAAATACAACTGCTAAAAATTCTTTTTCAGTAGTAGCATAATTTCTCTAGGAACTGTCTAGAGTTTTACTAGCATAATGAATAACATTCAATTTTTTATCAACTCTTTGCCCTAGAACACCACCAAAAACATAATCACTAGCATCACACATAATTTCAAAGGGTAAATTCCAATCAGGTGTCTGAACAATAGGTTTAGAGTCAAGGCTTTCGTAAGTGCTTCAAATGCTTCTACACAATCATCATCAAAAACAAAAGGAACATGTTTTTGTAAGAGATTAGTGAGAGGCCTAGAAATTTTAGAGAACTCTTTAATAAACCTCCTATAGAAACCAGCATGAGCAAGGAAACTTCTTATACCTTTGATATCTTTAGGGCATGACATCTTTTCAATAGCATCTACTTATCTTTATAAAATTCAATACCTCTTTTACAAATTTTATGCCCCAAGACAATACCTTCATTAACCATAAAGTGGCACTTCTCCCAATTCAATACAAGATTTGTTTCTTCACATCTCTACAAAACTCAATCAAGGTTGCTTAAGAAATCATCAAAAGAGATTACATAAACGGAGAAATCATCCATGAAAACCTCAACAATCTTTTCACAAAAGCCAGAGAATATAGCAGTCATACATCTTTGAAAGGTAGCTGGTACATTGCATAAACCAAAAGGCATATGTCTATAAGCAAAGGTACCAAAAGGGCAAGTAAAAGTGGTCTTTTCCTGATCCTCTTTTGACACAAGTATTTCAAAGAAACTAGAATAACCATCTAGAAAGCAAAAATGTGTATGTTTGGATAGTCTTTCTTGCATTTGATCATTAAAAGGTAGAGGGTAATGATCTTTTCTAGTAGCTTTGTTCAATTTGTGGAAATCAATTACCATTCTATAACCTGTAACAATTTTTTGTGGAATCAATTCATTCTTATCATTAGGAACAACAGTAATACCTCCCTTCTTAGGGACACAATGAACGGTACTTACCCATCTAGTATCAGCAATACGATAAATTATACCTGCCTCCAAAAGGTTTAGTATTTCATTTCTTACCACTTCTTTCATCTTAAATTTAACCATCGTCGGTGATCAACAACTGGTTTAGCATCAGGCTCTGAATTAATTTTGTGCTGACATAGAGTGGGACTATTGCCCTTAAGATCATCAAGAGTTTATCCAATAGCGGCACGACGCTTCTTGTGAGTTCTCAATAATTTCTTTTCTTCATGCTCCAAAAGGTTAGCACTAATAATAACATGATATATCTTCTTTTCATCGAGATAAGCATATTTCAAAGTATTAGGTAATTGTTTAAGCTCAAACACGGGATCACCCTTGGGTGGAGTAGGTTCCCCAAGGATTTCAACAGGCAAATTGTGTTGCAAAATAGGCAGCTAATTGAAGAATATTTTATCTATTTCCCTTCTTTCATTCATAAACATATCATTTTCATGGTCTAGAAAATATTGTTCTAAAGGATCAGTAGGAGGCAAGGAAATGGAAGCAAGACCAATAATTTCATCTTTACTAGGCAATTCTTTATCATGGGGTTGTCTACGAAATTTAGAGAAATTAAAATCATGAGACATATCCGCTAAACAGACAGTAACAATATTTTTCTCGCAATCTATCTTAGCATTAACAGTATTCAACAAAGGTCTACCAAATATAACGGGACAAAAGTCATCTTGTGGGGAAGCAAGAACAAGAAAATCAGTAGTATCGTGGATTTGTCACGGCAAATGTCCTTGTGTGAGGACTTAGTCGTGGAGCCATCACACTAGGTTAGCTTAAAGGGGTTAAACGGGACAAAGGACACAGAAGTTTATACTGGTTCGGCCCCTTGCAATGAAGGTAAAGGCCTAATCCATTTTGAGGTGGTATTGCTTATGTTTCGATTGCCAGGGAGCGAAAACGCTTGACCTAGCATTCGATCTGTTGTCTCTTGCCCTAAACCGCCGTTGGGTCATCCCTTTATATACACAGGTTGATGCCCTGCGGCTTACAGAGTCCCGGCCGGCTCATAACAATGTGTCCGGCTCGGTGACCAAATATACATGCCTTACAATACAAATCATACATGCATGGTGGTTTACACACATGGGCTTCTAGCCTCCTCTGGGCTTTAGGCCTTTCAATGAGTCTTCATAGTGAACCAACATCTTGAACATCTTTATGAGCTTCATCTTGATAAACTGCCATGGCTTAACCCAGCCCCTCCTGGGCGGGCTAACCCAATAGTTATCTCCCCAACATTAGGCCCCAGGTTGATTTGAACTTGTTCATGTCAATCTTCGATACTTAGAAAAAATCCTTCTTCATCTTTTTGCGAGATATTGTACCCGCCATAACGTCATCTCCTGAGATTGCGGTAATCCGCCGTGACATCACCTGTTATTAATATTATAGATGGCTGTCGGTGTCAAAACCGGCGGATCTCGGGTAGGGGGTCCCGAACTGTGCGTCTAGGCGGATGGTAATAGGAGGCAGGGGACACAATGTTTTACCCAGGTTCGGGCCCTCTTGATGGAGGTAAAACCCTACGTCCTGCTTGATTAATATTGATGATATGGGTAATACAAGAGTAGATCTACCACGAGATCAAGGAGGCTAAACCCTAGAAGCTAGCCTATGGTATGATTGTTGTTCGTCCTACGGACTAAAACCCTCCGGTTTATATAGACACCGGAGAGGGCTAGGGTTACATAGAGTCGGTTACAATGGTAGGAGATATACATATCCGTATCGCCAAGCTTGCCTTCCACGCCAAGGAAAGTCCCTTCCGGACACGGGACGAAGTCTTCAATCTTGTATCTTCATAGTCCAGGAGTCCGGCCGAAGGTATAGTCCGGCTATCCGGACACCCCCTAATCCAGGACTCCCTCAGTAGCCCCCAAACCAGGCTTCAATGACGACGAGTCCGGCGCGCACATTGTCTTCGGCATTGCAAGGCGGGTTCTCCTCCAATTTACGTGTACCTGTCGAATAATGTCTGGTTTCTTGTAAATGTAGCACTCCTTGGCTTCTACGCCCAATAATGGCCGTCTTCCACGTGTCAAACGAATACGAAAAGTCAAGGTGTTTTTATATTTACACCCCTAGCCGCGTGAATGAGCCACCTATTTAAGGGGACGAGGCTTTAGATCCAAACCACACCTTCTCCCCTCCGCGAGTATTCATCAGAGCGTATCCGACAGAGGTCCATTCTATCATGGCCGGCTGCCGCAGCTCCTCCTCTCGCCCTTCCAGCCCTCAGCCTGGAGATTGGGAGAGATGCTCTATCCCGCACAGTGAGCTAGTGACGCTCCAGACCAAGGGATTTCTCCCCCGGCCTATATGGTCCCGGTTCGAGCCGGACTTGCCACCTATAATCGCGGAGAGCAAGCGAAGAGCGCCCCCAATCCCTCCAAAGGAGAGCGGGTATGCCTTGTCCCTTACTTAGTAAGAAGGCTCGGATTTCCAATTCATCTGTTTCTCTAGGGGATCCTGGAGTTCTATGGCCTCCAGCTGCACAACCTCACGCCTGCCTCCATATTGCATATCGCGGGCTTCCTAGCCCTTTGCGAGCTGTTTTTGGGCTGCGAGGCTCATTTCGCGCTGTGGAAAAGGCTATTCTGCCTTGTGCCCCGTTCTCAGAAGGGGTCAATATATCGAGTGGGCGGAGCCGAAGTGTGGCACATCGCCGGGACCGGATATCTATCCGGAACCCCAAAGAAGGCGTCCGACGACTGGCCTTCGGAATGGTTTTATATAGAGGACGTCCCGCTGCCGGATCCTGTCCGAATCGGCCTCCCTGAGTTCGACAGTGCTCCCCTAAAGAAGCGCCTAAGCTAGCCTCCACGGAGCCCTCAGAGGGAAAGCGACAAGGACGTTCTTTACCTGATGGGCCGGATACGATTGTTAGCTCATTCTGGACTGACCATGATCGGGGTCATGGCCGTATGCATCATGCGAGGGGTGTAGTCGCCCCAGTATAGAGGCCACCCCATGTGGGACTTCAACGGGGAGGACGACGCCACCCGCCACGGCCCTAAGGGGCCGGATTCGGCTGCCGCTCTAAAAAAGATCTTGTCCGCTTCGTACAAGGGAGAAGAGGAGGAATTTCTCCGCGTCAACCCACAGGGTGGATTTTCTATGTACAATCCCCCAAGTTGGGTAAGTGGACACTTTTACTTGCCCATCCGTTTTATATTCCCATCGTTAAATGTTCAGTCTAACGACTTCAACGCAGGAAGTGTGCCAGGCTGTTAAAGAAATAAACAGCCCTCCTCCACAACCCGAGGATCCGGGACGGTCCCTCGACCCGGCCCCTCAAGAGGATCTGGACTTATCTGTGGAGCTGATTGATGGGGTGTTTCATCAATTGAGCAGGGACAACGCCTTGGTGGCCATTACGGCCGATTACCCAAGGCTACTCCCACCCTCACAGGTAACTGAGACCGAAGTCCCAGCACTTTGAAAAGGGATCTATCCTCGCGTGTTTTCGATTGCCATATGACAACCGTGTTTTGCAGGGGAGGTCCTTGAGACGGGAGGCCGAGCCTGCGGCGACTAGCTAACGAGGGGCGGCAAGGCCCCGCGGGCTGAAAAGAAGTGCGGTCCGGACTGAGACGCCGGCGCAAAGGTATAGCGCGCCATCTTATTCCCAGGTGCTATTCCTTCAAGGCATATTAACGCTCGTGCTCTCTTCAGGACAAAGTGACCTCACCGGACTATATCCGGAGGGGTTGCCAATCGCGCCTCCACCGGCCAGGCTCCAAAGCCTGGTCCGGAAGCGGAGGCGGACACAAGGCGCGAAACAGACGCTCCTCCGACAGAGGATGCGGACAGGCTGTCTGCCACCAATTCCGAGGTGGAGAGTTCCATGAACCACAGGCGTCGCCGGACAGTTCTTCGCGACGCTTGTTTCTCCCAAGAGGCATTGGATGCCTTCAATTCGGGAGATGCGTACCTCCGTGCCGCTCAAAATGGTCTAGCCAGAGCCATGGAGCAGTATGTAAAAGACATACGGGTAAGAAAATTTTGGTAATTATATATTTACCAGTAGCCCCCGAGACTTGAAACAGTTAGAATAACTGATTTAAGGATCATTTGTTATGCAGGTTCTTACAGAAAAGAATACCCTACTGTCCCAGGAGCTGGAAGAGTGCAAAGCCCAACTTGAGGCCGCACTAGCCGCGGCAGGGGAGCCCAAGGAGACCCCCTCTGGTAATATACTTTTCGAAAGATAAGTATTTTGCGAAAAGTGCGGCGTGGGTGCAAATCTGACAAATGGAATTGCAGATGGCGCCGGATTAAATCCGGAAAAGCAACAACTCCTACGCCAGCTGAAGGCTGGTGAGAGTGTGCTGACAAAGGTGAGGCGGGAGAAGAACGATCTCCAAGATGCCAACACCAAGCTTGGCGTTGAACTGATGGACGTTCGTGCCCAGCTGTTGGACTCCATTAAGGAGAATCAGCGGCTTCGACGCGGCATTTTTAGTAAGTGCTTAAACGAACTTTGAAAAAAGAGTTCGGCGAGGAAGTCGACTAACAGAGTAATGTCTGTAGGTATGCTAACAGGTCGTCCTGCAGAGGAAATGCCCGGTTCTATGGGTGACCTTCTTCCCGAGCTCTCACAACTGCACGAGCGAGTTTGACAGGTGATGCAAGGTGTCGCCCAGGCCTTGTGGCCATCCGTCTCCATGCTCGAAGGCCTTGGAGAGCTTGTAGAGAAGCTGAAGGGAGCGCGGCGGCGCTTCCGATTGTGGAATATGTCGGCCTGCCGTCAAGGCGCCAGGGAGGCCTAGGCCATGGTGAAGACGCGGTACACGAAGGCTGACCGAAACCGCATGGCCGAGGTCGGACCCGTGGGGCCCGATGGGAAGGAGATCCCTGTGAGCTTAGTATACGGCCAAGTAGAATTGGCCGCAAAGTATTCCCAACAGGACTGTAAGCTAGACAGCCTGTTAGATGGTATTGAAGAGGAATACAATTAGTCAGATTGACTATGTAATTTTAATTGACATGTGTAATGCCTTCTAGCCGGATTGTAGATCGTTTGTCATGGCCGACCTTTTCGCTTCAACCTCGGGACCTGACGGTCTGGAGTGTGTCCGAATAGCCTCGCGGTTATATAAGAACCGGGGTATGCATGGAGACCAGGCGTAGGGGTCATTAGTGCTTGAACAGACAAGTGCCCAACTAGTTGTGTTATATTACATGGTTAGTAAGAAACATCTTCCAGGGAGAATAGTTCCGTTAGGGGTTCCTTTCCCTGGGAGGCATGCCCTAAAGTGCATGTCCATTCTGCGAAAAGAGACGCAAGAAAAACATCTGGGGGCGTATAGATAAATAAGTGAAAAAAAGATCATATTTAGTTCACTGACCGAATATTCCCTTAAGAATGTTAGCTTTCGGCTTCACCCAGTCTGAGGTACACATCCGGCTGACCCGGCAGTAACAATCGCAGAGGTGCTCCCTTTACCACCTAGCCGAACAATCGGGAACGTAGGGGTAAGCACAGGAGCCAGGCAACCCAGCTTGGCCAAAACTTAAGTCATATCCATGCATATAATGGTGAATAAAAGGTAAATACGGAAGTGTGACACATGTGTTGGGCATGAAGCCCGTATAAATAAGCTTCTGTTTAAAGAAGCCCCTAGGTTTAATGAGCGCGGATAGCGCATCACTTTATGAGCCTTTAAAGGCTATAAGAGAGAGAGAGGGGGGGAGAAGGAGAGAAATGTAAGACAAAAAGTATATAAAAAATGGACAGAGGAAGGAGACGAACACAGAGTCCGGCGCTAGGCATAGAATCTTCGGAGACGGGCTGCGTTCCATGGGTTCGGCTCAAGTCGGTTATCCGATGCATCTCGCAGACAGTACGCTCCACCAGTCAGGACTTGGTCCATTATGAAGGGACCTTCCCACTTGGGCTTAAGTTTGTCCTTTTTCTTGTCCGGCAGACGTAGAACTAATTCGCCAACATTGTAATTTTTGGCCCGTACTTCTCTGCTTTGGTATCTTCGAGCCTGCTGTTGATAGAATGCGGAACGGGCTTTTGCCACATCACGCTCTTCCTCCAAGGCGTCCAAACTGTCCTGCCGATCAAGCTCGGCTTCTCTTTCTTCGTACATGCACACTCAAGGTGAGTCATGAATTATGTCGCAGGGCAAAACTGCCTCTGCGCTATACACCATGAAGAATGGTGTGTATCCGGTGGTGTGATTCGGCGTGGTCCGCAGCCCCCAGAGTACGGAGTCGAGCTCCTCTACCCAGTGCGTATTAGATTCCTTAAGGGACTGCACTAATCTGGGTTTGATGCCGCTCATGATAAGACCATTTGCACGTTTGACCTGGCCGTTAGTTTGTGGGTGATAGACGGAAGCATAATCGAGCTTGATGCCCATGTTTTTGCACCAGAGTTTTACCTCATCGGCCATGAAGTTCGTGCCGTTATCAGCGATGATGCTGTGGGGGACGCTGTAACGGTGTACAACCCCGGATATAAAGTCTATCGCCGGTTCGGATTCGGCCGTCTTAATAGGCTTGGCTTCTATCCATTTGGTGAACTTATCCACCATGACCAGTAAGTATTTTTTCTTGTGGGTTCCGCCTTTAAGGGGTCCAACCATGTCAAGCCCCCAGACCGTGAAGGGCCAAGTGATGGGGATAGTTTGGAGGGCGGTGGGTGGCATATGGCTTTGGTTTGCAAAAAGCTGGCAACTGATGCATCATTGGACTAAGTCCTGGGCGTCTGCCCGGGCCGTCGGCCAATAAAAGCCTATATGGAAGGCCTTGCTTACAAGGGACCGAGCTGCAGCGTGATGACCGCCGAGTGCAGCATGAATTTCAGCCAGGAGGTTCCGCCCTTCCTCTTCGGAGATGCACCTTTGAAGGACTCCGGTAGTGCTTTTCTTATAAAGCTCTCCCTCGTGGACTTTATAGGCTTTAGATCGCTGCACTATGCAGTGTGCCTCATTTTGGTCCTCGGGGAGTTCCTGCCTAGTAAGGTAGGCGAGGAATGGTTCTGTCCACGGTGCGATGACAGCCATTATTACGTGGGCTGAAGGTGTTATTTCATTGGCAGAGCCTCCAATTATGTCAGACTGTTCGGTGTGCGGTTGGGTCCGGGCTGTTATTGTCGGGTTCCCCTTCCCATACTACGGATGGCTTGAACAGCCTTTTTCCAAGAAGATGTTGGGGGGGGGACTACATCGCGTTTTGCGCCGATGCGTGCCAGGACATCTGCCGCCTGATTATTTTCCCGGACTATATGGTGAAATTCGAGCCCTTCGAACCGAGCTGATATTTTTAGGACGAGGTTGTGATAAGCTGCCATTTTTGGATCCTTGGCATCAAAGTCTCCATTTATTTGGGATACTATGAGGTTCGAGTCCCCGCGCACCTCTAGGCGTTGAATGCCCATGGATACTGCCATCCGGAGACCATGTAAAAGGGCCTCATATTCGGCTGCATTGTTGGAGTCTGTGTACATTATCTGGAGTACGTATTGAACTGTGTCTCCTGTGGGGGACGTCAAAATGACGCCAGCCCCTAGACCAGCCAACATTTTGGAGCCGTCGAAGTGCATGACCCAGTTGGAATATGTGCCATACTCTTTAGGGAGTTCGGCCTCCGTCCATTCTGCGACGAAGTCGGCCAAAACTTGCGACTTGATAGCTCGCCGTGGCTTGTAAGTTATGTCGAACGGGAGGAGCTCAATGGCCCATTTTGCAATCCGGCCCGTCGCGTCGCAGTTTATAATATCGTTAAGTGGCACTTCTGAGGCTACTGTTATTGAACACTCTTGAAAGTAGTGTCGCAGCTTCCGGGATGCCATAAATACCGCGTACGCAATCTTTTGATAATGCGGGTACCGTGACTTGCACGGAGTAAGGACAGTGGACACATAGTAGACCGGCTTTTAAAGGGGGAATTTGTGTACGTCCGTTTCTCGTTCGACGACAAGCACTTCGCTTACGACCTGATGGGTTGCTGCAATGTATAATAGCATTGGTTCGCCAATGTTTGGCGCGGCCAAGACTGGGTTTGTTGCCAAGATGGCTTTTATTTTGTCGAGTCCGTCCATGGCTGCATCCGTCCACTCGAAGTGTTCGGTGCACCGAAGGAGGCGGTAAAGGGGTAGGGCCTTTTCTCCCAAGTGGGAGATAAAGCGGCTTAGAGCCGCCACGCATCCGGTTAATTTTTGTATTTGTTTGAGGTCCTTTGGGATATCCAATTGTGACAGAGCTCGGATCTTGGCTGGATTTGCTTCAATTCCTCTACCGGATACAATGAAGCCCAAGAGCTTTGCGGCTGGAACGCCGAAAACGCATTTTTCTGGGTTGAGCTTGATGTCGTATGTTCGGAGGTTATCGAATGTTAGCCTCAAGTCGTCTACTAGAGATTCGACATGTCTTGTTTTAACGTCCACATCATCTATGTATGCCTCCACTGTTTTGCCGATCTGGTTTGCCAGACATGTCTAAATCATGCGCTGATATGTTGCGCCGGCGTTTTTGAGCCCGAAGGGCATTGTGTTGAAGCAGAATGGGTCGTATGGTGTGATGAATGTCGTTGCGGCTTGGTCTGACTCTGCCATCTTTATTTGATGGTAGCCGGAGTATGCGTCGAGGAAACACAACGAATCGTGTCCTGCGGTAGCGTCGATAATTTGATCGATGCGGAGGAGAGGGAAGGGATCCTTTGGGCAAGCCTTGTTAAGGTCTTTAAAATCAACGCACAGGTGCCAGGATTTGTCCTTCTTTGGTACCATCACCAGGTTTGCTAGCCAGTCCGGGTGTTTTATATCTTTGATGAATCCGGCCTCCAATAGCTTGGCTAGTTCCTCTCCCATGGCCTGTCTCTTAGGTTCGGAAAAACGCCGAAGAGCCTATTTGACTGGCTTGAATCCTTTTAGGATATTTAAGCTGTGTTCGGCCAGCCTGCGTGGGATTCCTGGCATGTCTGAAGGGTGCCAGGCGAAAATGTCCCAGTTCTCTCATAGGAACTCTCGCAGTGCGGCGTCTACATCGGGGTTTAACTGTGCCCCGGTGGAAGCTGTTTTATTGGGGTCCATTGGATGGACCTGGAATTTGACTATTTCGTCCGCCGGTTTAAAGGAGGTGGACTTGGATCTTTTGTCGAGTATCACATCGTCCCTATTCACCGTGGAGCGTAGCGCAGTCAGTTCCTCAGCCGCTAGGGCTTCGGATAGCGCCTCGAGGGTCAGTGCGGTTGTCCTGTTTTCGGCGCGGAGTGCTATGTCCGGATCACTAGCGAGAGTGATGATTCCGTTAGGCCCGGGCATCTTGAGCTTCATGTACCCGTAATGGGGTATTGCTTGGAAGATTGTAAACGCTTCCCGCCCTAGCAGAGCGTGATATCCGCTACTGAATGGGGCCACTTGGAACGTGACCTCTCCGGACCTGTAATTATCCGCGTGCCAAACACCACATCTAGTGTAATTTTTCCTGTACAGCGCGCTTCCCGACTGGGGATTAATCCTCTAAAGGTTGTGCTGCTTCGCTCAATGCGGTTCCAGTCTATTTCCATTTTTTGAAGGGTTTCCTCATAAATGAGGTTCAATCCGCTGCCGCCATCCATGAGTACCTTGGTAAGACGAAAGCCGTCCACTATTGCACTGAGGACCAATGCGGCTGGTGCTCGGGCCGTTCGGAATTTAGGTTCATCACTAGCGTTAAAAGAAATAGCCGTGTCACCCCATGGGTTTATTGTTGCTACTTGGTAGACTTCGGCAAGGCTGCGGAGTGTTCTTTTTCACATATTATTTGATGCGAAAGTCTCGAAGACTGTTAATACCGTACTGGTGTCTCTGGGGTGGCTTTCTGTGGCTTCTGGAATTAGAAGATCTTCGCCAATTTTTGCCACCTGCCGGAGGATCCAACATGCTCTAAGGCTGTGAGTTGGTGTGGCGCCCTCTGCACTGTGAATTTTATAGGGTCCATTAAGCCATCCTTCCAGTACGGTTCCGTGCCCTGTGGAGGGCTTTTGCTTTTTGGTATTGAACCCGGGTGTCTGGCGATGATGCACCCTTTTATTTCGGACTGGGTTTGTATTCAGGGCCGGATTGTCCCAAAATTTTATTTCGATTTTCCAGGCGCTTTCCATCGCACAGTACCTTCGTACTATGGACGCCAAGTCAGCGAAGCATGTAATATCATGGCGACTTATGGCATTGAGGATTCCCTTGTCCGTGCAATTATTACAGAAGAATGAAATTGCGTCTTCCTCGCGGCAGTCCTTTATCCTGTTCATAACCAGGAGGAATCTGACCCAGTAATGATGTACTGTTTCTTCGGGCTCTTGCCTAGTTTGGGATAGATCGCTTATGTACGGGTGGGTGGGTGGAATCATATCCGAAACCTCACCCAATCTGAGACCCAGGGGCCAAGGAGTTTCCGAACTCGGAAGTTTGGATTCTTGGATGCTGTCCAATGAATATAGCCCGTCGCCTGACTTTAAGTTCAGGTCTTGAGTGATGTCCTCCCCTCCGCGGGTATCCGGCTTGGAGGGGTCGGGAATTCGGACATAGCTAGTTCTTAAGATAGATGAAGGGTCGCCGCACTGTCCCTCTACCACGGCAACGTGATGGGTGGCCTGGGGAGAGTTAATCTCTCTCAGATCGGGTTTAGGCCCAATCTGGTCGTAATCCGTAGCGACTCCCCGGGTGGCAAAGCGATCCAAGAGCTCATTTAGGGAAGAGAGCTCCATTGGATCTAGCTGCTTGGCGAATTCCGAGCTGACGTGAAGATTGCTTTCGATGACCCGAGAAGTCATCGTCGGCGCAGCAGCCGAACGGGCGGTCATAAGGAAACCACCTAGCCTGAGAGTGGCCGACAGCCAAAGCTCCCTTAGCAACGGTGCCGTCTTTAAAGACGGGATGAGGCATCCTTCCTGATGGCGACGACACAGAGGAACTCTCAATGAAAGCACCAATGTCGGTGTCAAAACCGGCGGATCTCGGGTAGGGGGTCCCGAACTGTGCGTCTAGGCGGATGGTAACTGTAGGATCGAAAGTATGTCTAGAGGGGGGTGATTAGACTACTTGACCAAATAAAAACTTAACCTTTTCCCAATTTTAGTTCTTGGCAGATTTTAGCTATTTTAGGACAAGTCAAGCAATCATCACACAATTCAAGCAAGCATGCAAAGAGTATATTGGCAGTGGAAAGTAAAGCATGCAACTTGCAAGAATGTAAAGGGAAGGGTTTGGAGAATTCAAACGCAATTGGAGACACGGATGTTTTTCCCGTGGTTCGGATAGGTGGTGCTATCCTACATCCACGTTGATGGAGACTTCAACCCACAAAGGGTAACGGTTGCGAGAATCCACGGAGGGCTCCACCCACAAAGGGTAACGGTTGCGCGAGTCCACACAGGGCTCCACCCACGAAGGGTCCACGAAGAAGCAACCACCCACAAAGGGTCCACGAAGAAGCAACCTTGTCTATCCCACCATGGCCATCGCCCACACAGGACTTGCGTCACTAGCGGTAGATCTTCACGAAGTAGGCGATCTCCTTGCCCTTACAAACTCCTTGGTTCAACTCCACAATCTTGTCGGAGGCTCCCAAGTGACACCTAGCCAATCTAGGAGACACCACTCTCCAAGAAGTAACGAATGGTGTGTAGGTAATGAACACCTTGCTCTTGTGCTTCAAATGATAGTCTCTCCAACACTCAACTCTCTCTCATAGGATTTGGATTTTGTGGAAAGAAGATTTGAGTGGAAAGCAACTTGGAGAGGCTAGAGATCAAGATTCATATGGTAGGAATGGAATATCTTGGTCTCAACACATGAGTAGGTGGTTCTCTCTCAGAACATATGAGTTGGAATGGTGTATGTGTTCTGATGGCTCTCTCTTCGAATGAAGAGGAGGTGGAGGGGTATATATAGCCTCCACACAAAATCCAACCATTACACACAGTTTTCCAATCTCGGTGGGACCGAATCAACAAACTCGGTTGGACCGAAAATGTAAACCTAGTGACCGTTAGAGATTTTCGGTGGGACTGACATGCAACTCGGTAGGACCGATATGGTTAGGGTCTGGGCATAACGTAATCTCGGTGAGACCGATTACACAAACTCGGTGAGACCGAATTTGGTAATTAGCTAACCAGAGAGTTGGTCAGGCAAACTCGGTGGGACCGATTTGCTCTTTCGGTGAGACCGAAAAGTTACAAAGGGGAAACACTGAATTTACATTGCAATCTCGGTGGGACCGATTCGCTCTTTCGGTTAGACCGAAAAGTTACGAAAGGGAAACAGAGAGTTTGCAATCCCATCTCGGTGAGACCGAGATCCCTATCGGTAGAACCGAATTGCTAGGGTTTGGCAGTGGCTTATGACAAGTGAAACTCGGTGGCGCCGGATAGGAGAATCGGTAGGACCGAGTTTGGCTTAGGGTTTAGGTCATATGTGGATATGGGAAAGTAGTTGAGGGTTTTTGGAGCATATCACTAAGCACATGAAGCAAGAGGCTCATTAAGCAACACCTCATCCCTCCTTGATAGTATTGGCTTTTCCTAAAGACTCAATGTGATCTTGGATAACTAAAATATAAAATGAAGAGTCTTGAGCTTTTGAGCTTGAGCCAATCCTTTGTCCTTAGCATTTTGAGGGTTCCACTTTCACATCCATGCCATGCCAATCATTGAGCTTTCCTGAAATAATCATCTTGGAATAGCATTAGCTCAATGAGCTATATGTTGTTATGAATTACCAAAACCACCTAGGGATAGTTGCACTTTCAGTAACAGGAGGCAGGGGACACAATGTTTTACCCAGGTTCGGGCCCTCTTGATGGAGGTAAAACCCTACGTCCTGCTTGATTAATATTGATGATATGGGTAATACAAGAGTAGATCTACCACGAGATCAAGGAGGCTAAACCCTAGAAGCTAGCCTATGGTATGATTGTTGTTCGTCCTACGGACTAAAACCCTCCGGTTTATATAGACACCAAAGAGGGCTAGGGTTACACAGAGTCGGTTACAATGGTAGGAGATCTACATATCCGTATCACCAAGCTTGCCTTCCACGCCAAGGAAAGTCCCTTCCGGACACGGGACGAAGTCTTCAATCTTGTATCTTCATAGTCCAGGAGTCCGGCCGAAGGTATAGTCCGGCTATCCGGACACCCCCTAATCCAGGACTCCCTCAATGTCCCAAATCTTAATAAATATTTTTTAATGAACCTCCAAAAATCGAGGCGCTCACACCGTCACATATCCATTTTCTCGTTTCCTCGATTCCCGCGCTTGCCACTTATCCTTTCAGCCTGATAAATAGGGCCACGGGCCCTCTTTTCACTCTTCCCCCTTTGCCTTCCCGCCTTCATCTTCTTCCTCGCAACGTTCCAGCGCGCTCGAGCTCCGCCGCCATCGACCTTCGTCCACTACTTCAACTCCGGCCGCTGCATCACCCTGAACGAAGCAGAACATCGCGGCGCATCTTCGTTGTTTATCAGCATCGGTAACCCTTCTCTTTTCCTCTTAATAGATCTGCTTTAGGGTTTCCCTGTTCATCGGTGTTCATCACCGTTCCTCCTTCTCTTTCCTAGATTGCATAGTTTTGATCTGAAAACGACACAAATCTTGTGCGGTAGAAGTTTTAGCACTTGTTTTTTTAATATCATAACATATCCTCATTGCAACAGATCTCATCTGGGCATCCCCACTTTTCTGCTGCCATCACCTTAGGTTTAGATTTTATTTCAGTTCTCTGAACGGCTGCAGATCCAATCTTATAACTCCAATCTGTGAAACTTGTTTGTCCCAACACTTAGTAAAATTCGGCCTTGTCAGATCTTGAATATCAATGCTTGTCATGGCGGCTTACATCACCGGCTTATAATTACCCATATATCATTAGGCCCCATTTAAGCCGCCATTCGGAGTATATGTTGTAGTTTTTTACTTCCGCTTTAATGAATCAACTTAACATGGCTAAAAATTTCTTTTCTTTAGGCTTTTCTCTTCACAATGCCGCCAAAGACAGTCACTTCATGCAACTGGGTTAAGTCCATTGTTACCGAAGACAGTCTCAAAGATTTTGTCAAAATAGGGTACTTGCCAGCAAAGAATGTTATGCATTATCGTGCCCCCAATCCTGGCGAAGATAGACTTCAACCAAAGGATGGTGAGGTCATTGTTTTCGTTGACCACATGAACCAGGGCTTCTCACCACCCGGCTCTAAATTTTTCCGAGATGTTCTGCACTTCTTTCAACTCCATCCGCAAGACATTGGACCCAATTCCGTGTCAAACATTTGCATCTTTCAAGTCTTCTACGAAGTATACCTTCAAGAGGAGCCCAGTGTTGAACTTTTCAGAGAATATTTTTATTTGAACCGCCAAAACGAATTCACTAACGGACCCAGCTTGGAACTCGGTGCAATCTCAATTCAACGAATAAGAGACGCTATCTTCCCCTATGCTTGCTTGCCGAGTCATCCCAAGGACTGGAACCAGACATGGTTTATTGCAAAGATACCTCTCCGGCTGACAAGACTTTATTGCCGGGTTATCGTGTCAAGCGCCTGGACCCAAAACATCTCCTTCCTAAGAAGCTTAATGCTGTCGAACGTGCAAAGCTTGCCCCCATCACTGCAAAGGTCAAAGCTCTCCTGGGAAACGGTTTAACTGGCATTGACTTGGTTCGATGTTGGGTCTCTTGGCTAATTATACCCTTAAGCCATCGGCCTGGCTTAATGTGTACTTACACTGGTGGTATAAAGGATCTGCTACGCCACAGCTCTGTACACTTAACTGACGAGGCAATCAATGAAATGACCAAGTCCCTTCTGAATGAAGATTCGGAAGATTGTAGCAAAGTGGGTCTGAACCCTTTCTGCAAACTTAACCCGCCACCATATGTGAGTCTCCAATTTTCTTACCTTTACCTCATCATTTAAATGCTTTATTAACTCAACTTTGATGACTTTTCACAAACTGATTCTGATTTTTCGAAGAAGTACGACCATGAAGCTGCCAAGAAGGCTAGGGCTGCCAAGAATGCCGCCAAGAAAAACACTAAGAAAAATAACAAGAAATCAAGCGCCTCTAGCATGTTTGAACTAGATGACAGCTCTGAATCAGAGGTAGCCCTTGACTCCCTTGGCTCCTTTTTCAATCACCTCATTAACACTGATTATACTCAGGATGACACGGGGGCCAGCCAAGCAGCTGAAGAAGAGGTAACTATTATTTCGTCCGACTCAGAGCCTTCTCCAAGACAGAAAATTCGATGGGTAATGCAGAAAGTAAGATTTTAGCACCCCTTAGCTCATTTGGATCCTCACTTTCATTTGAAGCAACAGCAGCACGAGAGCCGGCGACAAACTCGGACCAATGGAGGTGAAGAGTTATCGTCCAGCTTACCTAATACTCTAGCTCCACAAAAACTACAAAACGAGGTCGTTCCAAACTTAACTCTTTTTACCCCCTGGCATGTCTCATTCTTCAGCCACTTACTCCTTTCAATTTAAACTTATCAGGAGGTTTCTCGCTCCTCCTCCGGCGATTCATCTCAAACCCAGCTACCGGATTTCAAGACTACTCCTGGGTAATATCTCTTTTGTTTTCTATCTCCTTATACTCTTATACTTGTACTGATCTCTCGTGAACCATGAAGTGGAAAAGCAAAACCTAACAAGAGGGCAAAGGTGACCAAGCGGGCTGAAGACCCCAAAGTTCCTGAGCCGGAACAACAAATTCCAGCATCTGATACCTCCATGGTACCACCCGACGAGCCTGTCCATGATGATCCACCAGAGATTCCTGACCTCTCCAGCGACCAGACAAAACTAAATCCTTTGAATACTAAACCGTCAAGCCCACTTAAACCATCAGAAACTCATACTTATGATGTTACGATCATTGGCACCAGCTTTACAGAACCGGGAAATCCAATTGTCTTGGCTCAACACTCCGCTAAGCAGGAATTCATTGAAAAGTGGAAAGTGAGATTTGACGTTGCTCACTATTCTCACTTGAGCAGCAGTGAAGTACTCTTTGGCTACCTCAACAAAGTACATACCAGCCGCGATCTTGAAATTGATATGGTGAAACAGATGCATCAAAAATATGAGGTATGAATTCCGGCTTAAATACATTATGCATATCCTGCCAGCCCCCAAGTCTACTATGTAGACTAGAATTGAATATGCTGTAGACTTAGAATAGCAATGAGTAGAAAGCATCTTTTGATTAAAAAAATCGTTCAAAAAAAGCATTTTTCACTTAAACCGGATTTTAATGATCAACATTGCATTTGTAGCCCCAAGGGCCGGTTTAATCAGCATGAATAAACCGGTACTTATCAGTGTTTACAGATCAGAACTTACTCATGTAGCCCCCATGAGCCAGCTGTGGTTGTCCATGGCACGGGCGGGTCATCATAAAGTAGTAATGAAACATGAACAAATATGCATTAGCCCCCAAGTGCTAAGAATTGTTGCTTGAAAGTGCTTGGGACTTAGTCATATAAATCAATGTAGGAAGAATTCTTCCGTAGGCATTAGCCCCCAAGTGCCAAGTGTTGTTGCTTGCAAAAGGCTTGGGTCTTATATTCATGTAACCCGGATATAAATGTGTTTGTAACTCTGTGTTTGTATAGGAGGCCACCGCTGAACTTCAATCACAATTGGCTGATGCAAAGACCTGGCTGGAAATTCAAGAGTCTGAGACCCGGAAAGCCGATTCAAAACTCAAGTTTAGTCTAGAAGAAACAGAAAAGTTGAAGACCGGTTTTCATGCTGAAAGAAACTCTTGGGCCAAAGAGAAAAACGCTCTAACACAACACGCCGAAAAAGCTGAAGTTGATCTGGAAAAAGTGACCTCTGAGCTTACCGGTTTAAAATGTCGGGTGTCTCAAATGGTTTCTGCTATCTTTGGTAAGCCGCAGTGTGAATATTGAAATTGAATCTCTTCTGTGATGGTATAAACCGCCATTGATTCCTTCAACGATTGTCACACAAGTCCAAGGAGCAGTAATCTGAATCAAGATGTGTCGGTGAAGCTTAAAGTCGCATATACGCTGGTTGAACAGCTATATACCGGAACTCAACACACACTAGCCACAATTTCTCCAACAAATCAAGGACCCAACCTGCTAAGCGACATGTTGAAAAAATTGGCAATTCTGCGTGCGAGGATTCAAGGGATAAAACAGTCATGTGAGAGAACCGACGCCGTGACGACCTTGAGCCGTGCCAAGGCATGGTTACCCGAGCTAGACCCGGCTGAGGTAGCTACCGGGTATCCAAGCCTGAAAGAAGATGGCACTCCTTTTGATCAGCAAGACTTTTCCGCCTGTGTTAAAGAAATTTGTCCTCATGTGACAGTATTTGCTAATGAAACCAATCTTTCAAAATATCAGCCGGCTTATGATGCAGAGAACCAGAAGATGTCCACGCCAGCTTATATAGTGATGGATCTAATTCCTCCAATTCATAAGCATATTGTCGCCCCTGAAGTTGACCCTTCGAAGCTTATTGATGATGAAAGAATTCCATGCCTTACGTGGCATTGATTGGTCAACACCAAACTTCCAGACGACGGAGGAGGACGAAGAACCGGAGAAGGATGATCCAGAAGGCTCATGACAGCAAGGCCAAGATGAGTAATCCGCCGGGTGGTTTATATATTTGATCGTTTGAAAACACTTGATCTTGTTTGGCTCACGGAGTCATGTAATAGGCCAATAAACTTTGATCTGTCGTGCCATCGTGCATGTTTTTTTCTTTGTGCTACATCGTTTGATCCGCCATTTAAGGAGCGTATCACTTTATGCTTATGATATCATCAATTTATGCAGAAAGAGCTTTATCATTATCCTGCACACATGTAAATCACAAGTGCCCCGGCGGTTTACCACGGGGCGGGTCATAATACCATATAGAAACCACCGACAACTAAAATAGGTCATAACCAGGGCCGGTTTAACCATGACTAAATATATATATGAAATATCATACCTGTGATATGTGATTGAACATTGTCGGCTTATCAAACCAAAGCAGTTAGGATGATAACCCAAAACTAAGAAGACAATACTATCAAGTACTTAATGTTATCATATGCCGCTGGTTCACCAGAGACTTATGTTTGAGCTCTGCAATGCAATAGACTCTCTTTGGTCTTTGTATCCGGTAATTGACCCGCCAAATATCTCAGAGCTATGCTCATATGAAGTGATAATACTGGCTTAATAGCAGAAATCCCAAGGTAATCGGTGTTGTGCTCTTATGAAATTTTCATTTTGGCATGATAGCCGAATTATCAAGGAAATCAGAGCTGTGCTCTCATGAAATTTTCATATTGGCTTGATAGCCAAATTATCAAGGTAATTAGAGTTGTGCTCTTATGAAATATCATATTGGCTTGATAGCCAAATTACCAAGATAACCAGAGCTATGCTCTTATGAAATTATCATATTGGCTTGATAGCCGAATTACCAAGGTAACCAAAGCTATGCTCTTATGAAATTATCATATTGGCTTGATAGCCGAATTACCATATTGGCTTGATGGCCGGAATCAGGAGGGTAGTAATGCTATGTTCTCTTTGGTGAATACACCTATGTTTAAACAGGAAGCCCCCAAGTGATTTGTAACAATGGTGTTGCCGGATCAAGAGGGTAGTAATGCTATGTTCTCTTTCGTGAATACACCTATGTTTGAACAGGAAGCCCCCAAGTGTCCATTGGAAGTGATAAAGACTCATTATTCTTAAAAATGAAACGATAGAGGCCCTGATTTATCAGGGATGTTGGAATTATTATATTCTTTATAATATATACATTGTCAAAATATGTACATCGGGAGAGCCAGTGGCTCAAGTATATAAAGCCGAAGATGAGCAATGTTCCACGGCCGGCGGGTCTCCTCCTCCGACTTACGTGAACCCTTATATTCTCGAATGTCGATAAGGTAGTATGATCCATTGTTCAGATTTTTGCTGACCACAAAGGGTCCTTCCCAAGGTGAGGATAATTTGTGCATATCAGTTTGGTCTTGGATAAGCCGAAGCACCAGGTCTCCTTCTTGAAAAGTTCTAGTTTTAACCCGGCGTGTGTGATAACGGCGTAGATCTTGCTGGTAAATCGCCGAACGAGCCGCCGCAAGGTCATGATTCTCATCTAACAAGTCAAGTGCATCCTGACGTGCTCTTTCATTATCAGCTTCAACATAAACCGCCACATTAGGCGAATGTTGACGGATGTCACTAGGGAGAACCACCTCTGCTCCGTAGACCATGAAGAAAGGCGTGTAACCAGTAGATCTTTTGGGGGTAGTATTGATGCTCCATAATACCGAAGGTAACTCCTCCACCCAACAACCCGGCGTCCTTTGCAAGGGAACCAGAAGCCGGGGATTGATGCCTCTTAAGATCTCCTGATTGGCTCTTTCAGCTTGACCATTAGACTAGGGGTGAGACACTGATGAGACATAAATTCTTTCATAGCACCCTTGGATAGATTAGTGCCATTATCAGTTATGATACCGTGAGGAAAGCCAAAACAGAAAATCACCTTTTTGATGAATTGAACCGCCGTCACCGCGTCACACTTACTGACCGGCTCTGCTTCAACCCACTTTGTCAACTGCCACCAAGAGGTGTGTCTTTTTTATCTTTGGACCTTTTGTAAGGCCCAATCATATCAAGCCCCCATACTGCAAACGGCAAAGTTATTGGAATCATCCTCACTTCTTGAGCCGGCACATGAGCTCTTGGTGAAAATTTCTGACAACCATCACATTTACTGACCAAATCATCAGCATCAGCGTGAGCCCTCAGCCAATAAAACGCATGAAGAAAGGCTTTAGCCACAAGAGTTTTAGAGCCGGCATGATGACCACAATCTCCTTCATGAATCTCATGAAGGATGTCACGGCCCTCTTCTGGAGAAACACAACATTGAAACACCCATGTGACACTGCAATTATGTAGCTCTCCATTGACAATTGCCATTGACTTAGACCGTTGGGTTATCTGCCTGGCTAAAGTTTCATCTTCAGGAAACTCACCCCGGGTCATATAAGCCAAGTATGGGACTGTCGAATCAGGAATAACATGAAGAGTCGCCACCAGTTGTGCCTCCGGGTCAGGAATAGCAAGATCTTGTTCTGTTGGCAACTTAACTGAAGGGTTATGTAGAATATCCTAGAAAGTGTTAGGTGGCACCGGCTTACGTTGAGAGCCCAACCGGCTTAAAGTATCAGCTGCCTCGTTTTTCCTTCAATCAATATGCTCAACTTGATAACCCTTGAAGTGACCCGCAAAAGCATCAACCTCTCGATGCTAAGCCACCATGAGTGGATCCTTGGAATCCCAAGTACCGGAAACTTGTTGAGCTACCAGATCTGAGTCGCCAAAGCACCTCACCCGGCTTAAGTTCATCTCCTTGGCCATCCGAATACCATGGAGCAAGGCCTCATATTCAGCTGCATTGTTAGTACAAGGGAACATCAGCCAGAGAACATAAGAAAACTTATCGCCTCGTGGGGAAGTCAATACAACTCCAGCCACTGAGCCTTCCAACTGCCTGGACCCATCAAAGTGAATAGTCCAATATGTTTTATCCGGCATCTCCTCAGGCATCTGCAACACTGTCCAATCATTGATGAAATCCACAAGTGCTTGAGATTTGATGTCTATACGAGGCACATACTTTAAACCATGAGGTCCAAACTCGATGGCCCATTTAGCTACCCGACCTGTGGCTTCTTTGTTTTGAATGATATCCCCTAACCACAGTGATAGGATGACCTAGAAAATACTGCTTAAGCTTCAGGCTAGCCATAAAAACCCCATACACAAGCTTCTGCCAATGTGGATGTCGCTATTTGGACTCAATAAGGACTTCACTAATATAGTAAACCGGCCATTGAACCGGATATTCTTTACCTGTTTCCTTCCTCTCCACCACAATGGCAACACTAACAGCCCGACTATTGGCAGCCACATATAACATCATAGGCTCCTTATCAATGGGAGCAGCAAGAACGGGCGGCTCAGCCAACTGTTTCTTCAAATCATCAAATGCTTGGTTAGCAGCTATTGGAAATATTCCCTAGAGGCAATAATAAATTAGTTATTATTATATTTCCTTGTTCATGATAATCGTTTATTATCCATGCTATAATTGTATTGATAGGAAACTCAGATACATGTGTGGATACATAGACAACACCATGTCCCTAGTAAGCCTCTAGTTGACTAGCTCGTTGATCAATAGATGGTTACGGTTTCCTGACCATGGACATTGGATGTCATTGATAACGGGATCACATCATTAGGAGAATGATGTGATGGACAAGACCCAATCCTAAGCCTAGCACAAAGATCGTGTAGTTCGTATGCTAAAGCTTTTCTAATGTCAAGTATCATTTCCTTAGACCATGAGATTGTGCAACTCCCGGATACCGTAGGAATGCTTTGGGTGTACCAAACGTCACAACGTAACTGGGTGACTATAAAGGTGCACTACAGGTATCTCTGAAAGTGTCTATTGGGTTGGCACGAATCGAGACTGGGATTTGTCACTCCGTGTAAACGGAGAGGTATCTCTGGGCCCACTCGGTAGGACATCATCATAATGTGCACAATGTGATCAAGGAGTTGATCACGGGATGATGTGTTACGGAACGAGTAAAGAGACTTGCCGGTAACGAGATTGAACAAGGTATAGGGATACCGACGATCGAATCTCGGGCAAGTACAATACCGCTACACAAAGGGAATTGTATACGGGATTGATTAAGTCCTTGACATCGTGGTTCATCCGATGAGATCATCGTGGAACATGTGGGAGCCAACATGGGTATCCAGATCCTGCTGTTGGTTATTGACCGGAGAACGTCTCGGTCATGTCTGCATGCTTCCCGAACCCGTAGGGTCTACACACTTAAGGTTCGGTGACGCTAGGGTTATAGAGATATTAGTATGCGGTAACCCGAAAGTTGTTCGGAGTCCCGGATGAGATCCCGGACGTCACGAGGAGTTCCGGAATGGTCCGGAGGTAAAGAATTATATATAGGAAGTGCTATTTCGGCCATCGGGACAAGTTTCGGGGTCACCGGTATTGTACCGGGACCACCGGAAGGGTCCCGGGGGTCCACCGGGTGGGGCCACCTGCCCCGGGGGGCCACATGGGCTGTAGGGGGTGTGCCTTGGCCTATATGGGCCAAGGGCACCAGCCCCAAGAGGCCCATGCGCCAAGAGAGAGAAAAAAGGGGAGAGTCCTAAAGGGGGAAGGCACCTCCGAGGTGCCTTCGGGAGGATGGACTCCTCCCCCCCCTTGGCCGCACCCTTCCTTGGAGGAAGGGGCAAGGGCCGCGCCTCCCCCCTCTCCCTTGGCCCTATATATAGTGGGGAAAAGGAGGAGCAACCATACCTAAGGCCTGGCGCCTCCCTCTCCCTCCCGTGACACATCTCCCTCCTCCCGCAGCGCTTAGCGAAGCCCTGTTGGAATCCCGCTACTTCCACCATGTCGTCGTGCTGTTGGATCTCCATCAACCTCTCCCTACTCCTTGCTGGATCAAGGCATGGGAGACGTCTCCGCTCTGTATGTGTGTTGAACGCGAAGGTGCCGTCCGTTCGGCGCTAGGATCATCGGTGATTTGGATCACGACGAGTACGACTCCATCAACCCCGTTCTCTTGAACGCTTCTGCGCGCGATCTACAAGGGTATGTAGATCCACTCCTCCCTCGTTGCTAGATGACTCCATAGATAGATCTTGGTGACACGTAGGAAAATTTTGAATTTATGCTATGTTACCCAACAGCAGCATCACTCCAGACAAAGTGATCTGTTTTTTTTATCATCTGGTACAACGGTATAGCCTTTTCACCCAGCGGGCTTATGAATCGGCTTAAGGCCGCAATACGACCTGCCAGACGTTGAGCATCATTGATACACGCCGGCTTAGCCAAGGAAGTGATGGCCTTGATCTTCTCCAGGTTAACTTCAATGCCTCTATTTGAAACCAGAAAACCCAAAAGCTTACCAGCTGGTACACCAAAAACACACTTGGCCGGGTTAAGCATCATCTTATACACCCGGATATTGTCAAAGGTCTCCTTCAAATCATCAATCAGGGTCTCCTTCTTTCTGGATTTCACCATGATGTTATCCACATAAGCATGAACATTACATTCGATTTGATTACAAAGGCAATTTTGTACACACCGTTGGTAAGTCGCCTGGGCACTCTTGAGCCCAAAAGGCATGGAAACATAGCAGAAGCTTCCAAATTGAGTAATGAAGGCTATCTTCTCCTGGCCCTTAACTGCCATTTTGATTTGATGATAACCAGAATAAGCATCCAAAAAGCTCAAACGCTCACAACCCGTCGTAGCATTAATAATTTGATCAATACGAGGGAGAGCGAAAGGATCAGCCGTACAAGCTTTATTTAAATCCGTGTAATCCGCACACATATGCCAAGTGTCGTTCTTCTTAAGCACCAGCACCGGGTTAGCCAACCATTCGGGATGAAAAACTTCAACGATGAACCCAGCCGCCAAGATCCGGGCCACTTCTTCACCAATGGCCTTGCGTCTCTCTTCATTAAAACGACGAAGAAACTGCTTGACCAACTTAAACTTCGGATCAATATTGAGAGTGTGCTCAACGAGTTCTGTTGGTACACCCGTCATGTCAGAAGGTTTCCATGCAAAGATGTCCCGGTTCTCACGGATGAACTCGATGAGCGCGCTTTCCTTTTTCGGATCTAGATTAGCACTAATGCTGAACTGCTTGGATGAATCGCTAGGAACGAAATCAACCAGTTTGGTGTCGTCTGCCGACTTAAACTTCAGGACCGGGTCATGCTCTGTAGTTGGCTTTTTCAAAGATGTCTTTTCGGCCGGGTCAACATTGTCTTTATAAAACTTCAATTCCTTTGTTGTGCAGACAGACTCAGCATAGGCTGCATCACCTTCCTCGCACTCCAAAGCTATCTTCCGGCTTCCATGCACCTTAATGGTCCCCTTGTGACCCGGCATTTTGAGCTGCAGATAAACATAACAAGGCCTTGACATGAACTTAGAATAAGCCGGTCGTCCAAACATGGCATGATAAGGGCTTTTGATCTTCACCACTTCAAAGGTCAACATCTCAAACCTGGAATCATGATCATCCCCAAATGCAACCTCCAGAGCTATTTTACCAACCGGGTATGCCGACTTACTAGGCACCACACCGCGCAAGACAGTGTTTGACGGCTTAAGATTTTTATCAGTCAACCCCATGCGGCGGAAGGTTTCATAATAAAGTATATTGATACTGCTACCTCCGTCCATGAGTGCCTTAGTGAATTTATATCCTCCAGCCTGAGGTGCTACCACCAAAGCCAAGTGACTCGGATTGTCAACCCGAGGCGGGTGATCCTCACAACTCCACACAATGGGCTGCTCAGACCATCGCAAGTAACGGGGAACTGCGAGCTCAACGGCATTCACGGCCCTTTTATGGAGCTTTTGATCCCGATTGATAAACTTGTGGTGAAGACATGGTACTGCCCGCTATTCAATTGCTTCGGATTACTTTGATAACCAGATTGTTGTTGCTGATTCCCCTGACCGGATTGTTGATGATAACCGCCCCGATTGCCTTGGTTGTTTTGGTGACCCTAAAATACGAAATTAGAACTGCCGCCACCGTAACTCGGGCCATGAGAACCAGAACCTGAGCCGCCGCCTGGCCCATAATTGTTTTGAAACAAGTCGAAATTTTTGAACTCCTTCATAATGTGGCAGTCCTTCCAAAGGTGCGTGGATGGCTTTTTCCATGAGCCATGCTTTGGGCAAGGCTGATTCAACAGATACTCCAGGTTTAAACCTGACCCCCCTGCCGACAAGGTGGCTTTCCTTTACGACGCTAACCATTGTTCTGCATGTTCGTATTGTCCACAAAATCTGAACTATTGTCAGCCTTGCGTTTACCGTTGCCAGGTTGACTTATCAGGTTATGATTCTGTCCCTTGGTGCTGCCGCTCTATCAGGATCCCAATTCTAAGTCACACCGATCTAGCATGTAACACATCATATCACTTTGCGGCCTCACGCACGGTATTCCCATGGGTTCCACCTTACCTGGCCCAGGATCGTTTGTGCCTTTTGGCTCACATATATGATAGTGTCGCTAGCATCCATATGACAGAGTACCCGGGCCGACATGACTAGTCGTGAACCCAAAGTGGCACAAACTTACGGGGACAGGCATACATGAACCAGCATCGAACGTGTCGGTCATTAGCATGTGAATCCAGGCTATAGCAACTGGGCTAACGGGACTCTGGAACCCGGGCTGTAGCAGGCTAGCAGGACTCCGGAGGTCACCACGTGACATTTCCCTGAAGGAAAAGACACATGGATGAAGTGGATCACATGCCGGCCAGTCTAAGTGTTCCGGAGCAGTAGTAACTGGGCTAGCAGGACTCCGGTAAACCGGGCTATAGCAGACTACCATGGCTCAGTGGAAGCACTAGACTACATTTCCCCATAAGAGAGGCTACCGAAGATAAACAACTAGGTTGTCGAATCCCACACATACCAAGCATTTCAAAATCATACACACAATATGCTCGATATGTGCAAATACAACATGGCATCACAACAAGACTCGCCACTTCACACAATACATGAATAAAGCATTACATCATCCAGATACAATCAGGGTCCGACTACAGAACCAAAATAAAAGAAGACTACCCCAAATGCTACACAGATCCCCGATCGACCCCAACTGGGCTCCACTACTGATCAACTAGAACGAAACAACACAAAGGACAAGATCTTCAAAGAGCTCCTCCTTGAGCTTGGTTGCGTCATCTGCACAGACTCATCATCACCTGCAAGCTGGTTTTGGAAGTATCTATGAGTCATGGGGACTCAGCAATCTTGCACCCTCGCGATCAATACTATTTAAGCTTATGGGTAAGGTAAAGGTATGAGGTGGAGCTGCAGCAAGCGACTAGCATATATGGTGGCTAACATACGCAAATGAGAGCGAGAAGAGAAGGCAAAGCACGGTCGATAAAAGTATGATCAAGAAGTGATCCTAAAACAACCTACGTCAAGCGTAACTCCAACACCGTGTTCACTTCCCGGACTCCGCCGGAAAGAGACCATCACGGTTACACACGCGGTTGATGCGTTTTAATTAAGGTTAACTTCAGGTTTTCTACAACCAGATGTTAACAAATTCCCATCTGCCCATAACCGCGGGCACGGCTTTCGAAAGTTCAATCCCTGCAGGGGTGTCCCAACTTAGCCCATCACAAGCTCTCATGGTCAACGAAGGATATTCCTTCTAGCGGGAAGACCCGATCAGACTCGGAATCCCGGTTACAAGACATTTCGACAATGGTAAAACAAATCCAGCAAGACCACCCGATGCGCCGACATCCCGATAGGAGCTGCACATATCTCGTTCTCAGGGCAATTCATCCATTAACAGGTTTAAACAAGCATGGCAAAAATGCAAACGGTAAACAGATTTCAGACTTAGTGAAATTAACACAAGCCTGGAATTTTAGATCAGGTAGCACACTTTGGAGCATGAAAACTATATGCTACAGGGACTGAACATGGCAAAGTAAAGCATGGCATGGAGCTACTCAAAGAGCATAACAAAAGTCCCTTAGTGACCTTGAGCCAAAAGGGATCAGAAAATACATTTGCAAGCATGTGAACATGGCAAAAACATAATCAGTTCTCAGACTTAGTGAAAACTAGGACATGCTGAAACAGATATCAAGTAGGCATGTTTACGAGCTCGATGCACTCACTATAGAGCAAGTCATGACAATCTAAGCATACACCCATCAAGAATACACATTATACAAGCTAGAAATGGCAAGAACAATAACATAGCAAGCACGGATCAACTACAACATCCTCGGCAAAATCTCTAACAAGTAGACAATCTGCCCAGATTCACGAAATAGCAAAAGTAGAGCTCGATTGACTCAAGCTAGGGTGCTCCATAATTGCAAACAAAGACATGGATGGATAGAGCACTACAATATTAGCAAAACATCCTTACTGATCATCCTCAAAATAGGCACGGATCACTAGGAAACAACATGAACATATGGCATAATGAGATAAACAGTCCAAGGACTTCGTGGAAATGCTAAGTCCCTGAAATCAGCATTAACGAATGCACCACTTTGCAAGCTTGTGCTAGTCACCACACACATCACAAAAATACATGGTTTGCACCTCTGGATAGATGGAAAAACATATAACAAAACTCATGAAGAGCTCAGGGGCATATCATGCACACAATAATCATGGCAAAAATGACAAATATCTAATTGGAGCAGCAGATCTGACAATTATCTCAAATAGCACTATTCTAACAGCATTTCGGGCATCAAGGTGAACTCAAATGAAAATGATGCAATGAGATGAAATGATGTACTCTCTGAGATGAACATTTTGATATGCTATATGCCCAAAACGGAGCTAGGGGTGCAAAGTTACGACATGATGAACATGGGCATTTGAAACATGGAAATCTCGGGGACGAGGAGATCCGGGACGGGGTGGTTCCGGATCGGGACGAAGTCGTTTGGATCGGGGGAGTGGTGGATCTCATCCCACTCCCCGGATCGAATCCGGCCGGAGCTCCGGCGAGCTCTTGAACTCCGGGAGACGTGTTCTCCGGCGAGGTTCATGGCGGCGAGGCGGCGGCGCTGAGGAGGCCGGGCGGCAGCGCGCGCTCAAAGAGCGGCGGCGGCGAGCAAATGCGGTGGCGCGGGTTGGAGCCGGCGCGCGGCGGCGGGGCGGAACCAGCGTGCGGCAGCGGGGTCGGTGAAGGCGGCAGCGGCGAGGCGCGCTGCGCATGGGAGCCAAGGCGGCGCGGGAGAGCGGCGGCGGAGGATCTGGGCCCCGGGTGCCGCGGCGAAGTGGGCGCGGGGACGCGTGGCGGCGTCTGAGTGGTTGGAGGCGGCGGTGCGGCTGATGTGGCGGCTCTCCATTGGCCGGAATGAGGTGGCTGCGGCGGCGGACATTGTCCGGCTCGGCGCGGACGCGTCCGGCGGCGCGAGGATGAAGAAGAGTAGGGTTAGACTGTGCGAAAATTTTGGGGGGGCACATATTTATAGGTAGAGGGAGCTAGGAGAGTCCAAATGAGGTGCGGTTTTCGGCCACGCGATCGTGATCGAACGACCGAGATGATGGAGGAGGTTTAGGTGGGTTTTGGTCCAAAATGGAAGGGTGTTGGGCTGCAACACACACGAGGTCTTTTCGGTCCCTCGGTTAACCGTTGGAGTATCAAACGAAGTCCAAATGGTATGAAACTTGACAGGCGGTCTACCGGTAGTAAACCAAGGCCGCATGGAAAGTCTCGGTCCAATCCAGAAATGTTTAATCCCCACACACTAAAGAAAGGTAGAAATGACCACCGGAGGAGAACGGAGCGCCGGAATGCAAAACAGACAACGGGGAAAATGCTCGAATGCATGAGACGAACATGTATGCAAATGAAATGCACATGATGACATGATATGAGATGCATGACACGCAAGCAATGACAACGCAACAACAGCGAATAACTGGACGACACCTGGCACATCGGTCTCGGGGCGCCACAGCCTCGCTAAGATCTAAGCTATGGAAAGAACAGCACAAGAGACACAGGGTTTATACTGGTCCGGGCCACCGTTGTGGTGTAATACCCTACTCCAGTGTGTGGTGTGGTGGATTGCCTCTTGGGCTAATGATGATGAGCAATACAAGGAAGGACAGCCTCGCGAGGGTCTGTTCTTGGCTGGGGGGATGAATTGCTGGGAGGAGTTCAATCACCCCTCTCTCTCTCTCTCTTCTCGATTCTCTTTCTGATTTCGATCCCCCCTGCCCTGCGGGTGGCTAGTCCTATTTATAGGCAAAGGCCCTGGGCCTCTTCCCAAATATTGAGCGGGAAGGGCGCCAACAATTGGCCATTTTGGAGGGCAACATCTGGTACACTTATCCTGACTAAAGTTGGCCCTCGCCTGCCAAAGGCTCTGGTGGTGACACTGGCTTGGGCTCCACAATGACTTCCTCCCTGCCGTTGGACTGGTCTTGGTCTCGTTGCACCGAAACGGGTGCCTTTGCTTGATGCTCTCGCCTGCGCTTGCTCCCTTTGCACCAAAGAGGAAAGGAGGACACTGTGCGGGCTGGCGCCCGCCTGGCTCCCTTGGTCGTCATGGCTTGCGTCACGGGCACCTCGTGAGGTACCCCGCCTTGATCTCTCCGCCTCCTCGCGAGCCATCCTGATGAGGCCATGCCTGAGGATGCTCCGTGTCGTCCGCCCCGCGAGGCTTGGCCCCTCGCGAGGGTCTTGGGTCTGTGTTGATGAAGATGGGCCGTGCTAGGCCCCCCTTTGAGCCACGCCGCAGGCTGCAGGCAGGCAAGTCTGGGGACCCCCGTTCCCAGAACGCCGACAGTAGCCCCCGGGCCCAAGGCGCGCCCGGACTTGGCCGTGCAGGGAGGCGAAAGGGCAAGGGGGAAGCGCCGCGGGCCCTAACAGCCTGCGACCTTGGGCGCCGCATGCCGGTTGATTGGGCGTGGGCGGCACTGTTCCCCCACGCCCCCTTATTTTGCGCCATGCTAGGCGGACTCATAGTCGTACACAGCCGCTCCCCTTTCTGTTGCTCGAGCGCCCTCTGTCCTTCCTCCTCTCGAACTCCAGCTTCCGTTTTCAACCCAATCTCGAACCTTCCCCCCCCCTTCCTATCGCCATGGCTCCGACGAAGAAGGGAAGAGGGAAGAAACCCATGCCACCGCCTTGCTCGCCGCCGTTGGCGGCCCCCGCCGAGGGCTTGGGCAAGGTCAGCTCGGCTCTGGCCACTATCTTCAACGAATGCGGGAGGACGACGGCCTGGCCCGCGTCCCACTTCTCCATCGACAGGATAGTCACCGAGGTCCCGTATTTTGCCAACGCCCTGTGCGCGGGTCTGGTTCCCCCCTTTTCTGATTTCTTCAATGTCGTGTTTTCCCACTATCAGACCCACATGATGCATCTGGGTCCTGAATCCATCACCCTCCTTTCGGTCTTCGCCTTTGTTTGTGAGGCAATGATGGGCATCCTTCCTTCAGTTGCCTTGCTGCGCCACTTCTTCTCTCTGCGCCTTGTCGACCCTACCCAATGCTAGGCGTGCGTAAGCTTCGTTGCCGCGTCTGAGACAGCGGCCTTAGGGATTGACTTCAGGCTCCCTCTACCGGCGGCTGGGTTCCGCGAGCGGTGGCTGTATGTGGATGCAGGGGTGCCCAGCCCCCTGCTATCGGATCCAACTTTGCTTGCTGTCCCCAATTCGGGCTGGGGCCAGGAGACGCTTGAGAGCCCCCGGCTCGTCTTCGTCTGGCACCGCTTCGCGTTCTTGAGGTCTCTTGGCATGACAGTGCCCAAGGTGGTGAAGGAGTTCCTGCTACGCCGCGTTGCTCCTCTCCAATGCCACTCCCGCCGGATGTGGGCCTTCAGTGGGCGTGATGATCGTATGAGGCTCCAAGAAGAGGACCTGACGCCTGAAGTGCTGAGGACATTGCTCTTGATCCTGACTGGGGACCCCAACCCTGGCAGCATCCAGCAGGGAGGGGCCTTGCTGTACCTCTGCCAGAACAGGGGCGATTTTGTGAATCAGATGCCTATCTTTGATGAGTGGGGGCCGCGCCCCGCCGGCCTCCAGGGGCCTCGCGAGAACCCCGTGATGGTGACTGCCCTTCCAGTTGGTCAAGGCAACTCTTCTTCAAGTGGCGGAGCAGGGAGGCATGAGGCACCAGAGGCCGAGGGGGCTCCCGGCGGAGTGACAGCGCCGGGCGGTGTTCATGAGGGAGCAGCTCTTGGGGCCCGTGCCGCTGAGGCTGAGGGTGGCAAGCAGCTGCCCTCAGCACCTGCGACTGAGGCCCCTGAGGCTCTAGCCACTTCTCTTGGCGAGGCGATTGGCAACGCGCATCAGGCAGGCGCCCCTGATACTGATCGCCTTGACGCTCCGTCTTCGTCGCAGGTTGATCCCTGCGCTTAACTCTTGGGCCGCTTCCGCGTGGACTTTGAGGCCCTCCGGAAGAGAAGGGAGGCCCTGGGCGACGATTACCCTTGTCGCCTGCTGAAGCGTAGGAAGTACTTCGCCACTGATGAGTAAGCCTTCTCCTTTCCCAGCTCCCGATCCATCTGTTGCTTTTACTGATCCTTGCTCCGCAGGCCCCTTCCTGCCGAGCTCGCGGAGACGGCTGAGGTGCCGTCTCCCTTGGCTTCGCCCCCTCCACCGTCCTCAAGTGCTCCGAGCAGTAGAGCCCTTGCGGTGAGGGCGATCGAAGAGGCAAACCATCCCGAGGCGCATCGTGGCCCTGCGCACCTCGCGATCCTCCTTCGCGGGCCTTCTCGTGGCATAGCCAGCCTGCCGTGGGCTTCTCGCCTGGTCGTGGAGTGCGATTGGCAGAGGCGCTCCCTATGCTCTTCATCTGGGGACGGGCTGGCTCCAGGTCGGGCTTCTGGCGTGGCGTGCCCGGCCGTCGCGAGGGTGCCAGCCCCCAGCCCCCTTCCCGGAGGGGGAGTGCTGATTCGTGGCCCCCGGCGCTTGCTCGGGGCAGATGATGGTGTGGAAGACGTGCTCGAGCGCGCCCGGGAGCGTCGCGCTCTTCGCCAAGGATTCCTTCGAAGGGCGGCTGACGCGGTGAGCCTGCTTGGTGAGGAGCTTGCTGATGAAGACGCGCGCCTTGAGGCCGAGGGCCTGCGCCTGGCTGCAGAGAGGCGTGAGCTGGAGGGCGCCATCGCCCTTGCACGCCGTCAGCGTGATCTTAATGATGCAGAGGCCAAGGCATCGCTGGTGGCCTCTCGGGAGGCCCGATCTTGGGCTGCTGAGGAGGCCCGGGAAGCTGACAGGCGGCGGGAGGCGGCGGAGGAGCGGGCTCGGGAGCTCCTGGCCTGGTGCCACTCACTGGAGGAGCAAGTGGAGCTGCGCGAGGCAGCCCTCACGTCGATGAAGGTGGCCTCTGGCGACCCAGCAGAGCTCCAGAAGCGTGAGGAGGCGCTGACGCTGGAAGCGGCTGAACGTACCCGCGAGTATGAGCGTCTGGAGACGAGGGAGCGCTTGGTAACGCAGGCGGAGGATGATGTCGCTGCACGGGAAGCATGTGTCCTGGGGAAGGTCGGACGACAGGTGGCGATGGCGCGCTTGAACCTCGAGCACGAGTTTGAGGAGAGGCTGGAGTTGATCCGGGCCGAGGCTGAAGGTAGGACTGCTGCCTTGAGGGCCAAGCTGGAGGAAGCGACGCGGCAGGCCGATGCTTTTCGGGCCGCCCTTGAGGTAGCGCAAGGGGAGTCAACCACCTCCCAGGCCGAGGTGCTCCTTCTTCGCCAGCGGGTGGAGGAGGCTGAGGTCGTCGCGCGCCAGAATGCGGACGAGATACGCCAGCGGCGGATCCTGGAGCATGAGCACGGCCCCATGCTCACCACGCTCCGGGAGAGAGCCAACACAGCCTTGGGCAACATCTGCGAGGCGGCTGTTGGTGAGCCGCACGCAGTCAACTACGCCGGCAACCTTCAGTTCTTCACCAACGTGGAGACGCAGCTGGAGGCGCGGTCGGTCAGGGCCGACAGGTTGGTGGAGGAGAGGAGTCGCGCCCTGCTCGGGCGCGCCTTTTCTCGCGTCTTCAGCCATCTCCGGAACATGGATCCCCACTTCGATTTCGACGCCGCCATCGCCCCAGTCCCCCAGGTCGTCCGAGACGACCTGGCGCACTGGGTGGAAGACAATGTGGATGCTCTTGTCAGGGCCTTCTCTTCAGACAACGACGGTGTGATCGTGGCTGCCGACGAGGGCGGTGTGGTGAACGGCCCTGACGCCGCTGGCGGCGACGCAGACAGCGATGGCGAGTTCAGCGACGCCAGCAACGGTTCGGGTGGTGCTCCTGAGGATGCATTGGGGGATTTATCCGACTGATCATGCATCGTTCCTGTTTCCTTACCTTGCATGAATAGAACTCAGGTTTTGGCCTGATGGCTGTGAGAGCATTTTGGAGGGGGAGCCCCTCATGTAAAACTTGTGTTCTTCGTACTAGTAGACGTTACATTGCCCATGCGCCCGCGCCAAGTGGTTGGCTTAAGCGACGCGCTGGTCGGCTAGTTTACCTTTGTCCCGTGCGGGCCCTGAGGTAGGCTGTGGGAGGCTGTGGTGTCCCGAGTGTTCCCTGATCGAATCCGTAGGATCTGCAGTAAAAAACCCTCCTGAGAGGATGCGGCGGCGGCAGTCTGGGCTGCGCGCAAGCTAGGCCTGACCCGGCTCGCGAGGGGCTCACGAGGGGAGGCAGATGAGGCGAAGTGGTAACCAAAACGCGAGAAATTGCTTGAATGAGACTAAGCACCCCTTCCCCGAACACACGCAAATCTCAAATTCGAATCCAACTTAAATCCAGCGGGGGAAAGCGACAACCAAAGGGAAAAGCAACGAAAGCAGACAAAAGGCCGCGTCCGGCACCTAATCTAGTCTTGGACGTCTTCTCACCAGCGCGGAGCTAAGTGCTGCCACTGGGCATGGGAGGGAGCCCCAGGGCCTGAGGCCGGCACCCCTGAGACTCCGAGGCGTGTACAGCCCCACTCATTATTACGTGAGAGTGTCACAGGGCGGCGAGCTTCACAGGCACTGGGCCTTCTTCACAGGTACCGGCCTTCTTCATATCGCCAGACGAGGGCCCCGCCTTGCGCCACACTCTAGTGCCATCAACGACGACCGGAAACCAGGACGCCGCCGATGGGGTAGAGCGGTCGCCAGCGGTTCCCCCGACGACCACGGGTCCTCCGCCAGGGGCAGGCCCTGAGGCACCTCCCCAGCAGAGGGCCTACCTCCTGAGAACACCTTGCTCCGAACACCGCGGTGGTGATGTCGGATCTCGGCCCCTCTCCTGCAGCCCCCTGCGCCCTCCTCCCGAGGGGTAGGAGACTATGGGAGCGGGGCAGCTGTTCGCTGTGGCGACCTGCACCTCCTGCGATCCATGATTAGCGTATGCCTGCTCCTGAGGAATTAGCGGTACCCGATAATCGTTGCCTCCAGCGTGGCCAGTGGGACCGTCCCGGGGCTCCTGGAAGGGCTCAGCTTCTCGCGCCTTGTCCCCCCAGCTTGGGCTGAGGAGCGAGCCTTGTTCGCCCTCGTGAGGGTGTCCTTGGTCCATCATGAGGGGCACGTATTCTTCTGGCACCGTCATCCCGAAGGCCATGCCGTAGTGCTCCGCGTGCCACGTAGCTCTGCTTGACGCGCCCACCGTAAGGTGGTAGCACGGCTGTCCACTGGGGCCGTGGGTCGCGTCGAGTCCTTCTTCTTCGCGGACCGGGAGCGGGGGCAGCGCCGCCGCCGGTCCGGTGCCGACAGCTTTGCTGGCGTTGGAGTAGCCTTGGAGCCCGCGGGCGCGCGCGGAGCCCCCGCACGGGCCGCCCTGGGCTTGAGATGGGAGCTGGGTGCAGATGGGGTGAGCCCCTGAGGCGGCGAAGCCCAGGAGCTCTGCCACCCGCTCCAGCAGCACGTCGCGGCCGCCCTCCAGCAGCCTGCACTGCAGCAGCTCTCGGGCCATCGTGAGCGCGGCCCTCGAGTTCGCCTGCTCCCGACAGGTGTACGGTGTCGTGGTCGCGGCGTGATTGGAGGCCCTTGCTGCCGACCGCGCCTGCCGCGGTGTGAGAGCTGTCGAAGCCTGTCCGCGTCGCCGCGGCCCGCAGCGCCCTGCGGACCGCGAGCTGCCTGGGGCACGGGGTCGCCCGAGGCGAGCGGCTCTGCGCGGGCGGGCCACGCCGCCCATGGATCTGGGTTGCCCACCTGGTCGCCGGACATGGTGATGACGACGCGACGGGACACGAAGCGGTAGAAGGTGGATTCCGGCGCACCCCTACCTGGCGCGCCAAATGTCGGATTTTGGGTTCCGGCGGACCCTTGAGGTTCGAACACTGGGGTGCATGCGGAGATTTCGCCTTCCACCTACCTGCACCCCTCCGCCTCGCTAAGATCTAAGCTATGGAAAGAACAACACAAGAGAAACAGGGTTTATACTGGTTCGGGCCACCATTGTGGTGTAATACCCTACTCCAGTGTGTGGTGTGGTGGATTGCCTCTTGGGCTGATGATGATGAGCAATACAAGGAAGAACAGCCTCGCGAGGGTCTATTCTTGGCTGGGGGGATGAATTGCTGGGAGGAGTTCAATCACCCCTCTCTCTCTCTTCTCGATTCTCTTTCTGATTTCGATCCCCCCTACCCTGTGGGTGGCTAGTCCTATTTATAGGCAAAGGCCCTGGGCCTCTTCCCAAATATTGAGCGGGAAGGGCGCCAACAATTGGCCATTTTGGAGGGGAACATCTAGTACAGTTATCCTGACTAAAGTTGGCCCTCGCCTGCCAAAGGCTCTGGTGGTGACGCTGGCTTGGGCTCCACAATGACTTCCTCCCTGCCGTTGGACTGGTCTTGGTCTCGTTGCACCGAAACGGGTGCCTTTGCTTGATGCTCTCGCCTGCGCTTGCTCCCTTTGCACCAAAGAGGAAAGGAGGACACTGCGCGGGCTGGCGCCCGCCTGGCGCCCTTGGTCGTCATGGCTTGCATCACGGGCACCTCATGAGGTACCCCGCCTTGATCTCTCCGCCTCCTCGCGAGCCAGCCTGATGAGGCCGTGCCTGAGGAAGCTCCGTGTCATCCGCCCCGCGAGGCTTGGCCCCTCGCGAGGGTCTTGGGTCTGTGTTGATGAAGATGGGCCGTGCTGGGACCCCCTTTGAGCCACGCCGCAGGCCGCAGGCAGGCAAGTCTGGGGACCCCCATTCCCAGAATGCCGACATATTCGGGTTCCATCCGCAAGGACATCCCGCCGTGGTGTCGCTCACGGCCCCAAACGATGTGTGCAGGGTTCCCAAGCCCACCTCAACGGGTGGATCTACGCTTGGTACACCGTGCCACGGTGCCTAGTCTGTCCCAAGCCCACCTGTACCGGGTGCCACTTGGTAGACTACTAACACTACCTACAAACACCAGAAAGTAGTTGCAACTCCTGGACAGAGATCGAGGCGGTTAATAAGTCGAGAGATCTTGGAGTGCCCGGAGCCCAATATGTGGTAGTAGTTGTTCATGGATCACAAACACAGAACTCAGTTCCTGAGGACGGTTTCAATGAGACAACCCACCATGTACTCCTACATGGCCTCTCACTGCTACCTTTCCCAAATCGTATTCACACACATAGTTCTCAATAGTAAGACATGTTCACCACATTCCAATTCATCCCCGATGAATCAGACCTGACTCAACTCTAAGCAGTAGCAGGCATGACAACAAGCGTGAATGAGTAGTGGGTTTCATCTATTTACTGTGGCAATGACAGGTCATGCAGAGGAAAGGGCAATGGCAGGTCATGCAGAGGAAAGGGGTTCAACTACCGTAGCATGTAACAGTTGAAACATTGTAGTCCTAATGCAGTAAAAGATAGCAGGAGTGAGAGAGTGGGATTGTATCAGAATGAATAAGGGGGATTTTCTTGCCTGGCACTTCTGAAGATAGTATAGCTCTTCATCGATGTCATCGAACTCATCGTCGAAACCACGTCTACTCAGAGGGAACAATTACCGGCAACAGAGAGGAAACATAATCAATGCAATGCAACAGACATGATGTATGATCATGGCATGTTAAGGTACTGAATTCACCTAATGCAATAGTTAATCATATTAATTGAAGTGGAATTCAACATATTGCAAATTCCAACTCCGAAGCTACATACCATATATTCCATAATCATGAATTGTCCTAGTTGGTTATGTTAACTTGCTCAAGCATGCATGAACATGGCATAAACAGATTCTTCATATTTTTCTGATAATTTTTCATATATAATTTGTTTTATTTGGAGTTACAGTTAATTTTATATGATTTTTAGAAGTTTTGGATAATTTCTGAATTAAATAAATCATTTCTGATTTATTTTAAATCCCAGAAAATATTTACTACGTCAGCACTACATCATGCTGACCTCAGCAGGTCAACAGACACGGTCCAGGTCAAACCTGACCAGTGGGGTCCACTGGTCAGTGACTTAGTCAACTAACAAGGTTAATTAGGAGTAACTAAAAGTTAATCTAGGCTAATTAGTCCCTGGACCCACACGTCAGTGACTGTGGGTTTAAAATTAAGTTAATTTAACACTTAGCTAATTAACAGGGGCCAAGGCCCACTTGTCAGCGGCTAACCTAACTAACCTAAATAGGATTAGCCCTAACTAACTTAGTTAGCTGGGCGGGGCCCGCATGTCAGTGAGAGAGAGGGGTCAAACCCCTGGTCAGACGGGGTCAAACCCTGCCGGTCAAAGCGGTCAACCTACCGGCATTTAGCCGCCGGCGTGGCCGGATGCTCCGCAGCGCGTCGGGATCCACCTACAGGGGCTCTTTTGGCGCGCAGGGAGCAGCACGGCAAGAGGGTGGAGTGGCGCATCCAACGGGGGCGGTGGCGGAGGCTGGGGTCGCCAGGAGCAGCGCCGGCGACAAGGTTTGCGGCGGCAGCCGGTCGGGCTTGCGCGGGCGCAGCGCTTCAGCATGAAATGGAGCTAGCTGGGGTGCGTTTTAGGTTCGTAGCAACGCGAGCAACATGTACGCGGGCTCGGACGCGAGGTTTGTCCTCTGCAACGACGGCGATGACATGAACACTGGCGATGAGCTCACGGCCATGGTTGTGAGCGAGGCTAGCGAGCGGGAACGAGAGAGGAAGAAGAGGGGTTCAACGCAGGATCTCACAGGGAGGCCGGAGAGCGGTTCAGCGGGCTCAGGGACGACCTCTCGTGCGTGAACCGACGAGCAGCGTCCGGCGGGTGTCGAGGTTGAAGACGACCAGATGGCAGCGAAGTGGAGCTCTCCGGCTTGTTTCCTTCGGAGTGGAGGCATGGTGTTCAACGGCGGAGATGTCGGACACGGCGGCGTGGCGAAAGGGGGCGATGGCAACAGGGGTGAAGCACAGCGACGGCGGAGCGCTCTCGGCTGAGCTCGGGGAGGGGGCTAGAGGGTGAGGGAGAGAACAGAGAGTGAGGGAGAAGGAACCAGGGGGCTCTGGGCGTCTCCAGGTGCTCGAACGAGCGCGGGGAGGAAGCAGGAGGTGGAGGCCTCGGGCGCGCGCGCGTCGACACGCTCTCGCCACGCGCCCCGTCCGACTGGCAGGAGGAGGGGATGACTGGCGGATGGGCCAGTGGGCCGGGCTGGCCTACTGGGCTGCCAGGTAAGTGGCCCAGGTTGGCTTTTCTCTCTCTCTCTCTCTAATTCTATTCTGTTTTCTATTTTATTTTGTATGTTTTGATTTAGTAAAAGTACTAAACCATTTCATAAAATCCTGAAAATAATTATGGGTGCCGTCTGAATTATTCCAATGACCCTTAACAATTTCCAACATTTTTGGAGCATCTAAAATATATATAGCATTTAAATAGCTCCAATTCAAATGTGTTTGAATTAATTCAAAATCCAAAATGCCATGGAAAAATGTGCATCATCTCTGGTTACTCTTTCCAGCATTTTCCAAAAATGATGAACATTTTTTAAGGCCATTTGGGATCCTGAAATTTTATTATTATTTTTAGTTGAACCTATTTGAAATTCATTGATGCTAGGGTTTGATCATCCCCCATTTCAAATTCATTGAAAGTTAAATATGATGCAAGCAAGATGCAAACACTAGGCAGTACCAAAAGCTAGGGATGTGACAACTTGCCCCCACTTAACAAGAATCTCGTCCCGAGATTCACGCATAGGGTAAAAGGAAGAGGGGATTTGAACTATCACAATCTCCATGATCCAACTGCCCGTCTCGAAGATGTTGATTCATTGCATCATATTGATCTTGACGTCCTTGCTTTCGAGATCTTCATCCAACACGATGACGACAGAGAGAAACTCTATAGGAAACGATCTCCTCGAAGGTTGAGCACTCAAGATTAACTCATGGAATGAGACGTGGAAACATCTCTTGAGGTGGGACACAAAGCACTCATCAGGGGTGATGGAAAGGAGCATTTGGCAGGGTTTAATTTGGTAGGCAACAATTACATGCTTAGGAAGATGGTGCATGGTTTCATAGTAGCGAGGAGATAATTGCCATGATTCCATAACGGAACACCTTGGGGGAGGTGACTCGTAGAATTATTCCCTTAAGTGGCAAAAAGAATTACTTTTTATACATAGATGATTGGAACTCTTCATACCAGGCTAAGGCAATTTGCAAATGATCGTTTGACGGAGTTCAAGAGAACGGCATACTCGGGCTAGAATGGATGATGTGGACTACCTTGTTGAAGACAACGCAATGGATGATTTTGCTTATCATCAGAAATGGATGGGACCCATCGTAAGTCCACTTGAAGATGATCTTGGATAGCAACTACTGAGAAGGGCGACCCATGGGAAATTGTCACAATGGCGGTGCAAGCTGGGAACAAAGTGCGAATGCTGGGAATGTTCCAACCATCATATCTGCCTGAGATTCAGATCTGGTTGGTAACGGGATATTTCAGACGTCATTTCTGGAAACGAAATTTTGCAACAAAAACTGATGAGATGAAGTTGGGAGATTCTCGGGAAATGAACTAGGATAGCAAGCTCCAAAACATGAGTTGGTTCTGCTACATACCTGTGAACACGCTGTCTAAGACAAGCATGACCACATAGTAGTCTTACAACAAAACACTACCGGGTTCAGGTGGGGAACCATCATCGAGGATATTGGAATCTTGTGCATGAACTAGTATTTGCACATCAAATCCTTTTCCTCGAACAAATTAATCAATGGCTTGGTGTGCTAGGAACACACATGGAGTGGAGGCGGCCAACCTATCAAACCATAGAGCACTTCGCACGTGCATGACTAACTTGGGATGATTCCAGAGGAGGCAAAAATAAACTTTCTCGAATTCACAGTGGCAACTTGCATCGAATGCACATGAATTAGAGGAAGTCACTTCTTTCATCCAAAAATATGCTTCATGAGCTAGCATGAAGATATGCTTTCAAAAGTTTCCAACACTAGCTTAATGTTCAACATGAATCATGGAGGAGATAAAGACGTTGTCGATGGGCCCAACAACAATTCATCCATGTTTCCATATAAGTGGAGTTCCACAATTATGTGAACAAGGTGATAGCATTGGTCAGACCCAAAAGATATAATGGTGTATGCCCGAGGGACAACCGCGAGTAAGACAACATTGTGAACATCGTTGGTTCTGGTTTGATTTGACGATAGCCCATAGGCAAATCAAATATTTGGATAAGACAGTAGGTCCAACAATTTACCACAAGGAACAATCAATGAAGATATCATCTTTCTTCAACACACATACACCAAAGATATCCCTTTGGAATGAACTAAGTTAGACAAAACTTTTATCCTCCAACTCTCCAAGTTGTTGTTTATCTTAACCAACTAGCTTAGGGGTACCCAACACAGATTCTTGGAAAAGGGGTGGTTTAGAAGAAAACCAACTTGATCATGAGATCGACATAACGGCCAGGGAATAACCTGGTGATACTTCCTTGAAGATATCTAGAAAATCACGAACCACCGATATGTTACTAAGCTCGAGAAAAATCTTGCCTTTCAAGGCAAGATGATATGATCAAAAGAGCGATGGTTTGGCACAATCCTAACTCGTCGATCGAAGAGTGCACCAGAACTAAGGACTAGATTGCACGATCAATCTTAGAGTGGTGATTCAATAGTCACAACACTAAGAATGAAATCATTATACATTTACTACCAAGCAACGAGGTTGCTAGGGGAATTGATTTCACACATCATGATTCATCAGTCGGCATTCCAGTTACAATAACACGGTGCCCGAGGAATGAATAGTTATGGCGAGAAGTATCACTACGTCAAGAACTCATAAGAGGTTGTGCAATTCCTATGATATTCACGACATAAATAGGGTAGCACTCCAAGGTAGAACAGAACAAAAGCTGGATTGGCATTTTGGTCTGTGGAATACTACTACTTTGACCCAATCCCAGAGGTGAATGAGGTACTGGAGTTTGTTTCTCCTAGTCATTCCGGAATATAATGGCTTGATGGACCACAAGAATAATAGGCATCGATGATCGAATGCACGCATACTCTTGACTATCAAATGATAGACGGAGGTCAGAAAACAACTAAAGAGGGACAACTTAAGGAACATATGATTTTCTGAGTTGTTGATGCATAGATTAGCATGTCAAACAAAGTTCAACATATTTCTTCCGGATAAACCATGTAGAAGGTAGATTTGGCAGAGTCACAATAAGAATGGAGAACTCATCAAGAGCACTCTGGTTGTGATCTTTCGGTTCAACGAGGAACTTCTGCCATAAGTAGTTCATGGTATTTGGAAGTGGAAAGTACCACGAACCTCATGGACTATCGCAAAGGCTACTAATATCCTAAAGGAACTAGCAAACATTATCAACACGAGGTAAGTAGAGAGAATCTTGGGCTCAAGAACCCAGAAATAGAATGCCTACTAACTAAATGACATCACGGGATGCTTTCGAGAATAATGGCCAGAATCATCACACTAGGGAGACAAAGCATTGCTAAATTACTGAGTGGTTCTCGAAGACACCTAGGGTCAATATACTAACTCCAACATACATGTCAAGGCAACGGAGTACCTCAACAGACCGATTAGTGTGCTTAATCTAGCCCAAAGGAACATCGAGAACGGGAAGAAGGGATTTACAAATGCATCAGATTGTTTAGAAACCTGGGATGACTCGGACATCATAACAGCTATAAATGCTCAAAAAGATTTGAGACATCCTGCAAAATGGTGGCATAACCACTTAACATTGCAATATCAAGGTTCTGAGATCAACTGTCAACACACAGAAGTAGTAGGAACTGAACTGAGACTTGAATCCATCAATCCTATAAGTCTCTATCATAGTAACTCGTCATCCTGATAGATAGATGAGAAAGCCTAGTTCTTAATCCCCGTAGAAAAGAAGAGGTTGACTCAGATCAGAAGGGCATAAGGTAAAGGAGTAAAAGAGCCTTACGTTCCCTTCCACAATCAATTCCCTTATATAACTAAAGCATTTCTAGAATCAACTTCGACCAGTTTGTCTTGGTAATCCTACAGGCAGTCAGGCTTTGATACCAAAGCTGTCAGGACCCCGATTCTAAGTCACACCGATCTAGCATGTAACACATCATATCACTTTGAGGCCTCACGCACGGTATTCCCACGGGTGCCACCTTACCTGGCCCGGGACCGTTTGCACCTTTTGGCTCATGTATATGATAGTGTCGCTAGCATCCAAATGACAGAGAACCAGGGCCGACATGACTAGTCGTGAACCCAAAGTGGTACTAACTTACGGGGACATGCATACATGAACCAGCATTAAACGTGTCGGTCATAAGTGTGTGAATCCAGGTTGTAGCAACTAAGCTAACAGGACTCCGAGAACCCGGGCTGTAGCAAGCTAGCAGGACTCCGGAGGTCACCGCGTGACATTTCCCTGAAGGGACAGACACATGGACGAAGTGGATCACATGCCCGCCAGTCTAAGTGTTCTAGAGCAGTAGTAACTGGGCTAGCAGGACTCCGGTAAACCGGGTTGTAGCAGACTACCATGGCTCAGTGGAAACACTAGACTACATTTCCCCATAAGAGAGGCTACCAAGGATAAACAACTAGGTTGTTGAATCCCACACATACCAAGCATTTCAAAATCATAAACACAATATGCTCAATATGTGCAAATACAACATGGCATCACAACAAGATGCTATGACTCAGAATATTTATTCATTAGGCTCCGAAGAACCAGATATTACAAACATGGGTCTCATGACCCAGCAATCAAGTCATACAAGCAATAGCACAAGCGGAAGCTTAAACATGTCTGAGTACAGACAACTACAAATGAAAAAGGCTGAGAAGCCTGACTATCTACAAGACCGTCCCGGGGTACAAGATCATAGCTGAGGTAACAAGCTAAACGTCAAAGTCCACGTGGAACTACTAGCGAGACTGAAGTCTCTCTGCAAAAACATAAATTAAGCAAACGTGAGTACAAATGTACCCATCAAGACTTACATCAAAACTATCCACATATGCATCAGTATCAACAAAGGGGGTTGTGGATTTTAACTGCAGCAATCCAGTTTTGTCTCAGTGCTAACCTGAACTACGACTGCAAGTAACTCTTTTGGGGTGGCGCACATGAGTCAACGTATTCACCAAAACAATACACCACTATGGATCCGCTCCCATCTCCCTACGAGAACGCCATCCATAGCACTCACGATTATCTTGTGCATTTTAGAGTATCCACTTTCACTTGTCTATGAACTGTACACGCAACCCAATAGTCCTTTACCGCGGACATGGCTATTCGAATAGATCATTTATAACCCTGCAGGCGTGTACTTCTTCAGACACGCTCTCGCCACTTACCACCATGTACACGTCGTGTATCTCAGCAACCTTCAAGCGGAAGTCTGGCGAGGGAGTCGGCCATGACCTGATTAACCACACAAGTCTCTAGTCCAGGTATATCGCCTATTCGGGTTCCATCCGCAAGGAGATCCGGCTGAGGTGTCGCTCATGGCCCCAAACGATGTGTGCAGAGTTCCCAAGCCCACCTTGGCGGATGGATCTACGCTTGCCACGGTGCCTAGTCTGTCCCAAGCCCACCTGTACCGGGTGCCACTTGGTAGACTACTAACACTACCTACAAACACCAGAAACTAGTTGCAACTCCCTAGATAGAGATCGAGGCGGTTAATAAGTCGAGAGAGCTTGGAGTGCCCGGAGCCCAATGTGTGGTAGTAGCTGTTCATGGATCACAAACACAAAACTCAGTTCCTGAGGACGGTTTCAATGAGACAACCCACCATGTACTCCTACATGGCCTCTCACCGCTACCTTTCCCAAATCGTATTCACACACTTAGTTCTCAACAGTAAGACATGTTCACCACATTCCAATTCATCCCCGATGAATCAGACCTGACTCAACTATAAGCAGTAGTAGCCATGACAACAAGCATGAATGAGTAGGCACATCAGGGCTCAAACAACTCCTACTCATGCTAGTGGGGTTCATCTATTTACTGTGACAACGACAGGTCATGCAAAGGAAAGGGGTTCAACTACCGCAGCATGTAACAGTTGAAACGTTGTTTTCCTAATGTAGTAAAAGAGAGCAGGAGAGAGTGGGATTGTATCGGAATGAACAAGGGGGTTTTGCTTGCGTGGCACTTCTGAAGATAGTACAGCTCTTCAACGGTGTCATCGAACTCATCGTTGAGACCACGTCTACTCAAAGGGAACAATTACCAGAAACAGAGAGGAAACACAATCAATGCAATGCAACAAACATGATGTATGATCATGGCATGTTAAGGTACTGAATTCACCTAATGCAATAGTTAGTCATATTAATTGAAGTGGAATTCAACATATAGCAAATTCCAACTCCAAAGCTACATACCATATATTCCATAATCATGAATTGTGCTAGGTGGTGATGTTAACTTGCCCAAACATGCATGAACATGGCATAAACAGATTCTTAATATTTTTCTGATAATTTTTCATATATAATTTGTTTAATTTGGAGTTACGGTTGATTTTATATGATTGTTAGAAGTTTTGGATATTTTCTTAATTAAATAAATCTATTCTTATTTATTTTAAATCCGAGAAAACATTTACTGTGTCAGCACTACGTTATGATGACCTGAGCAAGTCAACAGACACGGTCCAGGTCAAACCTGACCAGTGGGGTCCACTGGTCAGTGACTCAGTCAACTAACAGGGCTAATTAGCACTAACTAAAAGTTAATCTAGGCTAATTAGTCCCTAGACCCACACGTCAGTGGCAGTGGGTTTAAAATTAAGTTAATTTAACGCTTAGCTAATTAACAAGGTCAGGGCCCACTTCTCAGTGGCTAACCTAACTAACTTAGTTAGCCGGGCGGGGCCCGCATGTCAATGAGAGAGAGGGGTCAAACCCCTGGTCAGACGGGGTCAAACCGCGCCGGTCAAAGTGGTCAACCTGTCGGCGTTTAGCTGCCGGCGTTGCCAGACATGGCGGAGCACGTCGGGATCCACCTACAGGGGCTCTTTTGGCGTGCAGGGAGGAGCTATGGGAAGAGGGTGGAGTGGCGCATCCAACGGTGGCGGTGGCGAAGGCTGGGGTGGCCGGGAGCAGCGCCGGCGACGAGGTTTGCAGCGGCAGCAGGTCGGGCTTGCATGGGCGCGGCGTTGCAGCATGAAAGGGATCTAGCTGGGGTGCATTTTAGGTTCGTAGCAACGCGGGGAGCATGTACGTGGGCTCGAACGCGAGGTTTGTCCTCTGCAACGACGACGACGACATGGACGCCGGAGATGAGCTCATGGCCATGGTTGGGAGCGAGGCTAGCGAGCGGGAACGAGAGAGGGAGAAGAGGGGTTCGACGCGAGAGCTCACAGGGAGGTCGGAGAGCGGTTCAGCGGGCTCGGGGACGACCTCTCGCGCGCGAATCGACGAGCGGCGTCTGGCGAGTGCCGAGGTTGAAGATGACCTGATGGCAGCAAAGTGGAGCTCTCCGGCTTGTTTCCTTTGGCGTGGAGGCGTGGTGCTCAATGCCGGAGATGTCGAACATGGCGGTGTGGCACAAGGGGGCGATGGCGACGCAGGTGAAGCGAGGCGACGGCGGAGCGCTCTTGGGTTAGCTTGGGGAGGGGGCTAGAGGGCGAGGGTGAGAACAGAGAGTGAGGGAGAAGGAACCAGGGAGGCTCTGTGCGTCTCCAGGTGCTCGAACGAGGGCAGGGAGGAAGCAGGAGGTGGAAGCAGGAGGTGGAGGCCTCGGGCGCGCGCGTCGACACGCTCTGGCCATGCGCCCCGTCCGACTGGTGGGAGGAGGCGGATGACTGGCGGATGGGCCAGTGGGCTGGGCTGGCCTACTGGGCCGCCAGGTAAGTGGCCCAGGTTGGCTTCTCTCTCTCTCTAATTCTTTTCTGTTTTCTATTTTATTTTGTATGTTTTGATTTAGTAAAAGTACTAAACCATTTCATAAAATCCTGAAAATAATTATGGGTGTCGTCTGAATTATTCCAATGACCCTTAACAATTTCCAACATTTTTGGAGCATCTAAAATATATATAGCATTTAAATAGCTCCAATTCAAATATGTTTGAATTAATTCAAAATCCAAAATGCCATGGAAAAATGTGCATCATCTCTGGTTACTCTTTCCAGCATTTTCCAAAAGTGATGAACATTTTTGAAGGCCATTTGGGATCCTGAAAATAAGTTTTTTTAGTTGAACCTATTTGAAATTCATTGATGCTAGGGTTTGATCATCCCCCATTTCAAATTCATTGAAAGCTAAACATGATGCAAGCAAGATGCAAACACTAGGAAGTACCAGAAGCTAGGGATGTGACACGCTCTTCTTCCCTTTCCCGGCCTTTCATCATGAGACTTGGGGTCCTTGGTACTATCAGAGTCGGCATATTTAATTAAAACCGCCATCAGCTCCCCCATATCATTACAGTGGCGCTTGAGCCGTCCTAACTTCTGTTTAAGAGGCAAAAAACGACAATTCTTCTCTAACATGAGGACCGCTGAGCCAGCATTGATGTTATCTGATGAATGTAGGATGGCTTTGACCCGGCGCACCCAATGGGTCATTGACTCTCCCTCCTCTTGGGAACATGCATCTAAATCCACAATCGACATAGGCTCTTTGCACGTATCTTTAAAATTCTGGATGAACCGGGCCTTCAAGTCAGCCCACGATCCAATTGAATTGGCAGGCAGGCCCTTTAACCAAGTACGAGCCATCCCATCCGACATCATGGTGAAATATTTAGCACATGCGGCATTGCTGACCTCCAGTAGCTCCATGGCCATCTCGTAACTCTCAATCCACGCCTCAGGGGGTAAGTCAGTTGTGTAGTTGGGCACCTTACGAGGTCCTTTGAAGTCTTTGGGCAGACGCTCATTACATAGAGCCGGCACCAAACATGGTACACCCGTGCTTCGAGAGGTCACGCCTGCCTCCACCGAGGTTGTTGGATAAACCGGAGATGGTTGATGAGCAGTGTACTGAGCCGCCTGCTCGACCTCTCTACGTGCTCTATCCTGATCCATCAAGGCCTGAGTGTTACGGGGCGGGAAATGTCTACGGGGCGAGTTACGACGTTGCTCGCTGCTTGACACCGCTGGGGAGTCCATATGTCTGCTATAACTCCATCTTGGGCGAGGGGTTGAATGGATCCTCTCATGGCTGTAAGAATAAGCCTCCTGCTGAACCAATGTTGTTTGAAGAAGCTCTCTAGCCCTCTGCATTTCAACCGCAGCTGGAGACTCGCCTTCAACTGGGAGAGCCGCCAATCGCGATGCCGCAGCGATCATGTTATCCAAAGGGTTAGAGTATTTACCCGGCGGTATCAGCACGTGTTGTGGTGGGATATTATTCTGACGGGGCGGGTCAGTCGTGCGTGGTTGAACCGGTGCTTTAGTCCCAAGCGCAGCTGCTGCCCGATTTACCCCTGGCGGGTCACTGGTCCCTGCACCAGGTGTATTGAAGAGGTTCCTCGCCTCATAAACCGGAGGCAGACGACTCCGGTGCCTTCTCCTCGGGACTTCGTTTGAGGCGTTCTGATCCAACGCGAGTCAGAAGGAATCAGCCTGGATTTTTTGCGCCTGAGCATCCAAAGCAGCTCGTTCCAAAGTCATCCTAGCGTTCTCTGCCACCAGGTCTTCCTTGGCCTGTGCTTTCTCGTCACACAATTTTGCAACCTCCGCGTTATGCTAATCTTGATTCGCCATGGTAACATTTGCTGCTAACAATGTTGTTAAATTATCCAGCAAATCAGCCAAAACTTGAGTCGGTGGGCGCACAGGGCCTCCTGCCCCAGCTGCCATTGTTGCTGCTGATCTGGAAACCATTGCCATTGCAGTCGAAGAATTCTGCACTGGCTGTGTCCCGGCCATGAAAATTGCGACCCAGTTCGGCGGCTCATAGGGGTCCGGAATACTGTCGCCACCGGAACAGCCCCCAAGCCTGCCGTCCTGTAGTTGATACAATGAAGTAGTCTCAACCGTGGACGACTCACCATCAGAGTAGATCTCCATCTCACCACGAGACATGGATCCTTCCTCAAATTCTGCTCCATGGATGAATCCCACAAAGGCATGTTTCACGGCGGGCTGAACTCGGGCGGGTCTTGCACGCTGAGCCGTCTCGATGATGTCGGTGCAGATGTCCGGCTCTGGGCCCGGTTCGCCGATCTTGCCGATGAAGACACGGATTCCACTGAAGGGGACCCGGTACCCATACTCAATTGAGCCGGCCTTGGGGCCCCAGCCTGCATCGTCGATGTAGAGCTTGCCGCGATGACTCTTGGTCATCCGTCCCACAGCGTATCCCTTGATCCCTTCGAAGTTGCCCTTCAAGAACTCAAAACCACCGTGCGCTGGCCCCACGGTGGGCGCCAACTATCATGGATTTGTCACGGAAGATGTCCTCGTGTGAGGACTTAGTCGTGGAGCCATCGCACTAGGTTAGCTTAAAGGGGTTAAACGGGACAAAGGACACAGAAGTTTATACTGGTTCGTCCCCTTGCGATGAAGGTAAAGGCCTAATCCAGTTTGAGGTGGTATTGCTTATGTTTCGACTACCAGGGAGTTAATACGCTTGACCTAGCTTTTGATCTATTGTCTCTTGCCCTAAACCGCCACTGCGTCGTCCCTTTATATACACAGGTTGACGCCCTGCCGCTTACAGAGTCCCGGCTAGCTCATAACAACGTGTCCGGCTCAGTGACCAAATATACATGCCTTACAATACAAGTCATACATACATGGCGGTTTACATGCATGGGCTTCTTGCCGCCTCTGGGCTCTGGGCCTTTAAACGAGTCTTCATAGTGAACCGTCATCTTGAACATCTTTATGGGCTTCATCTTGATAAACCGCCATGGCTTAACCCAGCCCCTCCTGGGCGGGTTAACCCAATAGTTATCTCCCCAACAAGTAGGGTATTTTATTTTCCAACACAAGACTTCAACATCTCTAACAATCCCAATTGGCGATATAGTTTCTCTATTGGCAAGCTTAATAGTAACATCAATATCTTCTGTCTCAGCAGGTGCAATATCATTCATAATTTATTTATATAATGTAAAAGGAATTGCACTCACAATATCACCCACATCACATAAGACATGATAACAATGGCCTCCTATTTTCACAGAAACAACAGGCATGCCAACAACTGGTCTATGTTTATCTTTCATATTGGGTTTAAAAATTCTAGGAGCTTCATCACAGAAATAAATAGCATGCCCATCAATATTATCGACAAAGAGATCTTTAACCATAGCAACACTAGGTTCAAGTTTAATTTTTTTCAGGGGGTGTAGGTGTTGTAGTATAACTCTTACGAACCACAGTTGAAGCTTTAGCATGATCCTTTATTCTAACAGCGAAAGGTGGTTTCTCAATATAAGCAGTAGGAATAATAGGATGAACATTATAAGTAATAGTTTCTTCTTCAACTTTAGTAGGTTCAACTACTTTAGCTTCAATAGGAGGATGATATTTAAACCACTTCTCCTTAGGGAGATCAACATGAGTAGAAAAAGAAGATACTATCTCAAAGTCAATTTCATATTTAGTGCTAAAATCACAAAAAGCATCGGTATCCATAAAAGATTCAACACAATCAAACTTAAGGTTTATACCTGACTCCTTACCTTCATCCAGTTCCCAATCTTCAGTGTTGCATTTAATTCTTTCCAATAAATCCCATTTGAATTCAATATCCTTCTTCATAAAAGAACCAGTACAAGAAGTATCAAGCATGGATCGATCATTATGAGAAAGCCGAGCATAAAATCTTTGAATAATAATTTCTCTTGAGAGCTCATGATTGGGGCATGAATATAACATTGACTTAAGCCTCCCCCAAGCTTGAGAAAATACTTTCTACTTCACGAGGACAAAAATTATATGCATAATTCCGTTAACAATAAACCAGATGCATAGGATAAAACTTTTGATGAAATTCCAATTTCAATCGGTTGTAGTTCCATGATCCAATATCATCACATAGCCTATACCATGTCAATGCCTTTCCCTTCAAAGATAAAAGCAAGACCTTCTTCTTGACAACATCCTCGGGCATACCTGCAAGCTTAAATAATCCACAAACTTCATCCACATAGATTAGGTGCATATCGGGATGTAATGTTCCATCTCCTGCATAAGGATTAGCTAGCAGTTTCTCTATCATACCCGAAGGAATTTCATAATAAATATTTTCAGTAGGTGCAGTAGGTTGAGGATAAACTTTATTCTCTTTCGGTCAAGGTGAAGATACCCCGAACAAGGCCCTCAAAGGACTACTTTCCATAGTAACAAGTGACAATAAATTTCCGCACACTATATAAATGTTTCCTTACCAAAGGCGCTTCACTCCCCGGAAATGGCGCCAGAAAAGATTCTTGATGACCCACAAGTATAGGGGATCTATCATAGTCCTTTCGATAAGTAAAAGTGTCAAACCCAACGAGGAGCAGAAGGAAATGACAAGCGGTTTTCAGCAAGGTATTCTCTGCAAGAACTGAAATTATCGGTAGCAGATAGTTGTGTGATATGATAATTCGTAATGGGTAGCAAGTAACAAGAGTAACTAAGGTGCAGCAAGGTATCCCAATCCTTTTTTTAGTAAAGGACAAGCATGGACGAACTCTTATATAAAGCAAAGCGCTCCCGAGGACACATGGGAATTGTTGTCAAGTTAGTTTTCATCATGCTCATATGATTCGCGTTCGTTACTTTGATAATTTCATATGTGGGTGGACCGGTGCTTGGGTGCGGCCCTTCCTTGGACAAGCCTCCAACTTATGATTAACCCCTCTCACAAGCTGTCAGGACCCCGATCCTAAGTCACACCGATCTAGCATGTGACACATCATATCACTTTGCGGCCTCACACACGGTATTCCCATGGGTGCCACCTTACCTGGCCCGGGACTGTTTGCGCCTTTTGGCTCACGTATATGATAGTGTCGCTAGCATCCATATGACAGAGAACCTGGGCCGACATGACTAGTCGTAAACCCAAGGTGGCACTAACTTACTGGGACATGCATACATGACCCAGCAACGAACGTGTCGGTCATCAACGTATGAACCCAAGTCGTAGCAAGCTACAAGGACTTTAAGGAACAACGCATGACATTTCCCCGAAGGGACAAACAGAGGAATGAAGAAGGACACATGCCGGCCAGCCTAAGTGTTCCGGAGCAGTAGCAAGCTACGATGGCTCAGTGGAAGCACTAGGATACATTTCCCCATACGAGAGGCTACCAAGAATAAACAGCTAGGTTGTCAGATCCCACACATACCAAGCATTTCAATAACATACACACAATATGCTCGATATGTGCAAATACAACATGGCATCACAACAAACTCCATGAGTCAAAGTATTAATTCATTAGGCTCCAAAGAGCTAGATATTACAAACATGGGTCTGATGACCCAGCATTCAAGTCATACAAGCAACAAGCACAGGCGGAAGCATAAACATGTCTGAGTACAGACATCTGAAAAGAGAAAAGGCTAGTAAGCCTATCTATCTACAAGACCGTCCAAAGGGTACAAGGTCGTAGCTGAGGTAACAAGCTAAACATCGAAGTCCATGCGGAACTACTAGCAAGACTGAAGTCTCTCTGCAAAAACATAAATTAAGCAAACATGAGTACAAATGTACCCAGCAAGACTTACATCAGAACTAGCTACATATGCATCAGTATCAACAAAGGGGTGGTGGTGTTTAACTGCAGCAAGCCAGCTTTGACTCGGTGGCTATCGTGAACTATGATTGCAAGTAACTCTTTTGGGGTGGCGCACATTAGTCCACATATTCTCCAATCAATACACCACTATGGATCCGCTCCCGTCTCCCTACGAGAACGCCATCCGTAGCACTCACGCTTATCTTGCGCATTTTAGAGTATCCACTTTCACTTGTCTATGAAGTGTACAGGCAACCCAGAGTTCCTTTACCGCGGACGCGCCTATATGAATAGATCATTTATAACCCTACACGGGTGTACTCCTTCACACATGTTTCCACCACTTAGCATCTGCACACGACATGTGCTCGGCAGACTTCAAGCGGAAGCCGACGTGGGTGTAGATCACGACCTGACTAACCACACAAGTCCCTAGTCCAGGTTTATCGCCTATTCAGGTTCCATCCGTAGGGAGTCTGGCTGAAGTTTCCACATACGACCCTGAACGATGTCTGTAGGGTTCCCGAGGCAACAAACGGGCATCCAGGTATACCGTGCCACGTGCCTACCACTTCACAGCCCACCCCTCGGGTCAGCGCTGCGCATGGCCTCCATCATACTACAAACACCAAAAACTACTTGCAACTCCAGGATAGAGGACCGGGGTGGTTAATAAGTCAAGAGAGTCAATTAAGGATCCCAATGTGTGGTAGTAGCTATTCATGGATCACAAACACAGAACTCAGTTCCTGAGGACGGTTTCAGTGAGACAACCCACCATGTACTCCTACATGGCCTCTCACCGCTACCTTTACCAAACCGTGTTCACACACTTAGCTCTTAACAGTAGGACATGTTCACAACTTTCCAATTCATCCCCGATGAATTAGACCTGACACAACTCTAAGCAATAGCAGGCATGAAAAACAAGCATGAATGAGTAGGCACATCAGGGCTCAAACAACTCCTACTCGTGCTAGTGGGTTTCATCTATTTACTGTGGCAATGACACGTCATGCAGAGGAAAGGGGTTCAAATACCGCAGCATGTAATAGTTGAATCGTTGTTGTCCTAATGCAGTAAAAGAGAGCAGAAGCAAGAGAGTGGGATTGTATTGTAATGAACAAGGGGGTTTTGCTTGCCTGGCACTTCTGAAGATAGTATAGCTCTTCATCGGTGTCATCGAACTCCACTACAAAAAAATACACTTCCGTGATGATACGTGTTTGTCACGGTAGGTCGCTTTTTTTGTCATGCATGTACATCCATCACAAATTTATGACAAAATCAAGATAGTCATACCTGTGCTGTCGTAGAAGTGTTCCATGACATTACCAAAATTATCATCACGGAAGTGTCCACTTCCATGATGATAAATCACGCGTCATAGAAGTGCTTTCGTCAAGGGTGACCGACACGTGGCATCCACCGTAACGGAACGCCGTTAAGCTATCGGGTCGGGTTTTGGATCCGATAACCCGTTAACAGCCCCGACCAATGGGGATTTTCCACGTGTAAAATCATCATTGGCTAGAGGAAACACGTGTCGGCTCATCATCGGGACAGATGTCATCCACTCACTGGACAGAAGGCGCCTATGATACGTCGACACGTGGCACGGCCCAACAAGTTTAAATGGGCCGGCCCAACTAAAGGCCCACAAGATTTTGCGGACCATAATGGGCCGGCCCAGCTAAAGGCCCACGAGATTTTGCGTACCATAATGGGCTGGCCCAGCTAAAGGTCTACAAGATTTTGCGGGCCACAATGGGCCGGCCCAGGTAAAGGCCCACAAGATTTTTTTGTGCCATAATAGGTCGGCCCAGGTAAAGGCCCACAAAATTCTTGCAGATCATAATGGGACGGCCCAGCTAAAGGCCCACGAGATTTCACCGACATTAATGGGCCGGCCCAGCTGTAGGCCCACAAGATCTTGAGGACCCTAGTAGGTCGGCCCGTTAACTGGCTGCCATGTTTTCGGCCAAATGCCGTCCCATATTTGATACGGTCTATTAATGGCCTGCCACGCTCCGGGCCTAATAGTGGCCCATATGAGATCTGGCCCATTAAAAGCCTACCACGTTCTGGGCCAAATTACGGCCCAGATCAGGTCCGGCCCTTTAAGAGGTTTTGGGCCTAATTATGGCCCATATCAGATTCGGCCCGTCAACTGGACACTATGCTTTTGGGCCCACTTGCTAAAGGCCCACTTAGTAATTCGGCCTGATATTAGTTTTGGCCTGTTAAGGGCCCATTTAACATTTCGGCCCTATATTAATTTCAGCCTGTTAAAAGCCCATCATATAGTTGGGCCTAACTACGGCCCGGTTTGCATCCGGCCTGCTCGCAGCCGATATCTGATTGGGCCAAACAAGGACTGAGACAATTTTTTGGCCTGTTAAAAGCCCGTGATTTGATTCGCACAATAATGGGTCGGGGTTCATTTCGGGCTGCTTCCGGCCCGTGAGCTGGTCGGCACGTTTCAGGCCCAACCTACATCGTGAGTGCATGATGGCCCGATTATGTACCGTAATTTTACGGTTTGGCCGGTTTACTGCGAAGACAGGATATATATACAGTAAAATAATTGCAGCATCGTGAATAAGAAAAAACCTATACTATACAATAAAGAAATTATGACATATTACATCCACTAGGCATCAAAGTTCGCCACTATGATAATAAAGCACAAGCAGACAGCAGATTACATACACTGGGCATCAAAGATCGCCACCAGTGCAAATAAACGCGCCGACAAAATAAGATACAAAACCGACAACACTTCAATAGAGTTCAAGAAAGGCTAGCCCTGCTGGGGAGCTGCAGCGCAAGCAGCTGAGCAAGATGATGAGACTGCGCTTATTCAACACTTATATCTTCCTCACTCTGAAAGATAAACAAGCAGACAGATGACAGGTTTTGCACATAAAAGTATCAGTGCTGACAATTCATCACATTTCTTACTGACGAATAAAGTGACATAGTTTAAATTTGCATTAACACAATATGGTATTGTTCAGGTCAAGACATGGCAGGAAATGACATTGTGAAGGAGTTGGCAGCTTCACGACACCACTGGATTACAGAACAAGAACTCATAAGTATCAATGGTTAGTGTGCTATCAATTTATACCATTTCAGATTGGCAAATAAAGAGACGGTTTAAATAATAGTAGAATGATATGACATTTTTCATAGTTAAGACATTGCAGAATATGACATTGTGTTGTAGTGGGTAGGTTCACCACACCACTGGATTACAGATGAAGAACAGAAGCACACATGCAGTGCAAAAGAAGATCACTTGCTCTGTATAGTTTAATTTACATGGTATGACGAAGGAACTTGGTTGTACAACTGAAAACTTAAATTGAGAAAGGACGAACTTATGTTTATGAACTACATATAATAAACTTTAAACAAGAAATTTGATGCAAACACCAAAAATAAACAGCTGTTGCAGTCATGCCTAACCAAATATATACAACAAAGTTTGAAGGCTTGAGATGGACAAACTTACATTATTGGTGAAGACAGGCTCTATAAAGGCCTTGTCCATGCTGATAGGGGGGCAATTCAAGAAGTTTACCACAGAATCTTCTTCAAAAGCATTGCCTTTATTCTACATTTTGTTAGGAGTAAATATAGATGTGATAATATACGAAAAAATGGAGAATATTTAAGATAAGATGAAGAGTGATGCTACATAACCAAGTAGCTATAAATGTAAGTGCAGCGATACAGGCAAAAGGTACAGCCAAGAGCAATGCACAGCTAAACTTCTTCAGTACCAACCTTATGGTAAGAGTAAATATAGATCTGATGTGTAGAAAATGGAGGGCAAAGGAAAATAAGCTGCAGAGTGATGGTACATGAACAACTACTTGTCATTATAAGTACACTGATAAAGGACAGCATGTACTTACAAGAACAATGCAGAGCTAAAAAAACATTGGCATTGGATATATTCTACACTAATGTAACCATTCATACAGATCAGATAATTTGGAGCGAACAATTGATAAGCAAGCTATCATGCATACTGCTGTCACATAATGAACCAGGTATGTATGCAAGTACAGTGATACAGGACAACAGGTACTAACAAGAGCAAAGCTGCGGGCAGCATATTTGTGATATCCTGTCGCTCTTGTCAAACCGGAATTCTTCTTCGAGCAGATTTCCTGCAAAAAAGATCCATAAGGCACATGCGGAAAAGTAGAAGTTCAAATTGTCATGTGATTTCATAGACAGTACCTCATCCTGGGAACGAGACCAGTGCATAACAAGGTTTTTCCATTCAATGTCTTCTAAATTTAGCACAGGACACTTCACCAGAAATTCGTTTATAGACTTGCCATCAAAGTGTGATTTCCAAAGGTAACACCGATACTGCTGCAATGCTTCCTTGAAAAGCACAAGCAAGCTTTGCTCGTCATGACTATCCAGATTGACCCTCGCCTAGTTACAACAATGTAATGTAAATCATTGTTGTGTTCAATCAGCAGAAAATAGGAAAATAATAGCCATGAATAATAGCACTTACACGTAAGTTGGACAGGAAGATGTGAAAATGGTGTTTGTCTTCACAATAATCTTCCCATGATGGGAATATATGCACGTAGTCCCTAACAACATTGAAAGCATTGTCTTTTAAACTAGGAATAAATGGAATGGGGTTCCAATCTGCAGGAATTGGCCATCTCTGCAGTTGGGATAAGTCTTCGGCCGGTGGACTTGCTATACTTTTTGCTGGAGTGGGATTTTTCTGTGGTACAGTTGGTGCTATGGCAAATGAAATCGGTATATCTTTTGCTGGAGTGCAGGTCCTGTGTGGTGGGGCTAGTGGTGTGGCCAGTGAAGTATGGGTACAGTCTGCTGGAGTCGGTCCTACGTTTTGTGTCACTGGTTGTACAGCCAATATAAGTGGGGTGCTGTCTGATTTCTCCGGCACCACCACATTTTTCAAGGACTTTGTTGGTGCTCCTTTAGGTTCGGCAATCACCCTCTTCCTTTTTGATGTATGATGCACAAGAACAACATTTGAGTGGAAAAACATGGTATGATGACAGATGGAATATGTATTGATAATGGATGGGCATGGCATCTCGACATATATGATGAGTAAACTAAGCAGATGGCGGTGCAACAAAGTAGAAGAAATGCAAGACAACATATGCAAGATACCCGCAATCAATAAAACATTGCCAAATTAGAACAGGCACCTTGATGGGTGAACAGGACAGGCCATCTGCCTTTGACTCCTCGAGGTTAGAATAGTCATTAGGATCATATTCTGAACAAGAATCAACAGGTGGGGAGCGTATGAGTTTCATTGCATCCAGAATGGCACTCAATGCCTTGGTGCCAATTTTGTAAGTCATTGCAGTCTTTAGCTTCAAGAGTGGACTGCTGCTAGTGCGACACAAAGCAGCTACACAGATCATAGTGTAGATATAACGGGAAAACCTTAAGCATCAGAGTAAAATCAGCAAAGTGGAACTTGCTGGAATATATGTGCTAGTATTGCTGGTATGGCTAGAAAGGCTTCAGATACCAGCTCTCTTCAAGTGAAGGTGTGGTACTGTTAATATCAATGTAACTCTCAAAGGCGACACAGCTCCCTGCATTTCCTTGCTATTCTTATAGGAGTAAAGTGGGCGGGCCACTACAAATCCTATTCCTATGTTTACAAGATCCTACGAATCAAAGAGGCTCAAAGTGTCCATCACAACCGACCGTATAGACCTCTACACTGCAAATGTCTCTGCTCATCTTCAGTACAAGGAACATATTGTACTACTATCATACTCCCTCCGTTCCAAAATATAAGTCTTGGTAGAGATTTCCACTATGGATCACATACAGATGTATCCAGGTACATTTTAGAGTGTAGGTTCACTCATTTTGCTCCATATGTAGTCCATGGTGGAATCTATACAAAGACTTGTATTTAGGAACGGAGAGAGTACATATTAAAGAAGAACGGAAGAGGAACATGGTAAAGAAGAGCAAGCAGATTTTGGATAATAAAATGTTGGTTGCGCAGTGCCCACACATGATGAACCAGAGCGCATTAAGAATGCAACTCCTAGCTGTCTCTCGACCATTTCCTACGTCTCCTAACCCTTCTTCTTCCTCGTCTCTGATTCTTCCCATACAGAACACCGCACGGGCCGCCGGCCGGACCACCGGCCCCCACCGCCCACCCCCACCCCCACCCCCCACCCCAACCCCCACCCGTTTTCTTCGTTCGGCGAGGCCCCACAACCACCCGAGCACCTTCGATCGCACCGGCAAACTCCGACGAGCTCTGAAAAATCGACTGACCCAATTTTGAAATTTAGTCTACTGTGATTTAACTAGTGTGGAATATAAAAGGGGAAAACCATAAGCATTGCGAGTATGGTGTTGAGCGTGCCATGGCGGATCTGAAGGTGCAAACCGGACAAAGGCAACTTCGCAACCAAGACAAGAAATCAGAGTAAAGCAATGGCGATCTATTTTCTTGTTGTGATAAATAAGTTGAGCAGATACGAAAGAGTACCGCCTCTGGTGCGGCGCCGTGTACGCATCTGCTGAGAATTTGACAGTGTTGCGGTAGTGATGGCTGTTGGCGGCGTGGAAGTAGATCTAGGAGGGTAGACGGTGGCGGCGGGGTGCGATGGACGAGACGGTCGTAGGAGCGGCGCCGGCAAGGTGGACGACGGCGGGGATGAAGCGAGAGGACGGGATGCAAGGATCCCGGTCCGAAGCTGTGGATGAGAGAGGTCGATCTCTTGTAATGGACGGCGGCGTCGGGGTATCAGCTCTGGCATGGTGGAGGAGGACGGCGGTGGATGGGGTGGCGGACAGCGGCGGACGGAGGAGGGTGGGGTGGAGAGGGTGTTTTGGCGCCCACGGAGTACAAATGGGGAAAAGGGAGGTAGAGAGGAAGGGGGGAACCATGTATTCAGGGCGCGCTTGTCTCAAATGCGAGGAAATTTACAAACTTAGCCCCCGTTTCAAATTTCTACTACATCACGGCAACACTAGTCGGTTGGGGATAGGACTGTAATCTCGCATACACCGAATATTTGCCGACGAGAGTTTGATTTTGGCGCCTACCATGTATGAATATGAATCGGGGAGGGAGTCGATTTCGGCCGAGGACACACTGTGTTTTGGCACCCACCGTGTATGAATCCGGGTGAGAGGCAGTTACGTCACGTTTGGGTGAAATTACAAACCTACCCCTATCGAAACCTATAGAAATCCAGCATATAGGCTTTGCGTGGCAGGGATAGGCAGCAGTGATTTCCATCTCGCGGATTTTGGTTCCGGGCGGTTACTGCGACTTTCCCCGCTTCGTTCAAATTTTGCAGAGTGCATGTTTACCATGCCAACTCAATTCGAATCCCGTTTTTATTCTATTTTTTTCGGGCGGGATCCATTTTCAATTGGAATTACATTCTATATACATCATTTTTTATATATACTTTCAAAAGCACAACACCATTTATACATAAATATGGTTTACAAATGGCATGATCTCAGATTCATAAGGTTGTATCCATCAATTTGGATTTTCAAATATTTGAAACCACTTTATGTTGAAATCCAATGTATGCATTCCTCGCTAACTGTCTCCAATTAATGTGTGTTTCATGCGGGTTTTTTTCCTTCTCAAACATGTATAATGTGTTTCACACACGCAACATATAGTGTAATCCCGTTTATACATTAATTGCATATAAACCATGCATTGTTTGTAATTGAAGAATCTATGGATCACCAATATTGATAAACTATATAACATTACACGTGTGCCCAAATTCAAATGAATATGCATGTTTGATACACCAATTTGCGTTATGATATTATCGATGTCGTGATCTCCAGTTTAAATATTTGAATCCCCTTTAATCCAGATATTCGTCTCATATAGCTATCACTCATGCTTATATAGGACTATCTCTCTGGACCTATACGCGTTCATCGTCTCTCAGGTATCTCTCATGCTACCTATATGTCGACAATGATCTTTTATCTTCGTAACACACTGACGGTACTCTCTCCCTCGACCTTCATCACTCTATCTCTCTCTAAGTATATCTCGCTCCCTGCTCTGTGTCTCTAACTATGATTCTCCATGTGGAATCTCTTTCTCTCACACAAACACAAAACTTTGTCTCCCAGGGTCTCATTTCTCTCTACTATTCCCATGTGTGCCACTCACACACCCCTCATACAGAGATGTCTTTCCCTCCTTAGATATGAGAACCTACGACTCTTCCTCATCAATATCTCTTTCTCACACACAAACACAAACTCTGTCTCCCAGGGTCTCATATTTCTCCATTGTTCTCTTGTATGTCGCTCACACACACCCTCCCTCCCTAGAGATATCTTGCTTTCCCTCGTATGTCTCTCTAGCTATCACTCCCGTTGTGAAATATCTTTCTCTCTCACAGACACAAAACTCCGTCTCTCTGGATCTCATTTCTCTTTGATATCTGTTTGTATGTGACTCGCACGCACCCTCTCTCTATCTCTCTCACACCCACAAACATAACCCAGCCTTCTGATCCACTCGACTCCTATCTCTAACGCAGACTAGCTAGCATCTTTATCTTTCTATTTATCTGTTTCTCCATCAACCTTATTTCTCACCCTCACTCTTGATTCCTATCACGCACACTACATATGTTTCTCTCTACATGCAGTCAAGTGTCCTCTCACACACATATATAACTTCACCCTTTGAACCACCCGACGGTCATCTCCAACACCCAAACTAGCGGATGTCCCTCTAGCTAGCATCTCCATTTCTGTATCTATCTGTAGTTTCTCCGTCAACATTTCTTTCTCGCACGGAGTCTTGCTTCCTATCACCCACACTATATATGTCTCTCCATACATATGCATTTATAGGTTGGTCTCTTTTGCACAATCGTTGCGCCTCACTCCCTCTGCTCACCATAGATGCATGCTCCAGCCCACGCCACTATCTCTTAAAGACAAAAACACATGCTCAATTGTCGGGACTTCTTCCATGCATTCTCACATGCATGCATATTGTCATACCGATCCGTCTCTCCCATGTCGTTGATCTTATGACTTATGTCTTCTTTCTTTTATCTCGATCATGCGCGCGCACACACACATCCCACGTATACATGTATACCTCTCACACATGCACGTTCAAGGTCTCTATGTCTCCATAAGTAGTTAATTACCCCCAATCCTAACGCCACATCGAATCGTTCTCCTCTTTTGTGCACATAACTTCCGCCTGGATGGGTAAAACACACACTCACACTTAACAATCTCCTTCTAGCTACCCCCCCCCGCCTCTCACTCTTCCCCTATATCCCCGAAACCAATAAGACCATCCCTTAGTTTAATTCCCGCCTACATGCACCATCGATATATAGTAGTCTTCCTCGGTGTCTCTCGAACAAACACGTTCTCTCGAAGTCGACTCCTCTCATGCGTACACACCTTCTCTTCCCTCTCTACAGGCATTTTCTCTCTCGCACCCCATCGTTGGTGGCCTTTGCCATACACATCACCTCTCTATGATGAAAGCCATGCACACTTTAATTACATCCGCCACAGAGGACCCCGCGACACACACACACACGCACACCCAACACACACACACACACTAAGACTCCATCTCTCTCTCTCACACACACAAACACACACACACACACGCAAGCACGCACGCCTGCCCCCCCCCCACACTAAGACTCCATCTCTCTCCCTCTCTCTCACACACACACAAACTAAGACTCCATCTCTCCTCTCTCTCACACACACACACTAAGACTCCATCTCACACACACATGCTCTAGGCGGAGCATTTGTTCCTACCACCCTTCATCCAACCTTACCCGTATGATAAACAATCACCTTTATTTACTTGCATAACATGGAAAATTTCCACTTTACTTTAGTAGTCAGCAAACTTATCATCTGTACCCTTATAAAAAACGAGTTGGTGGTGATGGTGTGCCTGCCATCTTGTAATACAGACCGTATGATCTATATCTGAGGATAGAAAGCAAACTATGATAATTTCACAAAATATACCGGCACCTCTCTCCACATCATATCATTATGTCTCGCAACCTCATTGCTCAGCAATTAAAAAAGGAATAAGTCTCTGGAACAATATAGCATGCATGGTGGCCGCTGCCGCCGTCCATCCCCATGCCTCCGCCTATTCCGACCACCAGTCACCACCACGCTCCACTCCTCCTCGCCTTATCTCTCATCTTTCATTTTTTCGATGACATTCTCGAGATACCAGTTTTCCGATAAAATTCTTGAGATATCACTAGTTTTTACACATGTGATTACTCCTGCATGGGTCAATCACACCAGGTGTTTTGTAAAAAAATGCATATTGATGTTCCGTGTAATGCACGAGAATCTTGCCTGTAATTATATAATGCAAATCACGAGCAGGAAGTGACATTTTTTTGACACAACCACGTTAACATGGCCACGTAAATCACTAGCTAAAGTAAATACCATTATACTTATATCCCGATGCAAAAGGTTGAGTACATGTCCGAAGAGTAGAGTCGCACACACGCACTCTGTCTCTCAGAATCTCTCTCACACACACACCAGTTATGTGACGCCCACTTAAGCAGACACGTATGTTACAATTTGTGCACCCACTGGTACATGTGATGCTGCGCATTTATTTAAGCCGGAAGGCGAACCCAAATAGTAGCTGCATTCATTCCCCTCCCGCCGCCTCTTCTCTGGTCGCCGTAGCCCGGTAGCCATGGGACGGCCAAAGGTAACAACATACGCCATACTCCCGCCGGAGCGGCGCTTTAATATGGAAATTTTAGTGGTCATGCATGCATCTTTTTGTGCTAGCACTCCTATATAAGGGTTGACCGGTCGCTTCCCGCGGACGTGCGCGGGCGGTGGAAGAGGAAGGAGAAGGGAAGCAGGCTGTGGAGTAATGTTTTTACCACAATTTCTTAGGAAACTGAGTGCAATAATTGAGTAGTTTTGCAAACTACCAGTACTACACCTGAAACGGTTCAAAACCTATACTCCCTTGCCAGCGCGCGCTTCCCGCGTGAAACGGCCAGCGTCCCCCTGGAGCGTCGGTGCCGCATTAATGCCCGGCCAGAGCAGAGGCGACCTCTCACTGGCGCCGGCTTTGAAGTGGCGCGACGGTCGAGAGAGCGCCGCTTCCCGGTGCACGCGACTGCTCCGCGTCGAGACTGGCCATAGGCCCTGTTTGGATCCATGGGTTAGAGTTAGTTTGAGCTAGTTGGGGCTCAAATAGCCCTAAACTATCCAAGCATGAGGGTTTAAATTGGAGCAAGTTGCACCGAACCCACCAAAAAAATTATCCCACCCAAGAGGTGCTAACTGGAGATAGTTCTCATTGGGACCACTGAAAAATCACTTTTCTCTCTCCATGAAGTGCATTTATTGTTAATCTAACCCTGTCACCCAAACACCTCTTTGGCTACAGTTAGTTCAGGGTTAGTCATGAGTTAGTCTAACCTCTAGCTAAGTTAGAGTATCAAACAGGAGCAATATAGGACATGCAAGTTGCTCAAAGCATACAGGAAAATTCGTACATTAAAGGATTTTTTCTTTTTGAAAACGGAACGTGAAAGGAAAATTTTTAGAATGCTCTTGGCATGTCGCTAACATGTGATAGTTAACCGACCTCAATAGACGGCAGAAACGCCAGCCCGCCGCACTTTGATAGAGACGAGAAGGGAGAAGCGATACAGGCTGCTGGATTACTAGAGATAGGTGTCGCACGGAAGCCAAGAAATATGGTGATAGCATGGGTTAGCCATGTACTAGTATGATACTACACTGGGCTGCCGTGTTTCGTACTCTTCCAGTCCACTCTGGAGATGATTGGTTAATTTTATATCGCTGAATAATATTAAATATTATGAGTGCAGACGCTCCACCACGAGGTTCCTTGCTCCTTCTCGGTCGTGCGGAATCTATGTTTTTCCACTCTATTTTTTTACGTGAGCTTTGTTCATCCTTTTGCCAACACGCGAGACATCTAGCATCAAGGTGCACGTGTTATGCAAGGATCGTTCCATCTATATGAAGAACACGTGGGACTGGAACTACGAGACGAACATGTACCCAGGAGTGGACGTACGAACCTGAGTAATGTAGCGCGGTAAGTGAAGTAGAAAGGCACAAATGGTATGAAAATGCGTGGCATATAGGGTGTGTTTGGTTGCGTTCTCATCTCAGCATAGTTGTTCCCTCTTCATGCATGCTCAACTCAACACCCCTCTTCATGCATGCTCTCTTCATGCATGCTTCCAGTGTATTTGTGCTAAACTAGTGTGGACTCATGCACCCTCCATACACTCTACCAAACACCCAAAAGTAGGTCGAGAAGGGAACTCTTGGGCGGCATTTCTCTTACTACGTACTACAACTAAATGTTGTACGTGCAATGCACGGTGATGTTATGGAGTACGTGCCTAAGTATTCTACTACTACTATATTAGTTGGAGGAACATATTAACTTTTATATTTGTTTACGTGTATGCCCCGAGACCTTCCAACTAGACGTGTCTTTGTCACCAGGTCGCACTTTGTATCGTTCATACCACTAAGTACTACTACGTGTGGTCTCTGACCCAGAAGTGGAAGAAGTGGAAACGCTCTACCACGCTGTTTTTTTACGCTGGGCTCTACCACGCTGTTCATGTCCCACTCCTTTCGCTGACGTGTGGGACATCCAGCACGTGCCATGTTTGGCACCCTTCGTCGTAAGAGTTGAAACGCTAGCATTCATCAGAAATAAAAAATAATTATAAATCGACAGTGATACTATTTTTTTGCGAACCAATCAGCAGTGATACTATACCACGCGGTTTCCTTGCTCCTCTATATCGGAAAGAATACTTCCGTTCGCCAACATGTGGGACGTCGACCATCCTGGTCCACTTGCCATGCACGCAGAACTCCAAGGGAGTCACCCAGGTCGTCGCGCCGCAGTAACAATGACTAATGAGCCGTCAAATCACAGGCCCACTTCCCACTTTGAAGTAGCTTGGACGAAGGAACCATCATGACTTTGTTGAATTCCGCTTCTTGAAGAAAACTACTGTACCAGCAGTACTGCTAGCTACAGTAGTTACTCCAACAGAGGCCTCCTTTCATTCATAGGCTAGGAATATGAAAATCATAGGAAGTGAGATGACATGCATCTCAATTCCTATAGAGAAAGAGATGCCATTTGATGCTTAGGATAGGAATTTTTCCATTTAGTCTAGGCAAATGTACTGGTAATTTGCTCTAAAAACTGCAGTAGTAACTAGTAGTACTGGTACATGCTCGTACTCAAACACACACACACACACACACTAACTACTAGTACTACTACTTCTCACATGCTATCCAGACGTCGTCGTTCTCCTTCCCGGCTTTGTCGGCGACACCCCACCATGCTTGGATCTCCGCCGACCTCTCCGCAGCAGCGTGTGCGTCCTTTTCTTTCTTGCGGCGGCGGGCCTCTCTTTTCTTGAGTGCTTTCTGACTTTTCCGCTCCCTCTGTGCGGCTTTGGCAGCCTCTTGCTCTACCGCCCATTCGGCCTTGGCATCTTCAAATTCTTACCACATAGTTGTGAGGTTGCGAGCAGTGATGAACTCGGCATGGTGGGATGCCATCGCTTCCCTACCATTTTGTGTGCGGTCGTGAGCAGTGAGGAACTCGGCGCGGCGGGATGCCATCGCTGCCTTACCGGTTAGTGTGCGGCGCGGTGGCATGAACGACACTTGGTGAGAGCTCTGGGGTGGAGTGGCCGGACAACCGTATAGTGCATTGGTTTGTCAAGAGCTCAAGGACAGAAGACGAAGCAAATTTGGATTCCCCTTCAATCCTGGTCATTTATTACCGAGTAAAATGCATTAGCGGTCATCGAACTTGTCTTGATAGCTCACTTTGATCATTGTATACGAGATATGGTGATTATACGGTCACTGGCTCAGCGTATAGCTCCGTATTTGCCTGGTTGACCAGTCAAACAGTCCGCATGCGCCTCATCAGCTCGTGTTCTTTATCTATCTACGCGGGCCTACCTGTCAATGGAGAAAGAAATACTGTAAAAACCAAAATTATGCTAGAGTCCGGACCGCTTTCGGAGCCCGCTCTCACCGCCCTGGCCCCTCAAGACGCTAGCTGCCCGCCGCATGCATAGCAAGTAGTACTCCTTGTGTGGAGGAGAGAGAGGCATTTACAAAGTCAAGGAGTGGGCTCTGCAAGAGCCCGTCTCTACACGTGCTCCTAGGTATAAAAAAATAATTCTAAAAAAGTCATAAAAAACAATTGTGTCTTAAAAAAAGAAAGATAAAAAACATTTGAGAGGAAATAGATAGAGAGAAAGTGAGAAAAAGTTGTAACCTGGGCATTACATGAGGAAGCAGGGAGTAGTGCACATGCCAAGTTCACTGGGCTGCCGTGTTTCACACTCCTCCGTCGTAACAGTGGAGACAATAGCTTTCATAAAATAAACAATGAATACTCGTTGCTCGTCCTCTATATCAGAAAGAATACTTTCATTCGCGGACATGTGGGACGTCGACCATCCTGGTCCACCTGCCATGCACAAAATTATCCTGGTCTACCCCGGTCGTATCGCAGGCCCAACCTTTCCCACTATAAGTTGTTCGGATGAAGGAACCATCATGACTTCGTTGAATTCCGCTTCTTCAAGAAAACTTACTGTACCCGCAATACTGCTACCACACACGAAGACTACACGGCACTGTACCACGTCATATCACTGAAACCCACTAGGGAAAACTAGCCCGCCTAGGTCATCTATTTTGGAACGGAGGGAGTACGTCTCTGCACTGCTATGATTTTGTGTTGCACGTCATATCACTGAAACCCACTAGGCCAAACTAGCCCACCTAGGTCATCGATCGCTAAGCCTACAATTTTAGGAGCTAGGGCTATTGGTCGATCGACGAGGGATAAGTATAAGCGTACCACGAGCTCATCAGCCCCAACGTTTCTCTTCGGTGAGTGTTTTGCAAGTACTATAGCTCGCACAGTAGCTAGCCTACTAACACTAAGAATCATCGAACAAGCCCTGCTGATATGATAAACAGTTCAAACTTACATCTAATCATGCCATGTATTACATCAAAAGCTGGTGAGGATACATCTGTTTCCATAACTCGGAGAGGGTTCGCATGATTCACTATCAAACAAAAGTAGCAAGATCCGCCCACACAAGACAGTGCACTAGCCCTAAGATGGTTTGATAACACGCATCATTCTGGTAATTAAACACATGGCAATGCAAACTACCCTGAAGGATTAGCCCGACCAACTATTTCTTGTCATCGATCTCTTGGGCAATGACCACAGCATGGACAGCGGCATGGGAATCGATTTCTGGGGCGATGTCCGCAGGACTGACTGTGACATCGGAATCGATCTCTGGGGCGATGTCCACAGGATGGACAGCGGCATCAGAATCGATCTCCGGGGCGATGCCAACAGGACGGGCCACGACATCGGAATCATCAAGGACTTCCACCGGCACCTGCACAACCCTAACATATTAGCAAGCACATTGCAAATAATCAAAAACCACAAATATGCTAATAAGCCATTATTTTTTATCTTGTGCAGCTCACCGGGGGATCTCATCCCTCCGGGGGCCATCTCCTCGTCCTCGATGGGGGCCATCACCTTGCCAGGGGAATACTGCTTCTCAATGGCGACTATCTCCTCAAACTCGGTCTTGAGCCTCACATAGGTGGCAATCAGAGTTCCTGGGGTAGGCATGGTGGGGCCCTTTCCGTTCTTCCAACTTCCTTTGAAGAGTTCGTCCGCCAACGTCCTCAACTCTTTGGCCAATGCTTGTTTCTTGGAGTTCTTCGTCTCCATGGGTTGGCCCGCCAACATGGTCAACTCTTTGGTTGGTGCTCGCTTCCTGGAGATCGCTGTCTCCAGTGGGTTGTCCGCTGGCAACTCTTTGCCTAGTGCTCCAGGATCCATCAATGAACTGACAAACAAAAAGCAATCGAAAGGAAACCACAATCGCAATGAAAACTGGAAAAGAATAGGATGTGAGAATCGGTCAGTGCTTCGCAAAAAGAAGATTCTTGGAATGAAAATATAGCAGCATAACTGATTCACCCACCTTTCCTTCGTCGGTACGGAAGAAAAATGGCAGAAGTGAGTAGCCTCGAGTGAGGTTTTCTTCAAGAAAGGGAAGAAAGGGCTTGAACGAGCGTTCCAGTGAAATGATGGTTGCTTCGTCCAGTCCAACTTGGAGGCCACCTTACCACTGCTGGTAAAGGTGTGGGTTTTGTGATATGATGGGTCATGACGGCCACACCGGGGTTACAGGTGAGTCTCGACTGTAGCACCTCGCTATGATTTGGTGGATGGCACACGGGCCCGGATGCTTTGAAATGTCCCGCATGTAGATAGAGCGGCCAGTCATATAGGAGTGCTCAATATTGTGCACCGCGACCAAGGCGGAGAGGAAAACGAGAGAACTACGTAATTAATGCATGAGTTTAATTAGGGTAGTTTTGTAAAGTACAAGATACATTCCTCCAATCGCAAAATGCCTTGGTTCATGAGATTTGAGATTTGAGCCCTATAAACCGGAAGGGAGGGAGTACTGCACACGGTGTAGTCTAGTCACTTGTTGAAATCTCTAGAAAGGAAAATACTCCTTTCCGGTTTACAGGGCTATACTACTCCCTCCGTCTAGGTGTGTAAGTCATCTTAGGCTAGCCATAGTGGGAGTAACTTAGCTAGTAACATAGCGCACTCCAAGAATTTTTTGCTTATGTGGCAAGTAATTAATGAGAGGTGGTAACATAATATGTTACTGTAACATAGCGCTTTTCAAGATAATATGAGTCTACAAGCTAATAAATGAAGCCATCTAAAATACTACTATTATGTTACTTCGCATTATGAAGGTAGTAATTTAGGCTAGTGTCATATGCATGACACTAGTCTAAGTTACTCCCCACTATGACCAGCCTTACGAAAACCAAATAGTCCCAAAACACTTAGGCACGGTGCATTAACTTCTACCTTGTTTCTTGTTTCTTGACATATCAACCAATAATACATGAGAGGTGTGCATGCTTTTAATGACTTGCAATGTCTAGTTCATTGCATGCAATGCTATTAATTAGCAAATAAACATTAGTGACCCTAGGAGGAAATGGTGCTAAGCGCGTGGACCTATGCAGAATGAGTATCAACCAATGGATAATGGAGTTTAATTGTTAAACAATAGCAATTTTGTCTCATGCAATAGCCTGGCTAGTACTCCAAGGAACCGCACCACGCGAGCGTTCGCAACTGCCACGTTCGGGTTGCGCTTGGCTCTTCGCATCTTCGAGAAGATGAACAATAATGATTACTCCTACTTCTACAGTATCGAATCCACTTCTGCATGTCCGTCCACCTCGTGCGGGAGGGATAGCGAAAGCTTCAACTTACTGCTCCTGCCTTTGTGTCCATGACAGGTGGGCCGAACAGGTGGTTGGCCCTCCTATCATGCAGCCAAAGGCAGGTGCAGTTAAGGCACCGGAGCTCAGTCCACGAGGGAGAGGGCATTGTAGTAATGAAATTTCTCGGTCTTGTATGAGTTGACGAAGATAGGGGTTGCTTGCTTGCTAGGGTTGCTCACTACGTATATATAGGCCGGAGCCTCCGCGCTTGCTTGCTAGGGTTGCTCTATTCACACACTCTCATCCTCTCCAGATTTAAACAAGATAGGGGTAGTAACACTGTCTTTCTCCCTTCAAAAAACACTGGCTTTCTATCCTCACCGATGGTTATAGATCCGGACGTATCCCCCTCCACCGGTGAAGGGGAGGAGGGGCAGAGTTTAGGCTGTCGTCGACAGCAAGGGAGGAGACCCACTGTCGGTCGCACCGTTATCTCTGGCCGAGCGCCGACGCGGGAGGTCCTTCGTTCCCTTCATCGTTGCCTGTGGGCGGATCCGGCCTCCCGCCGCCCACCTATCCACATCCTGACGACCTTCAGGTATATCTTCGTTCGAAACCGCCTTAGCTCTACTTCCCCAGCTCGCTACGTCGCTGCATGTGCATCATTTTCTACCTCTCAGCCCCTCTCGATCGGATGGTCCAACGTCACATATTTTTTTCTTCTATTGTTAGAGGTAAAGCTGCTTCATGGAGTCGAATCTTGTACTCCCTCCGTCCAAAAATACTTGTCATTGAAATGGATGTATCTAGATGTATTTTAGTTCTAGACACATCCATTTTGATGACAAGTAATTCCGGACGGAGGGAGTACTTGGTTCAAACAAGAAATAAAGTGGGTGTGGGGGAATTTAGTATGTACATCAGACTTGGTACAAACAGGAAGGAAAGGGGGTGAAAGTAGTACAGACTGGTCATCCAACCGGTCTCTTGGTCGAAAAGGGAAATATAGGGGTAACGCTGTACACAGTGGTATGACTAGGACTAGATTTGCTATCCACACATAGGAGTAGGTGGCTAGAGTGAACAAAAATGGGACCAACCCAGATATGTTTCTTGGATGTTTGTTTCTCGGGGAAACAAACTATGAATCGCCACTTTATGCCCCTGTTTACGTACATGGTGCTAGACTGCTGGTGCACCCACTGTTATAAGCCATGACAAGTTTAGCCAAATGTTTTTGCCTGTAATTGTTTGAGAACCTGACTGTTTCCTCTGTGCCTTTTTGTGCAAATAGGGATATCCAATTCACCTGGTTGCTGTTGTGACCTTTTGGTGCACTGCAGAAAACTCTTCTTAAAAGAAGTGACTTTTGTGTTGTTTAACTGGAATGTCAGAATGGAACAGTTGGTTCATTTTGGTGGAATGGCACAAAGGGAGATCTGTGTTCCAATCCTCATCATCCATATTGGCGCCATAACCTTCCTTTAGGTAAGAATGATATTTAATGCATGTGTTCATCTCTATTTTCCGACTACCATGAGAAAATAATGTTGTTTTTTTACTAGTACACTTGTACTCCCTCACTGACAAAACCTATTCTGAATTAGAAGGCCAATCTTGTACTTGGTTTCACCAACTGGTGAGGAGAAAGAGAAACAGAGCATGAAGAGGAAGAGGAAGAAGAAGAAGAAGAATAAACAGTGCCAAGGCGATCTTGCTAAAGCCAGAGGCCTCAGTCGAGGCCATTCAAGGCCTCCGGCAATGACTACCTTACATGTGAGATGATCCTCCAGGGAGCCCTTCCACTTCTGCTGTCTCACTTAATTAATTAGGAGTACTTAAGTACCACTAATTTATTACTGCCTAATTTTCCTGTTGGAGTTAAACAAATCTTTAGTAGGACCCTATGCTGAATCATGTACGTGTGTATGTTTGTCTATGGAGGTGAATCATGTGGTGGAGCAGGGAGGGAATATTATTAGTGTCATGACATAATAGTGCTATTGTTTTGCATGTCAATTTATTGCCATTGGTTCAATGAGGCAATGTTTTGCGTATTGTCCATCATGAATTTGATGCTACTGGTTGAGTAATATGCTAATGTCTTCCTATCCTTTCTCACTAAGCTAATGAAGGTTTCACCTTGTTCCTACTTGTGCAAACAGGGATCATGTTGTGCCAATCATACATTAAATGGAACTACACAAGACAATACAATGAACTGTATCCGTGCCAGTGCTTTAACTCTGCTGGAAGTTCTTGATAATCTTTCGATATAATCTCAGCACTGGTAAACAAGAGTGATTTCAACCATACATTTGAAGTGCACAAAAATTATACTATTGTGTGATTCTAGTGAGTGCTTTATCATCTCTTATGGGACTACCTGAATAAGCTTTTTTCTCAGGTTGGTACGGGCCTAAGGCCTTCATCCATATTAGTTTGCTGTCATCTCTATTTGTATCGTGCTACTGTCATGAGAAACTCCTTTATCTTTGCACGTTAAAGTTTTGCAACCTATGATAAATGGCAATGCTTTGAGTGTTGAGTTGAGCTAATTGGCACTGATTAAATAAACTAATACCTCTTTTTAAGCAAGACTACTATGTTGCTAACTTTACCCATTAAGATAATGAGGGCGCTTCTATTTGTTAGTGTATGTTTCATAAACTAGTCCCACTATTACAGTAATCTCACTCTCTCAATATATGTGCCAACAGGGATGCGCGATTTTGGTGGAACTGCACAAAAACTTTGGGTGCTTCATTGCCTCGACAGCTTCCATCCTTTCCTGTTAGTCGCTAAACCCCGCGTGCTTTCTTCCTTTGCTGTCAGTCGCTTGGCTTATCTCGGCTTCCAGTCAAAGGAAATAGTAATTGATATGCTACCTCACACAGGTTGGTACTGGTCTTTATCCTGATTATTGTGCCTGTCATATGTATTGGTAATTTGGTATTGTGCTACTATTTGCCGATTTCATAAAGGAGTAATTTGGAGCCTGATCTCGCAGGCAAATCATTACATCGGGTGATTTCAGTAGAACTACACAAAATGATCAGATGGACAGGTACTTATGCTGCTGCTATGTACTCCAAAGTTCACTCAGACAAGCATCGATGTTGACAAGAAGTGCCTATATTCATTCAAGTATCAACCGGCGTCAACCAATTGTCAAACTCCAAGTGTTAGGAGAGTGAATGCCAAAAATATTGCTTGGTGCATAGCCCAGAAAAACGCAGTCCAGTCTTTGGTCCCAACTTGTGCCTTTTGGTTATCGGCACATATGGTAGCGAACTATATGGCATTGAGTCTAAAGATTCCAGACAAGTTGGTTGACGCGTATATTCATCTGGCACTTAATCAGTCTGCATGCCAAGGATGCTCCATTTCAGTTGAACTGCACAAAAAATTTGGGTGGTTCATTTTCTCAACCGCCTCCTTTCTCGTCTTCAATGTAGAATTTTGGCGAGATACAGGACCAAGATGACCCAGCAAACTGGTTGGATGAAAGTAGTGGCCAAGTTGCTCAAACCTCCTTGGGCTCGAGGCCACTATTTGAGGATAAACCTACAAGCAAAGTTCAGATTGTTTGTGCTGCCTCGTATGTACTCGAAAGTTTACTCGTATAAGAACTAATTTTAGCAAGAAGTACCTCCGATTGAACACCATTTACTAGTATGTACCCTAGGTAATTAAAGTTCATCCATGGATCATATTGGTTGTAATCTCAATCATTTGGATGCATAAACATACTGAACATGCGTATATTTGGATCTTTTTGTAAATTATGTATGAATATTGTCATGTGATCTATCAATCATTTGGATGCATAGATATGCTGAGCTTGTGTATATATGAATCTTTTGAGTTGTTTATTGTGAATGTTGGCTATGGATATGAACGTGTCCTGTGAACCTGAGTTTGATATGAATGTTTACCTTTTCTGTTGTATTTGTGTGTGAACTTGTTAGTATGCCTACTGTGGGGTATAAAACGTAGGCCTCTTATAAAAGTAATGCCGTGTCCAATTTATGTTTTCCCTTCTAACCACCGCGGTTGTTCTGCCGCGCACCCGAACCAGTGAAGTTTCCCACTCCTCTCCATCTGCGACTCCGCTGTAGCTAAATAAATAGTAACGTCTTCGGTTTTAGCCCGGTTTTCTGTAGATTAACCAGGCAATTTTCTTCTTCTTAATTAATCGACGAGGCAATTCTTTTGCCTCCGTTTCGAAAAAAATAGTAACGTCTAACTGAGCCAGTTAGTTAGATGCGTACACTTGGTGTAGTAGGATCTTTATTTAGTTTGATGCATACACTTGTTCTTTTTTGGTAGCCCTTTTGTAATGATGGCTGATGTTTGGTTTGGAAGAGAGAGTTGCGTCTTCACTCTTCTGGCCTGCTTACTGCTTCTGTTGCACCCCCAGCCCTGGTTGCTGCTGCTACTGTTTTCAATGTACAATCAGTAGTATATTTCGTCTGTTGGTTGAATAAATGTGTTGTTAGAACGACAAACACAATGTTTTTGAAGTCGTTGGACGGTTCGATCCTTTAGTGCCCTGTACCGTACGTAGCACATACTATTTATCGTATGGAAGGCCCAATGATAACATGCAACCCACTGATGAAGGCCCAATAGAGAAGCCCATAATTAACTGGAAGGGAGGCTCTCACATGAATCCGGCCCAGGTACATGCTCATGGTCCCCTAAACATAAATAAGTAAATAAATAAAGCTAAATGCTCATGCACCAGTTCTTTGGGAAAATAGGTAGCCCAGTATTTCTTTTTGAAGAATACCCAAGCTAGGCCTATTTGTTTTCTCCGAATTACTGGGCTGCAAATCTTTCAAGATGAGGAGGGATGCATTCCGGCCTGGCTTAAGAGTATGGTCAATGTCTGTTAAAAGTAATATCAAAAGGAGTTGATAATTCCAAAAAAATTATGGCAAATGGGATATAAGTTTCTTTTTTTGTTTTTGTTCTTCACTGATATCGTATACGTATTTCATTGGATTTAACATGACATAGTACTAATTTATTTTTAAATTTGTTTTAGTATGGCTATTAATTTTTGGATTAAGAATATTTCGTTCCCCAGCAAAAATTTGTGAATTTTCAAAATTTCCCACATATGAATTTGCTAATTTAGTTAATTTTTTGACCCTGGTACTGACCAAAAATGGCCAGCAATTCTAAAAATGGAAAACGGGCTGCAATAAATTCCATATGAATTAGAAAATGATTTAAAGTTATAAAAATAATAGCAAATGGGCTGTACACGCCACAGATTTCGAGGCTGACTTGTTTACGCAAGGCTTTGTCAGTGAACACACGATTCTAGCAGCAGTTAGTGTTGGATGTCCATCCAACGGCCAACGTGCTTCTTCAATCTCTGATCTTCCTGCTCCAGCCGCCTAAACTAGTGTCAGCAGGACTGCCTGCTCCCTCCTCTTGTGGCCCGTTGTGATGCCACGCAGGCTTCCCCAGCCCACCCAACTCCCTCCGCTGGCCTGGCCGCACGCAATCAACTGCCTCCTTATTACGCGGAAAAAAATGATTCCTCCACTGACATCTGGGGCGCACCGGTTGGGAGGCTGACCTATGGGCCTACTAAGTTGACGCGTACGTAGGGCTTGTCAACTTAGTCAACAAACGATTCTAGCAGCAGTAACCGTTGGATTTGAAACGAACGGTCCTACTGCTTCTTCAATCGCTGCTCTTCTTGCACCAGCCGCCCAAACCAGCGCCGGGGAGACCGCCTGCTCCTGCCTCCAGTGGCTGGTTGTGCTGCCGATGAGGCCTCATCGCCCCCTACTACTCCCACCGCTAGCCAGGCCCTGCGGCGACGGCAACCTCACACCGCAGCCAAACTAGTGAACCCTCGTACTCCTCTCCACATGGGCATCCACTGCCGCGTCTTCCCCGGCTCCGCGTCGTCCCCTTCCTAGGCCTCGCTATCGTCCACCGCCTTGGTGCTCTCGGCGCGGCGTGGTCAACATGGTCAATGACATTCCATCGGAAGAGTACTGTACGTGGAGAGGCTGACAGCTGGGTCCATGGCCCCAGCCCAGTTTTTTTGTGATTTGCCAAGTAAGTTGCTTTGTCAGGCCTGTTGGGCTGCAAATCTTTCAAGACGGGGAGAGCTTTCATTCGGCTGGCCGAGAAAATGGCCCATCAGTAATGAGAAATGGGTTGTACATTTTTAAAACACATCAAACCGGCAATTAGTTTCGAATATCTTTTCTTCATTTCGAGATTTGAAATTACATTAATTTTTATGCGTGGAGAATTTGTTGGATTTTATATTGATATACATTTATTTCAAAAATCAGTTTGAATGTGAGTCGAAATTTTGGGATTAAAAACAGTTCGGACCGCACCGAAATATGCAAAAATTCGTATAATTTTTTAACCGTGGGCACAATATGGACTGTAATGCTAACAAAAAAGAATATGGGCTCCAAAAAAGCCTTAATAATTAGCAAATGGGCTGTAAATTATTAGAAATAATGGCAGACGGGTTGTATGTTGTTTTCCACAGATTTGAGGCATTCCTAAAAAAAGGTTGACGCACAAGCAGTGACTGTTGGATGGCCATCCAACGGCCGTCGTGCTTCTTCAATCTCCGCTCTTCCTGCTCCAGCCGCTCAAACAAGCGCCGGCGGGACTGCCTGCTCCCTCCTCCCCGCGGCCGGCTCTGCTGCCGCGCAGGCCTCACCGCCCCACCGTACTCCCATCGCTGACCTAGCCATCCCTCTACTCACCCACACCTGTTGTTGTTATCCGGCGAGGGCAGATGAACCAGTAAATCCTCGTACAGTCGTACTCCCCTCCGCGTGGGAAACAACTGTCGAGTCTTCCCTGCCTACGTGTCATTCCCTTCCTAGGCCTCGCCGTCGTCCACCGTCCTGGTGCTCTTGGCATGGCCTGGTCAACGTGGTCAACGACCGACATGCATCTGAAGTGGACTTTACGTGGAGAGGCCGACAGCTGGGTCCACGGCCGCACGCAAGGAAATGCCTCCTTATTACGCGCAAAATAATGATTTCCTCCACCTGACATCTGGGACCCACTGAAACAGCCTCTGTATTTCGCGAAAAAACATTACCGCCGCTGACAGCTCGGACCCACCAGCTATATCTTCGCACGCAAGGAAGTGCCTCCTTATTACGCACACAAAAATGAATACTCCTCCTGCTAGCTGGGACCCAGTATAGTGGGCCTACTAAGTTGACGGGGACGAAGGGCTTTGTCAACTTAGTCAATATGCACGATTCTAGCTCGACTGACCGTACGATGTCCATCCAACGGCTGTAGTGCTTCTTCAACCTCTGGTCTTCTTGCTCCAGCCGCCCAAAGCAGCGCCGGTCGTGCCGCCTGCTCCTGCCGCGGAGGCCTCACCGCCCCCATACTACTCCCACTGCTGGCCAGGCCATCCCTCCACTCCACTCACCCACACCCCCTGTTATTCTGCGGCGACGGCAGCACAGCCGAACCAGTGAACCCTCGTACTCCTCTCCGCGTGGGCATCCACTGTCGCGTCTTCCCCGGCTCCGCGTCATCCCCTTCCTAGGCCTCGTCATCGTCCACCGCCGTGGTGCTGTCGGTGTGGCATGGTCAATGTGGTCAACGATCGAATTCCATCGGAAGAATACTATACGTGGAGAGGCTGACAGCTGGGTCCAAGGCAGCCGCAAGGAAGTGCCTCCTTATTACGCGGAAAATAATTATTCCTCCACCTGATAGCAGGGACCCACCGGACGCCCACCAGTATATCACGAAAAAAACGTTTGCCCCTGACTGCTGGGACCCACCCGATGGGCCATCGTATTTCGCGAAAAAAAACGTTCCCCCTGCTGTCAGCTCGGACCCACCGGAAGTGCCTCCTTATTACGCACAAAAAATGAATACCCCCTGCTAGCTGGGACCCACCTTGGTGGGAGGCTGACTTGTGGGCCTACTAAGTTGACGGGGATGGAGGGCTTTGTCAACTTAGTCAATATGCATGATTCTAGCTCCAGTGACCGTACGATGTCCATCCAACGGCCGTAGTGCTTCTTCAACCTCTGATCTTGTTGCTCCAGCCGCCCAAACCAGCACCGGTCGTGCCTCGTGCTCCTGCCTCCCATGGCCGGCTGCGATGCGGCGGAGGCCTCACCGCCCCCTACTACTCCCACCGCTGGCCAGGCCATCCCTCTACTCACCCACACCCCCTGTTATTCTACGGCGACGGCAGCCTCACATCGCAGCGAACCAGTGAACCCTCGTACTCCTCTAAGCGTGGGCATCCACTGCCGCGTCTTCCCCGGCTCCGCGTCGTCCCCTTCCTAGGCCTCGCCGTCGTCCACCGCCCTGGTGCTCTCGGCGCGGCGTGGTCAACATGGTCAAGGAACGACTTCCATCAGACGTGGACTGTACGTGGAGAGGCTGACAGCTGGGTCCACGGCCGCAGCAAGGAAGTGCCTCCTTATTACGTGCAAAATAATTATTCCTCCACCTGACAGCGGGGACCCACCGGACGGGCCACCGTATTTCGCCCCCCTGACTGCTGGGACCCACCAGCTACATCTTCGCACGCAAGGAAGTGCCTGACAGTCGGGACCCACCTGGTCGAAGCGTACGTAGCGTTGTCATTCTGGTCGCGAACGTGTACGTACATATATACTGGTGGATGTAGAGGCGCGCACGTGTCGTAGTAGAGGCAGCCAGGGTGCAAGATAGAAAATACGGCCACGTATGTGTACATACGGGTGGGGTCTCAAACGCCTACTTGTGCATACGTACGGCGAGGGCTCGTGTACATGGCTGGGTCGGAACGGAGAAACAGCATCGTCGTCGTGTTCATGGGGAGGCAACGGAATGCGTCGTGTTCATCGGGAGGGCTTGGACGGAACAGGCGATGGAAACGAGGCCTAGCGTACCGCAGAACCGAGGAAACGGCCTTGTGTTCGACCGGCCATGTTCAAAATAGGATCCTGTTAATCGGGAGGGGTCTGGCGTACCGCAAAACGGAGGAAACGGACCTCCTACGGTCGAAACGGGGGTCCTGTTGATCGGGAGGGGTGTGGCGTACCGCAAAACGGATGAAATGGACTTGTGTTGGAGCGCTACGGTCGAAACGGGGGTCCTGTTCATCGGGAGGGGTGTGGCGTACCGCAAAACGGGACTCCATGGGATATTGTTCATCTCCACCGTCGACCCCCTCCAGCCTCCACCAGCTATTGTTCATCCACCGTCTACCTCCTCCAGCCTCCACCTGTGATTGTTCATCCACGGGCTCCTGTTCATCCAGCCTCCACCGCACGCTACTCCACCGGCTACTGTTCAACCAGCCCTCTCCACGGGCTACTGTTCATCCTGCCCTCCATCATCTATTGTTCATCCTGCCCTCCACGGGGTGGTCCTATTCATCCAGCCCTCCACGGGGTCCTGTTCATCTAGCCCCAACCGGCTCGATCGATCGGGGTCCTGTTCATCCACAGGCAACACCACGGGGTCCTGTTCATCCACCCCCACTGGGAACTGTTCATCCAACCCCCCCCCCCCCGGCAACGCTCACTGTTCATCCAGAGGCAGCATCGATCGGCTTCAGTTAGCAGCGGTAGCGAAGGAATCGCTCGATCGGGTTCAGTTAACAGCCATCGATCGATCGCTCGGGTTCAGTAACGTGTAGCCTGCAGTGCAATCGCTCGGGTTCAGTTAGAGCCCAACGCCTCGCTCGGGTTTAGTTAGAGCCAACACCTCGCACACACACGTGTACGTGCACGAGAGACACGTGCATCGCTCGGCCCCCGACCTCCCACCGTAACCGGGAACTCCTCGAAATTTTCCTCGCCCTCGCTTCTACCACGGTTTTTTCCGTCATGGACGGCCCAAAGAATGTCATGCAACTGCGTCTCCGACCCGCCCAGGATGAAAAGCCCATTTTCTGTCATGATTTTTTGTCATAGAAGTAGGAGCCCACCACATCTATGATTATACCGGGTTTTGTCACAATTATCGTCATAGAAGTGTCATATGTATGACAGAAAAAAATTGTTCGGCCCAAAATGTCACGGATGTGTCTTTTTTTTGTAGTGCTCATCGTCGGAACCACGTCTACTGAGAGGGGACAAATACCGGCAAACAAGGAAGAACACAATCAATGCAATGCAACAATTATGATGCATGATAATGACATGGCAATATGCTGTGATTGAGCTAATGCAACTAAAACCAGACGGGTTTGAGCTATTTTGAACCCAAGGTTCAAGTTTAAAGTCAAACTATGAACTTATAAAGTGCATTATCATCTTTCGATCCAAACAGCAATGTTAAGTTGTTTAAACATGCACGAAACCAGTACAGATGGATATATTGGATTTTTCTAATCATTTTTCATATATAAATCTTTCCATTTGGAGTTACAGATTAATTTCTATGATTTTTTGAAGTTTACAGTAATTTGTGGAATTCCTGAATAAGATTAAATCCAAAAAAAGTCCATTGCTGTGTTAGCATTGCGTTAGCACTGCATCAGTAGGTCAATATGTGGCCCAGGTCAAACCTGACCAATGGGACCCACTGGTCAGTGACACAGTTAGTTAACTAACTAGGGTTAATTTAGTGTTAATGTAGGTTTAACCAGGGGCGGGGCCCACATGTCAGTGACCCAGGGGGGTCAAATCCCTGGTCAAACTGGGTCAAATCGCCGGCATTTAGCCACCGCCGACGACCGAATGCGGTGGAGGGTGCGGGTTTCGCACTCCAGTGACCAAACAGGCAGCAGAGGGCATCTACGCGTAGCTAGGAGTGAGCCGCGTCGAGTGGTGGTGGTGGTTGGACTCGGGGTGGCCGGAGACGACGGCGGCGGCGACCTTGGTGGCTGCCAGAGCTCGGGCGAGCTCGAAGCCATCGCTACGGTGAACGTGCAGGCATGAGGTTAGCTCCTACAATCCCTAAGAGGTGCGTTGAGCAAGGTGGACAAGGTGGCCGAGCCGTTGCGTGGCTGGGACCACGTCGGCGGCGAGTTCAGGCGGTGATGCGTGCGGTTGAGATCCATGCAGTCGCTGCGGTGAACGGCAGCAAGAACGCAGAGGGGAAGGAGAGGTAGTGTAACGCCCAGAGACTGATGTGCCAGGTGTCTTTCAGTTATTTGCTGTTGTTGGCTTGTCATTGCTTGCGTGTCATGCATTCCATATCATGTCATCATGTGCATTTCATTTGCATACATGTTCGTCTCATGCATCCAAGCATTTTCCCCGTTGTCCGTTTTGCAATCCGGCGCTCCTATGTCACCCGGTGCCCCTTTCTACCTCTTTTCGTGTGCGGGTGTTAAACGTTTTCGGATTGGACTGAGACTTGTCATGCGGCTTTGTTTTACTACCGGTAGACCGCTTTGTCAAGTTTCGTGCCATTTGGACTTCGTTTGATACTCCAACGGTTAACCGAAGAACCGAAAAGGCCTCGTGTGTGTTGCAGCCCAACACCCTTCCATTTTGGCCCAAAACCCACCTAAACCTCCTCCATCATCTCGGTCGTTTGATCACGATCGCGTGGCCGAAAACCGCACCTCATTTGGACTCTCCTAGCTCCCTCTACCTATATATATGTGGCTCTCCCCGATTTTTCGCGCAGTCTAACCCTAACCTTCGTCCTCCTTGCGCCACCGGACAAAAACCTCCGCGCCGGACAATGTCCAGCCGCCGCCGCCACCTCACTCCAGCCAACCAGCGGCCGCCACGTCACCACCCCACCACCCCGCAGCGAATCGGACGCCGCCACCTGTCCGCGCCCGCACCCCACTTCGCCCCCGCCGGCCCGCGGAGCCCGTAGCGGGCCCGCGCGGGCCCAGATCCGCGCCGCCGCCTGGACTGCTCGCCGCCCTGCGCCTGGTCCTCCCCGTCGCCCGACCGGCCGCCGCACTTCGCGCCCAACGCCGGCGCGCAGCTCCGCCGCCGCCTGCACCGCCCGCCGCCCTGTCTTTCTCGCCGGCGTGCCACACCATCGCCGTCTCCTCCGCAGGGTGCCACCCCGGCCCGAAGCTCGCTGCGCCCGGGCCCCTTCCTCGCCGGCCGCCCTCATCCGTCACCACCCGGCCACCTCTGGCCTCCCGCGCCGCCTCTCCATCGTCGCCGGAGCTCGTGGAGCTCGCCGGAGCAAGTCCGGTCGGATCCACCGTGGGGTGGACGAGATCCACCACACTGTCCATCCAAACAGCCTCCGTCCAGATCCGGATCCCTCCGTCCCGCACCGCTTCGTCCCGGTTTGACTTTTCCCGGAGAGGTCCAAATTTCTTCTAAGTCCCAAGATCTGCTATGTTTTTATGCAATCTTCATCGCATCGTATCTCCGCATCCGTAGCTCTAATTTGTGCGTGTAGCATATAAAAGTGTTCGTCTCGACGAGTACATCATTTCATCTCATTGCATCATTTTCATTTGAGCTCATCTTGATGCCCGAAATGCTGTTGGAAGAGGACTATGTGGTGAATTTGTCAGATCTGTTTCAGCAAATGGCATTTTGTCATTTTTGCCATGATTAATGTTTGCATCCTATGATCCTGAGCTCTACATGTGTTTTGTTATATGCCATGCCATCTTTACAGGGGTGTATGCCATGTATTTTTTGTGATATTTGTGGTGACTAGCACAAGCTTGCAAAGTAGCGTAATCAGTAATGCTGATTTCAGGGACTTAGAATTTCACTAGGTCCTTGTCCTGTTTTCGTTGTTATGCCATATGTTCATGTTGTTTCCTAGTGATCCGTGCCTCTTTTGAGGATGATCAGTAAGGATGTTTTGTTAACATTGTGGTGCTCTATCCATCCATGTCTTTGTTTGCATTTATGGAGCACCCTAGCTTGAGTCAATCGAGCTCTACTTTTGCTATAAAGTGAATCCTGGCAAATTGTTGACTTGTTTAGCGATTTTGCCGAGGTTGTTGCTATTGATCCGTGCATGCTATGATGTTGTTCTTTCCATTTCTAGCTTCTATGCCATGTATGCTTGATGGGTGTATGCTTATTTTGTCATGCCATGATCTATAGTGAGTGCATCGAGCTCGTAAACATGCCTACTCGTTAACTAATTTGCATGCTCCAGTTTTTCACCAAGTCTGAATCTGTTTATGTTTTTGCCATGTTCACATGCTTGCAATTGTATTTTCTGACCCCTTTTGGCTCAGGGTCACTAAGGGACTTTTGTTAAGTGCTTTGAGTAGCTTCATGCCATGCCTTGCTTTGCCATGTTAAGTTCCTGTAGCATGTAGTTTTCATGCTCTAAAGTGTGCTTCCTGATGATAAATTCTAGACTTGTGTTGATTTCACTAAGTCTGAAACCTGTTGTCATTTGCACTTTTGCCATGCTTGTTTGAACCTGTTAATGGATGAATTAGCCGTAGCTCAGTGTTCATCTTTTGTCAAGCTTCATGATTGGATCCCGGCAGTGTATTTTGTTGCCATGTTTGAGTGCTGTAGCATATTTATCTTGATGCATTTAGTTGGTCACTTGCTGATTATCGCAGACAGGTGCCATATTTGTTTTGCTTGCCATTTCCAAACCGTGCATCCGATTCCGGTGATCTTTATATCGATTTCAACCGAAATCACCTCACCTTTCCAGTGGCACTCTTGGATTTCCAAGTTGAGGCCAGGTTCAATCATTCCTTTCGAAATCATGCATATGCACCGCATATCGCATCCGGCATATCATACCATGTTCATGTGTGGTTTGTTTATTATGGTGTGTGCTTCTTTCCGGTGTTGCTTCTTCGGGTTGGTTCCGGTAATGTCGCGTTTGTGAGGACCCATTCATCTACGTCCGTTTGTCTTCTTCATGGACTCGTTCTTCTTCCTTGCGGGATTTCAAGCAAGATGACCATACCCTCGAAATCACTTCTATCTTTGCTTGCTAGTTGCTCGCTCTTTTGCTATGCCTATGCTGCGATACCTACCACTTGCTTATCATGCCTCCCATATTGTTGAACCAAGCCTCTAACCCACCTTGTCCTAGCAAACCGTTGTTTGGCTATGTTACCGCTTTGCTCGGCCCCTCTTATAGCGTTGTTAGTTCCAGGTGAAGATGAAGTTTGTTCCTTGTTGGAACATGGAGATGTTGTTCCTTGTTGGAACATGTTTACTTGTTGGGATATCACAATATCTCTTATGTAATTAATGCATCTATATACTTGGTAAAGGGTGGAAGGCTCGGCCTTATGCCTGGTGTTTTGTTCCACTCTTGCCGCCCTAGTTTCCGTCATATCGGTGTTATGTTCCCGGATTTTGCGTTCCTTACGCGGTTGGGTTATAATGGGAACCCCTTGACAGTTCGCCTTGAATAAAACTCCTCTAGCAAGGCCCAACCTTGGCTTTACCATTCGCCACCTAGCCTTTTTCCCTTGGGAGTCGCGCATCCCGAGGGTCATCTTTATTTTAACCCCCCCCCCGGGGGGGGGGGGGTAGTGCTTGTCTAAGTGTTGGTCCGAACTAGAGTCCTTTGCAGCGCCACCTCAGGGAAACTTGAGGGCTGGTTTTAGTTGTACGGAGCGCTCATCCGGTGTTGCCCTGAGAACGAGATATGTGCAGCTCCTATCAGGATGTCGGCGCATCGGGCGGTCTTGCTGGTCTTGTTTTACCTGTCGAAATGTCTTGTAACCGGGATTCCGAGCCTGATCGGGTCTTCCCGCTTGAAGGAATATCCTTCGTTGACCGTGAGAGCTTGTGATGGGCTAAGTTGGGACACCCCTGCAGGGATTTGAACTTTCGAAAGCCATGCCCGCGGTTATGGGCAGATGGGAATTTGTTAATGTCCGGTTGTAGAAAACCTGAAGTTGACCTTAATTAAAATACATCAATCGCGTGTGTAACCGTGATGGTCTCTTTCCGAAAGGGTCCGGGAAGTGAACACGGTGTTGGAGTTATGCTTGACGTAGGTTGTTCTAGGATCACTTCTTGATCATAGATTCTCGACCGTGCTTTTGCCTTCTCTTCTCGCTCTCATTTGCGTTGTTAACCACCAAATATGCTAGTCGCTTGCTGCAGCTCCACCTCATACCTTTACCTTACCCATAAGCTTAAATAGTCTTGATCATGAGGGTGTGAGATTGCTGAGTCCCCGTGACTCACAGATACTTCCAAAACCAGTTTGCAGGTGTCGATGAAACCGTACAGGTGACGCAACCAAGCTCAAGGAGGAGCTCGATGAAGATCTTGTTCTTTATGTTGTTTCGTTCTATTCGATCAGTAGTGGAGCCCAGTTGGGGTCGATCGGGGATCTGTGTAGCTTTTGGGGTAGTCTTCTTTTATTTTGGCTCCGTAGTCGGGCCTTGATTGTATCTGGTTGATGTAATGCTTTATTCATGTAATTGTGTGAAGTGGCGATTGTAAGCCAACTATGTATCTCTTTCCCTTATGTATTACATGGGTTGTGTGAAGATTACCTCACTTGCGACATTGCTTTCAATGCGGTTATGCCTCTAAGTCGTGCTTTGACACGTGGGAAATATAGCCGCATCGAGGGCGTTACAGGTAGAAGCTCAGAATGGTCATGGAGAGCTAGTCAGCAAGGTCGGGGACGAGATGGAGTAGTTGGGGCGGGGAAAGGGATCTCCGGCGACCGAACGAGGGATTCTACGGCGAGGGCGTCGCTGCAGCACCTCCGGCATCGCGTGAATCGTCGAGGAGGCATAGACGATGGAGGCGGAGCGCATGGGCATGCCAGAGGGGCGCGGGGGTGGGTGTTGCTATGGCAACAACGAGCGGCGGCGATGTGCATGCTCGATGGTCATGTGGGAGAGAGGCAGAGGAGGGGAGAGCGCTCGAGGGAGAGAGAGGAGAGGTGTAGGGGGTCGAGGGGGAGTGTGTGGCGTCGCGAGAGGCGTCCAGCGCAAGCAGGCGGGCTGGAGGTGGCCTTGCGCGTGTGTGCGCAGGGCGGGCACACGCCCTCCAACCTACTGGCAGGAGGTTGAAGACGGTGCGATGGGTGGCTGGGCCTAGCACATTAGTGGGCCGCAGGTAGGCTGTCAGGTAAGTGGCCCAGTGGCCTTGTCTCTCTCTATATCTCTCTCTCTCTTTTATTAGTTGTTTCTGTTTTCTAATTTTGTTGTTTGTTTCCGATTTAGTTTATACACCAAATCACTTTATAAAATTCTGAAAACTTTTGTGGCCACTATATGACTTAAACAAGAGGCCCTCACCAAGTTTCAGAATATTTGGAGCTACCAAATATTTTATAGTAATTAATAGCTCCAATTCAAATACAATATGAGTTAATTCAAAAAGCCAGAAATGACCTAGAAAATGTGCACCATTTTGGCAGAGGTTTTCACCCATTTCAAAAATGATGAACTTTTCTGAAGGCATTTTTGGTTCATTGAACATATTTTTAAACTGAACCTAATTGAATTCCATTTGGTGCTAGGGTTTGGTCAATCCCCATTTCAATTTACAAATAAATTTAGACATGATGCATGGATGCTTATGCAACTGTCTACAAACAAATTCTAGGGCTGCGACAACTCACCCCCACTAAACAAGAATCTCGTCCCGAGATTCAAGACGTGAGGGAAGAAGACAGAGGGGACACAAAGCCAACACAACCTTCATGTTCCAGATTGCACTCCTTAATAACGTTGATTGCTTGCATCATGTTGATCTTGACATCCTTGCTTTCGAGATCTTTGTCCAACACAGTGACGATAGAAAGAGATTCTACAGGAATCGATCTTTACAAAGATCAAGCAACTCTGGATCAACTCATGGGTTGAGACGTAAAACACCTCTTGAGTTGAGACTCAAAACACACATAAGAGGGATGGAAAAATATCAGATGATGAAGGTTCAAGTTGGTAGGAAACAATTCCATGCTTGAGTAGGATGGTGCATGGTTTCAAAGTAGCAAGGAGATAATTGCCATGATTCCATAATGGGACACCTTGGGGGAGGTGACTCGTACAAATATTCCCTTGAGGGGCAAAAGGAATTACTTTTGATATAGAAATCATTGAAACTCTCTAGACCATCCCATGGAAAATCACAAACGATTGTTTGAAGGAGTTCGGAGAAATGACATACTTAGTTTGGAAAGAAAACTAGAGTTATAAGACAACTCAGCAAGCGGAGAACACATTCCAGATGATGCCGAGGATATAACCCAGTGACTGAGCGTGCTCTCAAGAACTTAAGCATTTCCTTACTCATCAGGGTTTTATCAACATCTGTGCTAAAGATGTTGGTAACAGTTCATACTACCATGATGAACAGTGATGGATGATGCAGATGCAAAGGAAGACAAACACTTTCTCGGATTTTACCTTACCAATGCCAAGGAAACAAAATCCAGATGATCGATTGAGAGACATTTAGCACTCCGCTTCTAATGTTCTCCTTGATGTCCTAGCTACCACGGTGATGCTTAAAAAGCATCAACATGGCCATCAAGTAAAGTTCGGACTTCTGGAGCACAAAATCCATAAGGAACAACTTCCAGAATAAGTCATGAGAAATCCTCATGGGAAGTGACCAAACAGCTTAATTAAGATACTACAATAATAGTGCTTCCAGCTAGGTGCGTCCACTTCACTGGAACCAAAATCATAGTTCTTGGAAGAAGTTCCAACCATCATATCTGCCTGAGATTCAAATATGGTTGGTAACAGGATAATTCAGACAACGCCTGAAAAGGAAAGGTTGCAACACAAATCGACAAGATGACATTGCGAGATTCTCGGGAGATGAACTATGGTAGCAAGCTCCAAAGCATGAGCTAGCTCTGCTACACACGTGTGAACATGATGTCCCAAACAAGCATGACCACATGGTAGTCTTACAACAAAACACTACGAGTTCTGGTTGGGAACCATTATTGCGGATAACGAAGCCCTTGCATAAGTCTTATGATTAGCTCTTATGAAGGAACTTCTTCTCCTTGACCAAATAAGATAGTGGCTTGGTGTGCTAGGGACACGTATAGAATGAAGGTTGCAAGTCTCCAAACCACAGAATACTTTGCACATGTGCATGAATAACTTGGGATGATTCCAGAGGAAGCAAAACAATCTTTCTCGAATCCACGGCGGCAACTTACACCTAATGCACGTGAACTTGGAGAGAATCACTTGTTACACCAAGCATATACTTCATGAACGGGACATGAAGTTAATGCTTACAAAAGTTTCCAACACTAGCTTTAATGTTCAACATAATCATGGAAATGATAATTATGTTGCTGATGGGCTCAGCAACAATTCATCGGGATTTCCATATAGATGGAATTCCACGACTATGTGAACAAGGTGATAGCTTGGTCAGACCAAAAGATGTAATGGTGTATGCTCGAGGAAACATCCACGAGTAAGACAACATTACGAACATCGTTGGTTCCTATTTGATTTGAGGATAGCCCACACTCAAATCAAAGTTTGGACAAGATAATAGATCCAATAACTGATCACGAGGACCAATTGATGAAGATATCATCTTTCTTCAACACACACAGAAGATATCCCTTAGAGATGAACTAAGTCGGACAAACTTTTATCTTCCAACTCTCAAAGTTGTTGTTTGGCTTAACCAACTAGCTCAGGGGTATCCAATACAGATTCTTGGAGAAGGAGTGGTTTATTGGAAAATCAACTTGATCACGAGCTCAACATATCAATCAGGGAACAACCTGGTGATACTTCCAAGAAGATATTTTGCAAATCACGAACCACCGACATGTTATTAAGCTCGAGAACAATCTTGCTTTTCAGGCAAGATGATGTGATCACATGAGCAAGGATTGACACCATCCTAGCTCTTGATCGAAGAGTGCACCAGGGAAAATGGACTAGGTAACACGATCAATCTTAGAATGATAATTCAATAACCAACACGCTAAGAATGAAATTATTGTCCATTAGCTACCAAGCAACAGGATTGCTAGGAGTATTGATTTCACACATCATGGTTCACTTGTCGGCATTTCGGTTGCAACAACACGGGACCGGGGAATGAATAATGATGGCGAGAAGTATCATGGCATCAATAATTCATAAGAGGTTGTGCAATTCCCATGCCATTCTTTACATAAGATGGCAATACTCCAGGGTAGAACAGATTAGAAGCTAGATTGGCATTCTTATCTGCGGAATACAACTGCTTTGACCCAATCCAAGAAATGGATAGGGTACTGGAGTTTGTTTCTCCTAGACATTCTCGAATAGAATGACTGGATGGACCACAAGAATAATAGGCATCGATGAACACAAATGCACGCATACCCTTGACTATCAATTGATAGACGATGGTCGGAATATAGGTGAAGAGGGACAACTCTAAGGGACGTTGTGGATGCATAGGTTAGTAGGTCGAGCAAGCTCAACTTATTTCTTCCGGATAACCAATGCAGAAAGGTAGGACTGGCAGAGTCTCGGCCATAATGCAGAACTCATCAAGAGCACTTTTGTTATGATCCCTTGGTTCGAGAGAACTCCTGCCATAAGCAGTTCATAGTATTTGGAAGAAGGTTATAACATGGATCTCGAGGACTATCGCAAAGGTTACTAATATCCTAAAGGAACTAGCAAACACTATCAACATGAATGAGTAGAGTGAATCTCGGGTTCAAAAACCCAGGAATTGAATGCCTACTAACTAAATGGCATCACGGGATGCTTTTGAGAATGATGGCCAGAATCATCACACTAGGAATACAAATTAGAGCTAGATTATTGGGTGGTTCTGTAGGACACCTAGGGTCATAATAATAGCTTCAACATACATGTCGAGGCAATGGAGTACCTCAACACACTGATTAGTGTGGTTAATCTGGCCCAAAGGAACATCATGAATGGAAAGAAGGGATTTGCAAATGCATCAGACTATTTAGAAACCTGGGATGATTCGGATAGCATAACGACTATAAAATGCTCAAAAAGATTTGAGACATCCTGCAAAATGATAGCATAGCCACTCAACATCACAATATCAAGGTTCTAAGGCCGGCTATGAACATACGGAAGTAGTAGAAACTGAATTGAGGCTTGAAACTATCAATCCTATAAGTCTACAGATTAGTAACACATTATCTTGATAGAAGATGAGAAGCCTAGTTCTTAATCCCCGTAGAAGAGAAGAGGATGACTCGGATCAGAAGGGTATAAGGTAAAGGAGTAAAAAGAGTCGTACGTTCCCATCCACAATCAATTCCCTTACATAACTGAAGAATTTATAGACTCAACTTTGACCAGTTTGGCTTGGTAATCCTATATGCAGTCAGGCTCTGATACCAAAGCTGTCAGGACCCCGATCCTAAGTCACACCAATCTAGCATGTAACACATCATATCACTTTGCGGCCTCACGCTTCGTATTCCCACAGGTGCCACCTTACCTGGCCTGGGACCTTTTGCGCCTTTTGGCTCACGTATATGATAGTGTCTCTATCATCCATATGACAGAGAACCCGGGCCGACACGACTAGATGTAAACCCAAGGTGGCACTAACTTACAGGGACAGGCATATATGACCCAGCAACGAACATGTCAGTCATAGACGTATGAACCCATGTCATAGCAAGCTACAAGGACTTCATGGAATAACGCGTGACATTTCCCCAAAGGGACAAACACAGGGACGAAGAAGGACACATGTCGGCCAGTGTAAGTGTTCCAGAGCAGTAGCAAGCTACCATGGCTCAGTGGAAGCACTAGGAGACATTTCCCCATAAGAGAGGCTACCAATAATAAACAACTAGGTTGTCGGATCCCACACATACCAAGAATTTCAATAACATACACACAATATGCTCGATATGTGCAAATACAACATGGCATCACAACAAAACTCTATGACTCAAAGTATTATTCATTAGGCTCCGAAGAAACAGATATTACAAACATGGGTCAGATGACCCAGCATTCAAGTCATACAAGCAACAAGCACATATGGAAGCATAAACATGTCTAAGTAAAGACATCTAAAAAGAGAGAAGGCTACTAAGCCTATCTATCCACAAGACCCTCTAAAGGGTACAATATCGTAACTGAGGTAACAAGCTAAACATCAAACTCCACGCGGAACTACTAGCAAGACTGAAGTCTCTCTACAGAAACATAAATTAAGCAAACGTGAGTACAAATGTACCCAGCAAGACTTACATCAGAACTAGCTACATATGCATCAGTATCAACAAAGGGGTGGTGGAGTTTAACTGCAGCAAGCTAGCTTTGACTCGGTGGCTATCCTGAACTACGACTGCAAGTAACTCTTTTGGGGTGGCACACATGAGTCCACAGATTCTCCAATCAATACACCACTATGGATCCGCTCCCGTCTCCCTACAAGAATGCCATCCATAGCACTCACGCTTATCTTGCGCATTTTAGAGTATCCAATTTCACTTGTCTATGAATTGTACAGGCAACCCAGAGGTCCTTTACCGCGGACGCGGCTATTAGAATAGATCATTTACAACCCTGCTGGGGTGTACTTCTTCACACATGTTTCCACCACTTAGCGTCTACACACGACATGTGCTCGGCAGACTTCAAGCGAAAGCCGACGTGGGTGTAGCTAGACCATGACCTGACTAACCACACAAGTCCCTAGTCCAGGTTTTTTGCCTATTCAGGTTCCATCCGCAGGTAGTCCGGCCGAAGTTTCCACATATGGCCCCGAACAATGTGTGCAGGGTTCCCGAGGCACCAAACGGGCGTCCTAGTAGACCGTGCCACGTGCCTACCGCATCACAGCCCACCCCTCGGGTCAGCGCTGCGCATAGCCTCCAGCATACTACAAACACCAGAAACTACTTGCACCTTCTGGACAGAGGATAGGGGCGGTTAATAAGTCGAGAGAGTCAATTAAGGATCCCAATGTGTGGTAGTAGTTGTTCATGGATCACAAACACAGAACTCAATTCCTGAGGACGGTTTCAATGGGACAACCCACCTTGTACTCCTACATGGCCTCTCACCGCTACCTTTACCAAATCGTGTTCACACACTTAGCTCTCAATAGTAGGACATGTTCACAACTTCCCAATTTATCCCCGATGAATTAGACCTGACACAACTCTAAGCAATAGCAGGCATGACAAACAAGCATGAATGAGTAGGCACATCAGGGCTCAAACAACTCCTACTCATCCTAGTGGGTTTCATCTATTTATTGTGGCAATGAAAGGTCATGCAGAGGAAAGGGGTTCAACTACCGCAGCATGTAATAGTTGAAACGTTGTTGTCCTAATGTAGTAAAAGAGAGCAGAAGCAAGAGAGTGGGATTGTATCGGAATGAACAAGGGGGTTTTGCTTGCCTGGCATTTCTGAAGATAGTATAGCTCTCCATCGGTGTCATCAAACTCATCGTCGGAACCACGTCTACTGAGAGGGGACAAATACCGGCAAACAAGTAAGAACACAATCAATGCAATGCAACAATTATGATGCATGATAATGACATGGCAGTATGCTGTGATTGAGCTAATGCAACTAAAACCAAAAGGGTTTGAGCTATTTTGAACCCAAGGTTCAAGTTTAAAGTGAAACTATGAACTTATAAAGTGCATTATCATGTTTCGATCCAAACAACAAAGTTAAGTTGTTTAACCATGCATGAAACTAGTATAGATGGATAGATTGGATTTTTCTGATCATTTTTCATATGTAAATCTTTCCATTTGGAGTTACAGATTAATTTCTATGATTTTTTGAAGTTTACACTAATTTCTGGAATTTCTTGAATAAGATTAAATCCAGAGAAGTCTATTCCCGCGTCAGCATTGCGTCAGCACTGCATCAGCAGGTCAATAGGTGGCCAGGTCAAACCTGACCAGTGGGACCCACTGGTCAGTGACACAGTTAGTTAACTAACTAATTAGGGTTAGTTTAGTGCTAATCTAGGTTTGACCAGGGGCGGGGCCCACATGTCAATGACCCATGGGGGGTCAAATCCCTGGTCAAACTGGGTCAAATCGCCGACGTTTAGCCGCCGGCGATGACCGAACGCGGCGGAGGGCGTGAGTTTCGCGCTAAGACGACCAAACGGGTGGTGGGGGCATCTACAGTAGCTGGGAGTGAGCAGCGTCGAGTGGTGGTGGTGGTTGGACTCGGGGTGGCCGGAGACGACGACGGCGGCGACCTTGGCGGCTGCCAGAGCTTGGGAGAGATCGAAGCCATCGCTACGGTGAACTTGCAGGCATGAGGTTAGATCCTACAAGCCCTACGCGGTGCGGTGAGCAAGGTGGACAAGGTGGCTGAGCCGTTGCATGGCCGGGACCACGTCGGCGGCGAGTTCAGGCGGCGACGCGTGCGGTTGAGATCCGTGCAGTCGCTATGGTGAATGGAAGCGAGAACGGAGATGGGGAGGAGAGGCAATAGCTCATAGCAGTCACGGTGAGCTAGTTAGCGGGGTCGGGGACAAGCTGGAGCAGTCGGGGCGGCAAAAGGGATCTCCGGCGACCGAACAAGGAAGTCGGCAGCGGGGGCGTCGTTGTAGTGCATCGGGCATCGTGTGAGTCATCGAGGAGGCATAGACGATGGAGGCGGAGCCCATGGGCACGTCATAGGGGCGCGGGGTGGCTATTGCTATGGGAACAACGAGCGGCGCGACGTGCACGCTCGGGGGTCGCGTGGGAGAGAGGCAGAGGAGGGGAGAGCGCTCGAGGGAGAGAGAGGAGAGGTGCAAGGGGTCGAGGTGGAGTGCATGGCATCGCGGGAAGCATCCAGCGCAAGCAAGCGGGCTGGAGGTGGCCTCGCGCGTGCGTGCGCACGTCGGGCACACGCCCTCCTGCCTACTAGCAGGAGGTTGAAGACGGTGCGGTGGCTGGCTGGGCCTAGCACAGTACTGGGTCGCAGGTAGGTTGTCAGGTAAGTGGCCCAGTGGCCTTCTCTCTCTCTTTTATTAGTTGTTTCTGTTTTCTAATTTTGCAGTTTGTTTCTGATTTAGTTTAGACACCAAATCACTTTATAAAATTCTGAAAACTTTTGTGGCCACTATCTGATTTAAACCAGAGGCCCTCACCAAGTTTCGGAATATTTGGAGCTACCAAATATTTTATTGGAATTAATAGCTCCAATTCAAATACAATATGAGTTAATTCAAAAATCCAGAAATGACCTAGAAAATGTGCACCATTTTTGGAAGAGTTTTTCACCCATTTCGAAAATGATGAACTTTTCTGAAGGCATTTTGGTTTCATTGAACATATTTTTAAATTGAACCTAGTTGAATTCCATTCGGTGCTAGGGTTTGGTCAATCCCCATTTCAATTTTCAAATAAATTTAGACATGATGCATGGATGCTTATGCAACTATCTGCAAACAAATTCTAGGGCTGTGACACAAGCTTCCGCAACTATGAAAGAAGAATTAAGATAAATCTAACCATAGCATGAAACATATGGATCCAAATCAGTCCCTTACGAAGCAACACATAAACTAGGGTTTAAGATTCTGTCAGTCTAGCAACTCATCATCTACTTATTACTTACCAATGCCTTCCCCTAGGCCCAGATAATGGTGAAGTGTCATGTAGTCAACGTTCACATAACACCACTAGAGGAGAGACAACATACATCTCATCAAAATATGGAACGAATACCAAATTCACATGATTACTTATAACGAGACTTCTCCCATGTCCTTAGGAACAAACGTAACTACTCACAAAGAATATTCATGTTCATAATAAGAGGAGTATTAATTATCATTAAGGATTTGAACATATGATCTTCCACCGAATAAACCAACTAGCATCAACTACAAGGAGTAATTAACACTACTAGCAACCCGCAGGTACCAATATGAGGTTTTGAGACAAAGATCGGATACAAGAGATGAACTAGGGTTTGAGAGGAGAAGGTGCTGGTGAAGATGTTGATGGAGATTGACCCCCTCTCGATGAGAGGATCGTTGGTGATGATGATGGCTTCGATTTCCCCCGCCTGGATGGAAGTTTTCCCAACAGAACAGCTCTGTGGGAGCCCTAGATTGGTTCTGCCCAAGTTCCACCTCGAGACGGTGGCGCTTCATCCCGAAAGCTTCCTTCAGATTTTTCTAGGTCAAAACACACCATATAGTAGAAGATGGGCGTCGGGCGCCTGCCAGGTGGCCCACAAGGTAGGGGGTGCGCCCAAGTGGGTAGGGCGTGCCCTCCACCCTTGTGGATGGCAGGTGGCCCCCCTCTGGTACTTTATTCGCCCAATATTTTTTATCTATTCCACAAATATTCTCTGCGAAGTTTCAGGACTTTGGGAGTTGTGCAAAATAGGTCTCTAATATTTGCTCCTTTCCATCCCAGAATTCCAACTGTCGGCATTCTCCCTCTTCATGTAAACCTTATAAAATAAGAGAGAAAAGACATAAGTATTGTGATATAATGTGTAACAACAACCCATAATGCAATAAATATTAATACAAAAGCATGATGCAAAGTGGACGTATCAGGCAACCAATAACATGGTAATCAGTCAGGATACCAAAGTAATCCAAAGTAGCTCAATGGTGTCCAATACCATGTTTTTACCACTAGTCTTTGTAAATCAAATTAGAAGGTTCATAAGTGTGCGGTTAATACCATTGAGCCGGCCGTACCTCGGTACTTGCGATGGTCAGAATATCCAATCACATGGAGTTGGGAGGATCACCCGCCCTTGTTGATAAGCTGGGTCATTTGGCTTTGGTGGTAGCCCCTCAAGTCGGGGGTTATAAATTCACTAAGGTGCTTATGGATTGATGAAGCAGCATCAACATCCTGTATTACAACACCTTTCACCGGAGGAAGTTAACTGACAAGGATCTTAAGCCATCTTCTATAGTTTTCCATGGGGTGGTACCTGGAAAGTCCACGTATCCTGTTGGAAAGATTGCCTGCAAGTCACCTTTGGTAATGACTATGACTACAGAGCAGAGACACGGTGGTTTGAAGTAGTTAAAATCAAAGGCATGTATCATGCCTTGTTTGGGCGGCCGGCTTATGCCAAGTTTATGGCCAGGCCTTGTTATGTTTATTTGCATCTTAAGATGGCAGGGCATAAGGGCACAATTACGATCCATGGTGATCGGAAAATCGCGTTGGAGTGTGAGGAAGGTGATGTTTCTTATGCTGAGTCAACCTGTGCCACAGAAGAACTCAAGTTTTATAAGGATAATGTTGACCCGGCCGATATGATTCCTTTGAAGAAGCCCACTACTGAGCAGGACCCTTTGTTGAAGTTTTAGGCTGATGACACTAAGCAGGTTGGTTTTGTCCCTGGTGATTCGTCTCAGCAGTTCATAGTAGGGTCTAATATGGATCCTAAATAGGAGTGCGTGCTCATCGAGTTCATCCATGATAATCGAGACATCTTTGCATGGAAACCTTCCGACATGCCGGCTGTACCGAGAGAATTCGCTGAGCACACTCTTAATGTGGATCCTAAGTTTAAGCCGGTTAAACAGTTCCTTCGTCATTTCAATGAAGAGCAACGTAAAGCTATTGGAGAAGAGGTGTCCCGGCTCTTAGAGGCTGGGTTTATCACTGAAGGTTTTCACCCTGAGTGGTTGGCTAACGTTGTGCTCGTACTTAAGAAAAATGGCACATGGCGTATGTGTGTTGACTCCACAGATCTGAACAAGGCTTGTCCAGCTGATCCATTCGCTCTCCCCTGTATCGACCAGATCATTGATGCAACAACGGGTTGTGAATGCTTATATTTCCTTGACGCTTATTCTGGATATCATCAGATCAAGATGGCAGTTAAAGACCAAGAGAAGATGGCTTTCATCACACCTTTTGGAGCTTTCTGCTATGTTTCTATGCCTTTTGGGCTCAAGAGTGCCCAGGCGACTTATCAGCGTTGTGTTCAAAGTTGCTTGCATAGTCAGATTGGATGCAATGTTCATGCTTGACTCTTCTTGATGATTTGCAAGAGACTTTTGACAATCTCCGGGTCTACAAAATGATGCTTCACCTGGCCAGGTGTGTCTTTGGTATGCCTGTAGGTAAACTATTGGGATTTCTAGTTTCAGAAATATGCATCGAAGCTAACTCGGAGATGACTAAGCACTTTGAGCAAGTAGACCATTAAGCAACACCTCATCCCCTTTTAATAGTATTGGCTTCCCTATGGACTCAATGTGATCTTGGATCACTAAAATAGAAATGAAGAGTCTTGAGCTTTTGCCAATCTTTGTCCTTAGCATTGTGAGGGGTCCACATCTCTAGTCCATGCCATGCCAATCAATTAACTTTCTAAAATATTTAACTTGAATGGATATTAGTTCAATGAGCTATATCTTGTTATGAATTACCAAAACCACCAGGGGATTAGTTGCACTTTCAAATGCCCTCCATGATCAAATCTCCCTCCAACAGGGTGCCGGAAAAGGCCCCGAGATGGGATCTCGCAGAAACAGAGGCTTGCGGCGGCGGAAAAGTATTTTGGTGGATGCTTCTGGTGGTTTGGGAATATTTGAGAATTTATAGTGCAAGAATTAGGGTTGGAGGGGTCCCGTGGGGCCCACAAGCTAGGGAGGCGCGGCCTAAGGGCTTGTGGAGTCCTCGGGACTCTTCTGGCCCCCTCTCCTAGCTCTGTGGATGTCTTCTGGTCCAAGAAAAATCATCGTAAAGTTTTATTCCGTTTGGACTCCGTTTGTTATTCCTTTTCTGTAAAACTCAAAAACAAGGAAAAAACAGAAACTCGCACTAGGCTCTAGGTCAATAGGTTAGTCCCAAAAATAATATAATATAGCATATTAATGCATATAAAACATCCAAAGTAGATAATATAATAGCATGGAACAATCAAAAATTATAGATACGTTGGAGACGTATCAGCAACCTCATTCATGACGCACGTATAGTGCGCATGTTTGAAGGAAAGCAAGCCGGGTTAGATCGGCAGGACGACCTGGATGCCCTAGAAGGAGAGCGCGACATAGCTCGGGCCCACTCTATGTTTTACCAACAACATGCTCGGCGCTACCAGAGCAGGGAAGTTCGGGCGAAGGCATACAACGTAGGCGAGCTCGTCCTTCGTCTCCTTGAGAAGCAGAAGAATAAGCTCTCACCCAAATGGGAGGGTCCCTTCATAATCGATGAAGTGCTAGTAGAAGGAGCCTATCGTCTCCGCAGCCTAGTGGACAATCACCTCGAAGTGAACCCATGGAACGCAACTCCTCGCCGGCGCTTCTACGGCTAGTCCGGTGTCACCACTCCAACTATACCTTGTTATTGCTTTTTTCCTTTTCTTTTTTCTACTTTCTACTTCTTTGGGTGGTTACCCCCCCCCCCCCCCCGCTGCCGATTATGTTCAGCTCGATCGAACTATGTTAAGTTCGTTAGGTATACATCTTCAAATGTAGTACCCGAATCTACCTGGGGGCTTTGCTACCTCTTGAGCATGCGTTGGTTTTCCCTTGAAGAGGAAAGGGTGATGCAGCAAAATAACGTGAGTATTTCCCTTAGTTTTTGAGAACCAAGGTATCAATCCAGTAGGAGACTAGACGCAATTCGCCTAGTACCTGCACAAACAATCAAGAACCTTGCAACCAACGCGATAAAGGGGTTGTCAATCCCTTCACGGCCACTTGCAAAAGTGAGATCTCATAAAGATAATAAGATAAATATTTTTGGTATTTTTGTTGTATAGATTGGAAAGTAAAATTGCAAAATAAATAGTAAACTAGAATTATAAATCGAAAACTTATATGATGTAAAGTAGACCCAGGGGCCATAGGTTTCACTAGTGGCTTCTCTAAAGATAGCATATATTACGGTGGGTGAACAAATTACTGCCGAGCAATTGATAGAAAAGCGCATAGTTATGAGAATATCTAGGCATGATCATAAACATAGGCATCACGTCCGTGTCAAGTAGACTGAATCGATTCTGCATCTACTACTATTACTCCACACATCGACCGCTATCCAGCATGCATCTAGAGTATTAAGTTGATAAGAATAGAGTAACGCATTAGGCAAGATGACATGATGTAGAGGGATAAACTCAAGCAATATGATATAAACCCCATCTTTTTATCCTCGATGGCAACAATACAATACGTTTCGGTTCCCTTTCTGTCACTGGGATCGAGCACCACAAGATTGAACCCAAAGCTAACCACTTCTCCCACTGCAAGAAAGATCAATCTAGTAGGCCTAACTAAACCGATAATTCGAAAGAGACTTGCAAAGATATCAAATCATGCATATAATAATTCAGAGAAGAATCAAATATTGTTCATAGATAATCTTGATCATAAACCCACAATTCATCGGATCTCGGCAAACACACCGCAAGAAGTACTAAATCGAATAGATCTCCAAGAACATCGAGTAGAACTTTGTATTGAGAACCAAAGAGAGAGAAGAAGCCATCTAGCTAATAACTATGGACCCGAAGGTATGTGGTAAACTACTCACACATCGTCGGAGAGGCTATGGTGTTGATGTAGAAGCCCTCCGTGATCGAATCCCCCTCCGGTGGATTGCCGGAAAAGGTCCCCAGATGGGATCTTACGGGTATAGAAGGTTGCGGCGGTGGAAAAGTGTTGTCAGGGTATAAGAGTATATATAGGCGAAAGAAGTAGGTCGGTGGAGCTCTGTGGGGCCCACGAGAGTGGGGGCGCACCTCCCTACCTCCTAGTCGCCTCGTTGCTTCCTTAACCTCCACTCCAAGTCTCCTGGATTGCGTTTGTTCCAAAAAATATCCTCGTGAAGGTTTCATTCCGTTTGGATTCCATTTGATATTACTTTTCTGCAGAACATTGAAATAGGCAAAAAAACAGCAATTTGCACTGGGCCTTCGGTTAATAGGTTAGTCCCAAAAATAATATAAAAGTGCATATTAAATCCCATTAAACATCCAAAACAGATAATATAATAGCATGGAACAATCAAAAATTGTAGATACGTTGGAGACGTATCAAGCATCCCCAAGCTTAATTCCTGCTCGTCCTCGAGTAGGTAAATGATAAAAACAGAATTTTTGATGTGGAATGCTACTTAACATATTTCTCAATGTAATCTTATTTATTGTGGCAAGAATATTCAGATCCATAAGATTCAAAACAAAAGTTTAATATTGACATAAAAACAATGATACTTCAAGCATACTAACCAAGCAATTATGTCTTCTCACAATAACATGGCCAAAGAAAGCTATCCCTATAAAATCATATAGTCTGGCTATGCTCTATATTCATCACACAAAATATTTAAATCATGCACAACCCTGATGACAAGCCAAGCAATTGTTTCATACTTTTGATGTTCTCAAACTTTCTCAATCTTCACTCAATACATGAGCATGAGCCATGGACATAGCACTATAGGTGGAATAGAATGGTGGTTGTGGAGAAGACAAAAAAGGAGAAGATAGTCTCACATCAACTAGGCGTATCGACGGGCTATGGAGATGCCCATCAATAGATATCAATGTGAGTGAGTAGGGATTGCCATGCAAGGGATGCACTAGAGCTATAAGTGTATGAAAGCTCAAAAGAAGCTAAGTGGGTGTGCATCCAACTTGCTTGCTCACGAAGACCTAGGGCATTTTGAGGAAGCCCATCATTGGAATATACAAGCCAAGTTCTATAATGAAAAATTCCCACTAGTATATGAAAGTGACAACATAAGAGACTCTCTATCAAGAAGATCATGGTGCTACTTTGAAGCACAAGTGTGGAAAAAGGATAGTAGCATTGCCCCTTCTCTCTTTTTATCTTATTTTTTATTTGGCCTTTTCTTTTTTTTTCTTTTTATGGCCTTTTTTTCTTTATTTTTCGTGCGTAGTCTCATCCCGACTTGTGGGGGAATCATAGTCTCCATCATCCTTTCCTCACTGGGACAATGCTCTAATAATGATGGTCATCACACTTTTATTTACTTACAACTCAAGAATTACAACTCGATACTTAGAACAGAATATGACTCTATGTGAATGCCTCCGGCGGTGTACCGGGATGTGCAATGAATCAAGAGTGACATGTAAGAAAAATTATGAACGGTGGCTTTGCCACAAATACGATGTCAACTACATGATCATGCAAAGCAATATGACAATGATGGAGCGTGTCATAATAAACAAAACGGTGGAAAGTTGCATGGCAATATATCTTGGAATGGCTATGGAAATGCCATAATAGGTAGGTATGGTGGCTGTTTTGAGGAAGGCAAATGGTGGTTTATAGTACCGGCGAAAGTTGCGCGGTACTAGAGAGGCTAGCAATGGTGGAAGGGTGTGGCGACCCGACCCAAATGGATCAAGCCTACTGTGCTCGGGTTTCATCCCTGGATCAGTAATGCTGACACCACACAGTACATCGAAGGATTTATAGCAGAGTGGCAATCACATACTTATTACATCGTTGTCTCAAAGAGAACTTATTACAATAAAAATGGCTTAAGGCCATCTAGTGTCGATTACAGCGGAAGACTCGGAAGATAAATGGGTCCATCAACTCCAACGGCATCACTGAGTATAGGGCCACGACCTAAAAACACCTTATTCGTCGTCTGAAAAGTCTGCAACATAAGAAGTTGCAGCCCGAAAACGGGTCAGCACATGGAATATGCTGGCAATGTAACACATAGAGAGTAATGGAATGAAACAGCTATACTATATGCATATATGGCTGGTGGAAAGCTCTATGGTTATAGTTTTTGCGTAAAGCCAGTTTTTCCCTACTGCAAAGGAATAAATTTATTTAACTATCATGGTAGTTGTGAAACATCGAGAATGGTTGACAGCATTCCTATCCCAATTAAGTGAACAATTAAAACCCAACAACATTAATTAGAGTAACATGTTGAGATTCACATGATATTCAAGTACTAGATACTCAAGTTGTCCATAACCAGGGACACGGCTAATCATGATTAGTTTGTACACTCTACAGAGGTTTGCGCACTTTTCCCCACATGACTCGATCGCCTCCATTTGTTTTCTCGCACTACAAGGTGTTTGAGAAACGGATGACCGAGACACAGTCTTTCAGAAGCGCTAGCACCTTACATGTGGGGTAGACCGTACCACCTACAACCCCTACATCTGCTAGTCCACCCCGTAAGAGTTCGCACAACTTAGTCAACTATGCCAGAGCCCATAGTAGCATGTGGCTGCACACGGAAGTTTCTAGCATGAAAGATCTTATGATCCCTTTGAGCCTGGGTGGCGGTCCAAAAAAAACAGGCAAGTCCTGATAGACATCAGGTGCCTCAATCCACCCAGATGTGTGTTTAAGTTGCCACCTTAGATAAACCATTAAAATTATCAACTCACATCTGTCATGGATATCACTCACCCAATCCACGTCTACTAGCATAGCATGGCATAATAAGCAAACGTAGAAGTAACTCCCAAAGGTTTCATAATAAACAGGTAATAGGTACTACCTCATCTACTTCCCATCCACAATTTAATTAGATCCTAATCATGCAATGTGAGAGGATTGATCTACTGCAATAAAACATGGGTTGTAGAAAAGGTATGATCAAAGTGCTACTTGCCTTGCTGATGATCCGCGAGTCCTAGGGATTCAAAGTAACAAGCGGCGCAATGCGGGTAATCTATCGCAGGCAAACAACAAGCATACAATAAGTACTCATCTAATGCACAGGTAAAACTCAAACAAGAGAACGAACCAGAAATTTCAACTTAAGAACTCCGGTTGCACAGAAAGAAAGAACCGAACAGACGACGGAAAAACAAACGGCGGAAGAAAACAGCTCGGTTCTAGCAAGTTGAAACTAGGTCAAATTTTACCGGGGCAAAAACTTGTTTAAGTTGATTAGACGGAACGGCGGTTTCGAAACGAAACTCCAGGCGCTTGAATCACCTGATTCCGATAAACGAGCGAGAAGATAAACTAGAACGAAGATCGGATCTGAGATCGCGATCGCGGAATAAATCCGACGAGAAGAAAAAGAAGAATGGTTAAACGAACGGATGTTCGTTAACCTAGAAGAATCCGGTGATCACGTTCGTTAGGACGAATGGTCCGGCGAACGGTCCAAAGCAACTAAATCGGAAAAGAAAACGAATCTGATCTAGGGTTTCGGAGAAGAAAACCGAAACGAAAAACCGATCTAGAAAACGAATCAGAAGAGAAGAAAAGAATTGAAATGATTAGAAGAAAATGATCCGAGGAAAAGAGACGCGGGGCAACCTCCGACAACGTCTCCGGCGAGGGGCTCCAGCGGCGTGGCGTAGGGCGGCGGCGTGGGAAAGGTGCGGCGGCGGCGCTAGGGCACAAGGGCGGCGGCGCGGTGGTGGGGTAGCGCGGCGGCGGTGTAGGGCGCGAGGTGGGGTGCGGTGGAGGGCTTGGGGTTTGATTTGATGGGTTTAGAGGGGGGTGTTGGGGTATTTATATTGGGGAGGGGAGGGGGTTTCTTGGGGTAGGGGACCAGAAATAGAGTACGAATAGGAAAACGAAACAAAGGAAAGGGGAGGGGCTAACCCTAGCCGGACTCGGCTAGAGCAAGAGGCGGCGGCGGCTGGCGCCTGCCTTGCCTGGCGCACGGCGCGCAGGGAGGCTGGGGCGGTGGTCGGCTGGCTGGGCCTTTGGCCCGGCTGGCCTGGCGGGAGGCTCCTTTTTTTAACTGGTTTTCGCGCACAGAAAACAAAAGAAAAAGAAACTAAACGAACTCCGAAAAACCTAAAGTAAATTTTCCCCGACTCCTAAAAATGAGTCGAACAAAATGAACTTTTCTCCGAGCCTAAAATGCAATTTTCGAAAACACGCATTTTTCCCTATCCAAATAAAATGCAAATAAACACCAGAAAGCAAAATTTGATCTATTTATTAAATCTTCATTTTTCCTCAATTTTGGGAAATTCATATTATTCCCTCTATCATATTTTGATATTGGAAAAATTATTGAAGATGAAATAAATAAATCAAATGATCCTCTTTTCAAATTCGAGAAAACTCTCAAATATGAAAATAACGAAATCTCCAACTCTCTCCGAGGGTCCTTGAGTTGCGTGAAATTTCTAGGATCAACCAAAATGCAAGAAAATATGCTATGCATGATGATCTAGTGTATAACATTCCAAATTGCAAATTTGGGATGTTACAAACCTACCCCCCTTAAGGTGAATCTCGCCCTCGAGATTCGGGTTGGCTAGAAAAGTGGTGAGGGTGGTCCTTGAGCAAATCTTCTTCTCTCTCCCAGGTGGCTTCATCTTCTGAATGGTGGTTCCACTGAACTTTGCAAAACTTGATAACCTTGCTGCGAGTAACTCTACTGGCAAACTTGAGAATCTTGACTGGCTTCTCCTCATATGTTAGGTCATCATTTAACTGAATCGCTTCAAGCGGCACGGTATCCCTTAGCGGTACCTCCGCCATCTCGGCATGACATTTCTTCAGCTGAGAAACATGGAATACATCATGAACTCCTGACAGTCCCTCTGGTAATTCCAACTTATAAGCGACTTCTCCCATACGTTGCAAAATCTTGTACGGTCCAACGAAACGCGGTGCTAATTTTCCCTTAACTCCAAAGCGCTTAACTCCTCGAAGTGGGGATACTCGAAGATAAACTCAGTCTCTGGTTTCGTAAACTGTCTCCTTGCGTTTAGAATCTGCGTAGCTCTTCTGCCTGGACTGGGCTACCTTGAGCCTATCGCGAATCAACTTAACTTTCCGTTCAGACTCCTTAATCAAATCTGGTCCAAAGAACTGACGGTCTCCAACTTCGTCCCATGACAACGGTGTCCTGCACCTCCTTCCATATAAAGCTTCGAAAGGTGCCATCTTCAAACTGGTTTGATAGCTATTGTTGTAGGAAAACTCCGCATACGGCAATTTATCGTCCCAACTAGATCCATAATCTAGTGCACAAGCTCTCAGCATATCTTCCAAAATCTGATTGACTCTCTCGGTCTGTCCATCTGTCTGCGGATGAAAAGCTGTGCTGAACTCTAGTCTGGTTCCTAAAGTTTCATGCAACTTATTCCAAAACTTTGAGGTAAATTGGGTTCCTCTATCTGATACGATACTCCTCGGAACTCCATGCAAACAAATGATCCTAGTCATGTATATCTTTGCCAACTTAGCACTGGTGTAAGTGGTCTTAACTGGAATAAAATGTGCTACCTTTGTCAAATGATCAACTACTACCCATATCGAGTCATAGCCTGCTTTCGTCCTGGGTAGTCCTGTGATAAAATCCATGCCTATCTTATCCCACTTCCATTCGGGTATCGGCAATGGTTGTAACAATCCTGCTGGCTTCTGATGCTCTGCCTTTACTCTCTGACATACGTCACAAAATGCTACATATGCTGCAATATCCTTCTTCATTCCGGTCCACCAGAATGTTTCCTTCAAATCCAAATACATCTTGGTATTCCCTGGGTGAATCGAATATGGTGAATCATGTGCCTCTTGCAAAATCAACTTCCTGATCTCCGGGTCATTGGGCACATAAACACGGTCCTCAAACCATAAGGTATCATGCTCATCCTCACGAAATCCCTTTGCTTTTCCTTCGCTCAATTTCTCTTTTATAGCAGCAATCTCCTTGTCAGATTTCTGAGCTTCTCTGATCTTATCCATCAATGTTGACTGAATCTCCAATGTTGTTACATAGCCTCTCGGAACTATTTCCAAACATAGCTCACGAAGGTTTTCTGCTAACTCCTTGGGTATTTTCCCCGTCACTAGAGTATTGACATGGCTCTTACGGCTCAATGCATCAGCTACTACATTAGCCTTTCCGGGATGGTAATGCAATCTCATATCATAATCCTTGATGAGCTCCAACCATCTCCTTTGTCGAAGGTTTAACTCCTTCTGAGTGAAAATGTACTTCAAACTCTTGTGATCCGTGTACACCTCACAATGATTTCCAATGAGGAAATGTCTCCACGTCTTCAATGCATGCACTACGGCTGCTAACTCCAAATTATGCGTGGCATAATTCAACTCATGGGGCTTCAGTTGCCGTGAAGCATACGAAACAACTCTTCCTTCCTGCATAAGTACTGCTCCAAGTCCTCGACGTGAAGCGTCACAATACACCTCATAATCCTTGGTTTGATCTGGCAAAATCAATACTGGTGAGGTAACCAAACGTTTCTTCAACTCCTGGAAACTAGCCTCACACTCCTCAGTCCATTTCAACTCAGTATCCTTCTTCAACAACTCCGTCATAGGCTTCGCAATCTTTGAGAAATTCTCAATGAATCTCCGGTAGTATCCTGCGAGTCCAAGAAAACTCCGGATCTCTCCAACTGTTGTTGGTGCTTCCCATTCGGTTACGGTCTCAACCTTTGTGGGGTCAACTGCTATACCTTCTCTGGATATAACGTGTCCGAGGAATCCAACTTCCTTCAACCAAAACTCACATTTTCTAAATTTGGCATATAACTGATGTTCCCTTAGTTTCTCCAAAACCAAACGCAAATGTTCCTTATGCTCCTCTTCATTCTTTGAATAAACCAGGATGTCATCAATGAACACTACGATGAACTTATCCAAAAACTCCATAAACACTTTGTTCATCAGGTTCATAAAATAGGCAGGTGCGTTAGTCAATCCAAATGACATAATGGTATACTCATACAGTCCATATCTTGTGGTGAATGATGTCTTAGGTATGTCCTGCTCTCGAATCTTCAATTGATGGTACCCTGATCGCAAATCGATCTTGGAAAACACTTTAGCTCCTTGCAACCGATCAACAGATCGTTAATCATTGGCAGTGGGTACTTGTTCGTGATGGTTACTTCATTCAATCCCCGATAATCTACAACCATCCTTAATGGTCCATCCTTCTTTTCCACTAGAAGTACGGGTGATCCCCAAGGCGAAGAACTTGGGCGAATGTAACCTTTATCCGATAACTCCTTAATCTGATTCTTAATTTCCACCAAATCCTTTGCTGGCATCCGGTACGGTCGCTTCGATATTGGGCCTGTACCTGGCAATAACTCAATCAAAAACTCAATGTCTCTATCCGGTGGCATGCCTGGTAATTCCTCAGGAAATACATCAAGAAAATCCTTTACCACTGGTACTTCTTCTTGCACAACTCCTGTTAGGCAGTTTACTTGTGTCCTGTTTGGCACATGCCGGGATACATACTTGATCCTTCTTCCTTCTGGTGTGGTAAGCAAAATTGACTTACTAGCGCAATCGATGTTTCCTCCATACATCGTCAACCAATCCATGCCTAATATCACATCCAATCCTTGAGATTCCAATACTATTAGGTCTGAGGGAAACACATAGTTACCAATCCTTAATGGTAATCGATCACACCATCGTCTGGCCATAAACTCCGCTCCTGGTGAGCTTACTAACATGGGTGACCTAAGGGCTTGGGTTGGCAGGTTATACTTATCCACAAATCCCCTTGATATGTATGAATGCGATGCACCAGTGTCAAAAAGAACAAGTGCAGTAAATGACTTAACCAGAAACTTACCGATTACTGCATCGGGCTGATCTTCAACCTCCTCCACACTAATGTGGTTCACCTGTCCCCTATTGAAAGGGTTCGGCTTCTTTCCAGAGCTTCCATTGCCATTTCCATTCTGGCCTTCAGGACATTCATTGGCGTAATGTCCGGTCTTGGAACACTTGAAACAGGTGACTTGACTCAGATCTCTCTTGGTTGGGGTTGATGGGATGGTCCGATTCTGGCCGTTGCTTCCTCCATTCCCATTACCATTTTTGTGGCCATTATGGTTGTGCGAGCTACCTCCTCCATGGGTGTGCTGAAACTAAAATCCCGGTTTAGGGGCAAAACGGTGCTTCTGCTGGGCTCCAGAGTTATTCTTCCCCTGTCCATACTTCCTCTTGCGGTTCTCAATCTGCTGTTGCTTCCCTTCAATCATGATGGCATGATCTACCAACTCCTGGTAGTTGTTGAAACTTTCTACCATCAACTGCATGCTTAGCTCATCATTCAATCCTTCCAGAAACTTCTCCTGCTTAGCTGCATCCGTAGCAACGTCATCTGGGGCATAACGTGCTAACTTGCTGAAGTCGTCAACGTACTGGCCAACTGTCCTTCCTCCTTGGCGTAAGTTGCGAAACTCACACTTCTTTATGGCCATAGCTCCTGCTGAAACATGGGCAGTGCGGAAAGCTTGCTGAAACTGATCCCATGTGACAGTGCCAACTGGGTAAGTGGCTGTGAAATTCTCCCACCATGCTGCCGCGGGTCCGTCAAGCTGATGTGCGGCAAACTTCACTTTCTCACCATCCGTACATCCTGTAGTGGTCAACTCCCTTCCTATCTTGCGGAGCCAATCCTCTGCTACTATCGGCTCGGTGCTACTGGAAAACACCGGCGGGTTCAGCCTAAGAAAACGGGCTAAGTGGTCAACAGGTGGTGGTGGTGGTGGTGGGTTGTTGTTGTTGTTCTGCTGGTTCTGGACTAACATCTGCATCAATTGATTCTGCTGCTGGATCAATTGAGTGAGCTCCGGTGGAAATCCATTGTCATGTCTCGGAGGCATCTGAGGGTTTAGAAAAGACGAGAATTAAGAATAGAGGGGGTCTAAAGGGAAAACACTACCCATATGCACATGAGCAAATGCACACAAAATCACTTCATTCAATCAAACAAGGGCTTACAAACGATCTAAAACTATCGCAAAAGTGCTCGACTATAATGTTTACATGGGGGAAATACTACTACTATCTGGTGGTCATCTAGAAATTTGAACCGGTGGAAGACTCCATGATATCTGCTCCAGCTTCGTCTTCAAAGTCGGGTTCACTTGGATCCGAATCGGTGTCGTCGATGATGATGTAGTTGTCCGGACATGCGACGTACTCGTCTTCCTCCGTGGATGCTAACTTCCTCTTGAGTTCTTCAATCTCCTGCTTAAGATCGCCATTGTGCCTTGCTAGAGCTACGATCTCGTCCATGTAGTCCTTGCGTGTAGACTTCAGTTCTCCTTCTAGCTCGATGATCCTTGCCTTCGCATTCTTCAACTCTATCATATCATTGCACATCTAGTTCTCGTGGCGTCGAATGTGCTGGTTTAACTCCTGGATGAAAGTTGCAATGGATCTATCCTTCTTGGTGCTGACTAACTCCCATTGTTCATCTCGGCATCCGCAAATCTGGTACATAGTGTCCCTGAGGTCTTCTTGGTAAACTTCTCCAATGCGTCCTATGGTGATATGAGTTGCCATGCTCTTTCCCAGACTCCAGGTTGGTGCATTGAAAACACTATCTATAGGCTTCGTGATTGGCGCGAATGTCCTTGCCGGAATGTGAGCTTGAATCTTCCAGTGCTCCTCTTCAGGCAGAGTGGCGTTGAAGGTTCCCGTGAAGCTTGGTAATCCAATGTTCAGGTACTTGGTGACTTCCTTCAAGTGCAATCCAAAATGTGTGCCTTCATCCGGTTGAGTGTACTTAATCTTCACGTTCGTCATCCTAAAAGAGTAGAAAAGATGAGGAGTTAGAAAATGAGAAGAGAATGGTGATCTATGGCTTTAACTTAGTGGTCGTGTCCTACAGTCAGCGTGTGCTCTGATACCATCTCTGTGGCGACCCGACCCGAATGGATCAAGCCTACTTTGCTCGGGTGTCATCCCTGGATCAGTAATGCTGACACCACACAGTACATCGAAGGATTTATAGCAGAGTGGCAATCACACACTTATTACATCGTTGTCTCAAAGAGAACTTATTACAATAAAAATGGCTTAAGGCCATCTAGTGTCGATAACAGCGGAAGACTCGGAAGATAAATGGGTCCATCAACTCCAACGGCATCACTGAGTATAGGGCCACGACCTAAAAACACCTTATTCGTCGTCTGAAAAGTCTGCAACATAAGAAGTTGCAGCCCGAAAACGGGTCAGCACATGGAATATGCTGGCAATGTAACACATAGAGAGTGATGGAATGAAACAGCTATACTATATGCATATATGGCTGGTGGAAAGCTCTATGGTTACAGTTTTTGCGTAAAGCCAGTTTTTCCCTACTGCAAAGGAATAAATTTATTTAACTATCATGGTAGTTGTGAAACATTGAGAATGGTTGACAGCATTCCGATCCCAATTAAGTGAACAATTAAAACCCAACAACATTAATTAGAGTAACATGTAGAGATTCACATGATATTCAAGTACTAGATACTCAAGTTGTCCATAACCGGGGACACGGCTAATCATGATTGGTTTGTACACTCTACAGACGTTTGCGCACTTTTCCCCACATGACTCAATCGCCTCCGTTTGTTTTCTCGCACTACAAGGTGTTTGAGAAACGGATGACCGAGACACAGTCTTTCAGAAGCACTAGCACCTTACATGTGGGGTAGACCGTACCATCTACAACCCCTACATCTGCTAGTCCACCTCGTAAGAGTTCGCACAACTTAGTCAACTATGCCAGAGCCCATAGTAGCATGTGGCTGCACACGGAAGTTTCTAGCATGAAAGATCTTATGATCCCTTTGAGCCTGGGTGGCGGTCCAAAAAAAACAGGCAAGTCCTGATAGACATCAGGTGCCTCAATCCACCCAGATGTGTGTTTAAGTTGCCACCTTAGATAAACCATTAAAATTATCAACTCACATCTGTCATGGATATCACTCACCCAATCCATGTCTACTAGCATAGCATGGCATAATAAGCAAACGTAGAAGTAACTCCCAAAGGTTTCATAATAAACAGGTAATAGGTACTACCTCATCTACTTCCCATCCACAATTTAATTAGATCCTAATCATGCAATGTGAGAGGATTGATATAATGCAATAAAACATGGGTTGTAGAAAAGGTATGATCAAAGTGTTACTTGCCTTGCTGATGATCCACGAGTCCTAGGGATTCGAAGTAACAAGCGGCGCAATCCGGGTAATCTATCGCAGACAAACAACAAGCATACAATAAGTACTCATCTAATGCATAGGTAAAACTCGAACAAGAGAACGAACCAGAAAGTTCAACTTAAGAACTCCGGTTGCACAGAAAGAAAGAACCGAACAGACGACGGAAAAACAAACGGCGAAAGAAAACAGCTCGGTTCTAGCAAGTTGAAACTAGGTCAAATTTTACCGGGGCAAAAACTTGTTTAAGTTGATTAGACGGAACGGCGGTTTCAAAACGAAACTCCAGGCGCTTGAATCACCTGATTCCGATAAACGAGCGAGAAGATAAACTAGAACGAAGATCGGATCTGAGATCGCGATCGCGGAATAAATCCGACGAGAAGAAAAAGAAGAATGGTTAAACGAACGGACGTTCGTTAACCTAGAAGAATCCGGTGATCACGTTCGTTAGGACGAACGGTCCGGCGAACGGTCCAAAGCAACTAAATCGGAAAAGAAAACGAATCTGATCTAGGGTTTCGGAGAAGAAAACCGAAACGAAAAACCGATCTAGAAAACGAATCAGAAGAGAAGAAAAGAATCGGAACGATTAGAAGAAAACGATCCGAGGAAAAGAGATGCGAGGCAACCTCCGGCGAGGTATCCGGCGAGGGGCTCCGGCGGCGTGGCGTAGGGCGGCGGCGTGGGCAAGGTGCAGCGGCGGCGCTAGGGCACAAGGGCGGCGGCGCGGTGGTGGGGTGGCGCGGCGGCGGTGTAGGGCGCGGGGTGGGGTGCGGTGGAGGGCTTGGGGTTTGATTTGATGGGTTTAGAGGGGGGTGTTGGGGTATTTATATTGGGGAGGGGAGGGGGTTTCTTGGGGTAGGGGACAAGAAATAGAGTAGGAATAGGAAAACGAAACAAAGGAAAGGGGAGGGGCTAACCCTAGCCGGACTCGGCTAGAGCAAGAGGCGGCGGCGGCTGGCACCTGCCTTGCCTGGCGCACGGCGCGCAGGGAGGCTAGGGCGGTGGCCGGCTGGCTGGGCCTTTGGCTCGGCTGGCCTGGCGGGAGGCTCCTTTTTTTTAACTGGTTTTCGCGCGTAGAAAACAAAAGAAAAAGAAACTAAACGAACTCCGAAAAACCTAAAGTAAATTTTCCCCGACTCCTAAAAATGAGTCGAACAAAATGAACTTTTCTCCGGGCCTAAAATGCAATTTTCAAAAACACGCATTTTTCCCTATCCAAATAAAATGCAAATAAACACCGGAAAGCAAAATTTGATCTATTTATTAAATCTTCATTTTTCCTCAATTTTGGGAAAGTCATATTATTCCCTCTTTCATATTTTGATATTGGAAAAATTATTGAAGATGAAATAAATAAATCAAATGATCCTCTTTTCAAATTCGAGAAAACTCTCAAATATGAAAATAAAGAAATCTCCAACTCTCTCCGAGGGTCCTTGAGTTGCGTGAAATTTCTAGGATCAACCAAAATGCAAGAAAATATGCTATGCATGATGATCTAGTGTATAACATTCCAAATTGCAAATTTGGGATGTTACAAAGGGTGAGAGTGCGTATAATCCATGGACTCAACACTAGTCATAAAGAACACACATACTTATTGCAAAAATCTATTAGTTATCGGAATGAAGTATTACACACATGCTCCTAGGGGGATAGATTGGTAGGAAAATACCATCGCTTGTCCCCGACCGCCACTCATAAGGAAGACAATCAAAAAATAAATCATGCTCCGACTTCATCACATAACGGTTCACCATGCGTGCATGCTACAGGAATCACAAACTTTAACACAAGTATCTCTCAAATTCACAACTACCCAACTAGCATGACTCTAATATCACCATATTCATATCTCAAAACAATCATAAAGAATCAAACTTCTCATAGTATTCAATGCATTTTATATGAAAGTTTTTTTATTATACCCATCTTGGATGCCTATCATATTAAGACTAATTTTATAGCCAAAGCAAATTACCATGTTGTTCTAAAAGACTCTCAAAATAATATAAGTGAAGCATGATAGATCAATAGTTTCTATAAAATAAAACCACCACCGTGCTCTAAAAAGGTATAAGTGAAGCACTAGATCAAAATTTATCTAGCTCAAAAGATATAAGTGAAGCACATAGAGTATTCTAATAAATTCCGATGTGTCTCTCCAAAAGGTGTGTGCAGCAAGGATGATTGTGGTAAACTAAAAGACAAAGACTCAAATCATACAAGACGCTCCAAGCAAAACACATATCATGTGGTGAATAAAAATATAGCCTCAAGTAAAGTTACCGATAGACGAAGACGAAAGAGGGGATGCCTTCCGGGGCATACCCAAGCTTAGGCTTTTGGTTGTCCTTGAATTTTACCTTGGGGTGCCTTGGGCATCCCCAAGATTAGGCTCTTGCCACTCCTTGTTCCAAAATCCATCAAATCTTTACCCAAAAACTTGAAAACTTCACAAAACAAAACTCAACAGAAAATCTCATGAGCTCCGTTAGTATAAGAAAGCAAACCACCACCTTAAGGTACTGTAATGAACTCATTTTTTATTTATATTGGTGTTAAACCTACTGTATTCCAACTTCTCTATGGTTCATACCCCCTGATACTAGCCATAGATTCATCAAAATAAGAAAACAACACACGAAAAAACAGAATCTGTCAAAAACAGAACAGTCTGTAGTAATATGTAGGTTTCGAATACTTCTGTAACTCCAAAAATCCTGAGAAATTACGATGTCCTAAATAATTTTTATACTGATCTACTGCAGTTGGAATTGGTATTTATCGCTATCTGGTAAAAACGGAAATTATTCTCGTGAGTGCATACTTTCTGTTTTTTCAGCAAGATCAAATAACTGTTGGGGAACGTAGCAGAATTTAAAATTTTCTACGCATCACCAAGATCAATCTATGGAGTCATCTAGCAACGAGGGAGAGGGGAGTTCATCTACATACCCTTGTAGATCGCGAGCGGAAGCGTTCAAGAGAACGGGATTGATGGAGTCATACTCGTCGTGATCCAAATCACCGATGACCTAGCGCCGAACGGACGGCACCTTCGTGTTCAAAACACGTACGGTTGGGAAGACGTCTCCTCCTTCTTAATCCAGCAAGGGGGAAGGAGAGGTTGATGGAGATCCAGCAGCATGACGGCATAGTGGTGGAAACAGCGGTGATCTCGGCAGGGCTTCGCCAAACTCAGCGAGAGGGAGAGGTGTCACGGGAGGGAGAGGGAGGCGCCAGGGGCTAGGGTGAGGCTGCCCTCCCTCCCCCCCCCCACCACTATATATAGGACCCCTAGGGGGGCACCGGCCCTAGGAGATCCAATCTCCAAGGGGGGCGGTGGCCAAGGGGGGTGGCTTGCCCCCCAAGCCAAGTGGGGCGCCCCCCACCCCTAGGGTTTCCAACCCTAGGCGCAGGGGGAGGCCCAAGGGGGGGCGCACCAGCCCATCAGGGGCTGGTTCCCCTCCCACTTCAGCCCATGGGGCCCTACGGGATAGGTGGCCCCACCCGATGGACCCCCGGGACCCTTCCGGTGGTCCCGGTACAATACCGGTGACCCCCGAAACATTCCTGATGGCCGAAACTGGACTTCCTATATATAATTCTTCACCTCCGGACCATTCCGGAACTCCTCGTGACATCCGGGACTCCGAACAACTTTCGGGTTACCGCATACTAATATCTCTACAACCCTAGCGTCACCGAACCTTAAGTGTGTAGACCCTACGGGTTCGGGAGACACGCAGACATGACCAAGATGACTCTCCGGACAATAACCAACAGCGGGATCTGGATACCCATGTTGGATCCCACATGCTCCTCGATGATCTCATCGGATGAACCATGATGTCGAGGATTCAATCAATCCCGTATACAATTCCCTTTGTCAATCGGTACGTTACTCGCCCGAGACTCGATCGTCGGTATCCCAATACCTCGTTCAATCTCGTTACCGGCAAGTCACTTTACTCGTACCGTAATGCATGATCCCGTGATCAACCACTTGGTCACATTGAGCTCATTATGATGATGCATTACCGAGTGGGCCCAGAGATACCTCTCCATCATACGGAGTGACAAATCCCAGTCTTGATTTGTGCCAACCCAACAGGCACTTTCGGAGATACCCGTAGTGCACCTTTATAGTCACCCAGTTACGTTGTGACGTTTGGCACACCCAAAGTACTCCTACGGTATCCGGGAGTTGCACAATCTCATGGTCTAAGGAAATGATACTTGACATTCGGAAAAAGCTCTAGCAAACGAACTACACTATCTTTGAGCTATGCTTAGGATTGGGTCTTGTCCATCACATCATTCTCCTAATGATGTGATCCCGTTATCAATGACATCTAATGTCCATAGTCAGGAAACCATGACTATCTTTTGATCAACGAGCTAGTCAACTAGAGGCTCACTAGGGACGTGTTGTGGTCTATGTATTCACACATGTATTACGATTTCCGGATAACACAATTATAGCATGAACAATAGACAATTATCATGAACAAGGAAATATAATAATAACCATTTTATTATTGCCTCTAGGGCATATTTCCAACAGTCTCCCACTTGCACTAGAGTCAATAATCTAGTTACATTGTGATGAATCGAACACCCATAGAGTTCTGGTGTTGATCATGTTTTGCTCTAGGGAGAGGTTTAGTCAACGGATCTGCTACATTCAGGTCCGTATGTACTTTACAAATATCTATGTCTCCATTTTGAACACTTTCACGAACGGAATTGAAGCGACGCTTGATATGCCTAGTCTTCCTGTGAAACCTGGGCTCCTTGGCAAGGGCAATAGCTCCAGTGTTGTCATAGAAGAGAGTCATCGGGCCCGACGCATTAGGAATGACTCCTAGGTTGGTAATGAACTCCTTCACCCAGATTGCTTCTTGTGCTGCCTCCGAGGCTGCCATGTACTCCGCTTCACATGTAGATCCCGCCACAACGCTTTGCTTGCAACTGCACCAGCTTACTGCCCCACCATTCAAAATATACACGTATCCGGTTTGTGACTTAGAGTCATCCAGATCTGTGTCGAAGCTAGTATCGACGTAACCCTTTACGACGAGCTCTTTGTCACCTCCATAAACGAGAAACATATCCTTAGTCCTCTTCAGGTACTTCAGGATATTCTTGACCGTTGTCCAGTGTTCCATGCCGGGATTACTTTGGTACCTTCCTACCAAACTTACGGCAAGGTTTACATCAGGTCTGGTACACAGCATAGCATACATGATAGACCCTATGGCCGAGGCATAGGGGACAACACTCATCTTTTCTCTATCTTCTGCCGTGGTCGGGCATTGAGCCGTGCTCAATCTCGTACCTTGCAACACAGGCAAGAACCCCTTCTTTGACTGATCCATATTGAACTTCTTCAATATCTTGTCAAGGTATGTACTCTCTGAAAGACCAATGAGGCGTCTCGATCTATCTCTATAGATCTTGATGCCTAATATGTAAGCAGCTTCTCCAAGATCCTTCATTGAAAAACACTTGTTCAAGTAGGCCTTTATGCTTTCCAAGAATTCTATATCATTTCCCATCAACAGTATGTCATCCACATACAATATGAGAAATGCTACAGAGCTCCCACTCACTTTCTTGTAAATGCAGGCTTCTCCATAAGTCTGTGTAAACCCAAACGCTTTGATCATCTCATCAAAACGAATGTTCCAACTCCGAGATGCTTGCACCAGCCCATAGATCGAGCGTTGGAGCTTGCACACCTTGTCAGCATTCTTAGGATCGACAAAACCTTCCGGCTGCATCATATACAATTCTTCCTTAAGGAAACCATTAAGGAATGCCGTTTTGACGTCCATTTGCCATATCTCATAATCATAGAATGCGGCAATTGCTAACATGATTCGGACGGACTTCAGCTTTGCTACGGGTGAGAAAGTCTCATCGTAGTCAACCCCTTGAACTTGTCGATAACCCTTAGCGACAAGCCGAGCTTTATAGATGGTTACATTACCATCGTGTCTGTCTTCTTCTTAAAGATCCATTTATTTTCTATGGCTCGCCGATCATCGGGCAAGTCAGTCAAAGTCCATACTTCGTTTTCATACATGGATCCTATCTCGGATTTCATGGCTTCCAGCCATTTGTCGGAATCTGGGCCCGCCATCACTTCCTCATAGTTCGAAGGTTCACTGTTGTCTAACAACATGATTTACAAGACAGGGTTGTCGTACCACTCTGGTGCGGAACGTGTCCTTGTGGACCTACGAAGTTCAGTAGCAACTTGATCTGAAGTTTCATGATCATCATCATTAGCTTCCTCTCTAGTCGGTGCAGGCACCTCAGGAACATTTTCTTGAGTTGCGCCACTTTCCGGTTCAAGAGGTAATACTTCATCAAGTTCTACTTTCCTCCCACTTACTTCTTTCGAGGGAAACTCTTTCTATAAAAAGGATCCATTCTTGGCAACAAAGATCTTGCCTTCGGATCTGAGGTAGAACGTATACCCAATAGTTTCTTTAGGGTATCCTATGAAGACGCATTTTTCCAACTTGGGTTCGAGCTTTTCAGGTTGAAGTTTCTTGACATAAGCATCGCATCCCCAAACTTTTAGAAATGACAGCTTAGGTTTCTTCCCAAACCATAATTCATACGGTGTCCTCTCAATGGATTTCGACAGAGCCCTATTTAAAGTGAATGCGGCAGTCTCTAAAGCATAGCCCCAAAATGACAGCGGTAGATCGGTAAGAGACATCATAGATCGCACCATATCCAATAGAGTGCGATTACGACGTTCGGACACACCATTACGCTGAGGTGTTCCAGGCGGCGTGAGTTGTGAAACTATTCCACATTTCCTTAAGTGCGTGCCAAATTCGTGACTCAAGTATTCTCCCCCACAATCTGATCGCAAGAACTTGATTTTTCTGTCACGTTGATTCTCAACCTCACTCTGAAATTCCTTGAACTTTTCAAAGGTCTCAGACTTGTGTTTCATTAAGTAGACATACCCATATCTACTCAAGTCATCAGTGAGGATGAGAACATAATGATAGCCACCGCGAGCCTCAACACTCATTGGACCGCACACATCAGTATGTATGATTTCCAATAAGTTGGTTGCTCGCTCCATTGTTCCTGAGAACGGAGTCTTGGTCATTTTACCCATGAGGCATGGTTCGCATGTGTCAAATGATTCGTAATCAAGAGACTCCAAAAGTCCATCTGCATGGAGCTTCTTCATGCATTTGACACCTATGTGACCAAGGCGGCAGTGCCACAAGTATGTGGGACTATCATTATCAACCTTACATCTTTTGGTATTCACACTATGAATATGTGTAACATTACGCTCCAGATTCATTAAGAATAAACCATTCACCAGCGGAGCATGATCATAAAACATATCTCTCATATAAATAGAACAACCATTATTCTCGGATTTAAATGAGTAGCCATCTCGAATTAAACGAGATCCTGATACAATGTTCATGCTCAAAGCTGGCACTAAATAACAATTATTGAGGTTTAAAACTAATCACGTAGGTAAATGTAGAGGTAGCGTGCCGGCGGCGATCACATCGACCTTGGAACCATTCCCGACGCGCATCGTCACCTCGTCCTTCACCAGTCTCCGCTTATTCCGCAGCTCTTGCTTTGAGTTACAAATGTGAGCAACCGCACCGGTATCAAATACCCAGGAGCTACTATGAGTACTGGTAAGGTACACATCAATTACATGTATATCACATATACCTTTAGTGTTGCCGGCCTTCTTGTCCGCTAAGTATTTGGGGCAGTTCCGCTTCCAGTGACCACTTCCCTTGCAATAAAAACACTCAGTCTCGGGCTTGGGTCCATTCTTTGGCTTCTTCCTGGCAGCTTGCTTATCGGGCGCGGCAACCCCCTTGCCATCCTTCTTGAAGTTCTTCTTACCCTTGCCTTTCTTAAACTTAGTGGTTTTATTCACCATCAACACTTGATGTTCCTTTTTAATCTCCACCTCCGCTGATTTCAGCATTGAATATACCTCAGGAATGGTCTTTTCCATCCCCTGCATATTGAAGTTCATCACAAAGCTCTTGTAGATCGGTGGAAGCGACTGAAGGATTCTGTCAATAACCGCGTCATCCGGGAGATTAACTCCCAGCTGAGTCAAGCGGTTGTGCAACCCAGACATTTTGAGTATGTGCTCACTGACATAACTATTTTCCTCCATCTTACAACTGAAGAACTTGTCGGAGACTTCATATCTCTCGACCCGGGCATGAGCTTGGAAAACCATTTTCAGCTCTTCGAACATCTCATATGCTCCGTGTTGCTCAAAACGCTTTTGGAGCCCCGGTTCTAAGCTGTAAAGCATGCCGCATTGAACGAGGGAGTAATCATCAGCACGTGACTGCCAAGCGTTCATAACGTCTTGGTTCTCTGGGATGGGTGCATCACCTAACGGTGCTTCTAGGACATAATCTTTCTTGGCAGCTATGAGGATGATCCTCAGATTCCGGACCCAGTCTGTATAGTTGCTGCCATCATCTTTCAGCATGGTTTTCTCTAGGAACGCGTTGAAGTTGAGGGCAACATTAGTGTGGGCCATTTGATCTACAAGACACATTGTAAAGATTTTAGACTAAGTTCATGATAACTAAGTTCATCTAATCAAATTATTCAATGAACTCCCACTCAGATAGACGTCCCTCCAGTCATCTAAGTGAAACATGATCCGAGTCAACTAGGCCGTGTCCGATCATCACGTGAGACGGACTAGTCAACATCGGTGAACATCTTCATGTTGATCGTATCTTCTATACGACTCATGCTCGACCTTTCGGTCTTCCGTGTTCCGAGGCCATGTCTGTACATGCTAGGCTCGTCAAGTCAACCTAAGTGTATTGCGTGTGTAAATCTGGCTTACACCCATTGTATTCGAACGTTAGAATCTATCACACCCGATCATCATGTGGTGCTTCGAAACAACGAACCTTCGCAACGGTGCACAGTTAGGGGGAACACTTTCTTGAAATTATTACAAGGGATCATCTTATTTAAGCTACCGTCGTTCTAAGCAAATAAGATGTAAAACATGATAAACATCACATGCAATCAAATAGTGACATGATATGGCCAATATCATTTGCTCCTTTTGATCTCCATCTTCGGGGCGCCATGATCATCGTCGTCACCGGCATGACACCATGATCTCCATCATCGTGTCTTCATGAAGTTGGCTCGTCATCTATTACTTCTACTACTATGGCTAATGGTTTAGCATTAAAGTAAAGTAATTACATGACGTTTATGTCGACACGCGGGTCATAAATAAATTAAGACAACTCCTATGGCTCCTGCCGGTTGTCATACTCATCGACATGCAAGTCGTGATTCCTATTACAAGAACATGATCAATCTCATGCATCACATATATCATTCATCACATCCTTTTGGCCATATCACATCACATGGCACATGCTGCAAAAACAAGTTAGACATCCTCTAATTGTTGTTGCAAGTTTTTACGTGGCTGCTATAGGTTTCTAGCAAGAATGTTTCTTACCTACGCCAAAACCACAACGTATTATGCCAATTTCTATTTACCCTTCATAAGGACCCTTTTCATCGAATCCGATCCGACTAAAGTGGGAGAGACAGACACCCGCTAGCCACCTTATGCAACTAGTGCATGTCAGTCGGTGGAACCAGTCTCACGTAAGTGTACGTGTAAGGTCAGTCCGGGCCGCTTCATCCCACGATGCCGCCGAATCAAGATAAGACTAGTAACGGCAAGTAAATTGACAATATCAACGCCCATAACTGCTTTGTGTTCTACTCGTGCATAGAAACTACGCATAGACCTGGCTCATGATGCCACTGATAGGGAACGTAGCAGAATTTAAAATTTTCTACGCATCACCAAGATCAATCTATGGAGTCATCTAGCAACGAGGGAGATGGGAGTGCATCTACATACCCTTGTAGATCGCGAGTGGAAGATGATGAGGACATCAATACCATTGTTACACCCACAGCCCCTACTCTTACATATACTGGACCAATTACTAGAGCTCGCGCACGCCAATTAAATTACCAGGTACTTTCGTTTCTTGGTAATGATTCTAATGTTCATGAGATTATGATGCTGCCTAAATTAGATACATTTGTTTTGCTTTCAAATGAAGGGCCTAGCTTGGAGAAGGATGAACATTGGAGCAAGAACACGCATGGAGTTGATGGCATGCGCAAGGGGATCAAGAACGGAGTTACAAGTGATGATTTCAGGACTTTGAAGCCGCCATAAGGAGTGCATGAAGCCATGGACGAAATATACAAGATGCCACTTCATAATATTCGTCCATAGGCTATTCTAGGTGCTGCGTCACCTTATTAATGGGCCAGGCCCATGTAATTTCGAAATACTTAAGTATAGGCTATTTTTAGAGTCCGTATGTGTGGGGAAACAAGAGTTAGGGTTGGTTTCGGACCCCACCCTCAAGGGCCACGAAATTCCCCTCTCTTCCTCCATATATACAGCCCTTAGGGCGTCGTTTAGACTTTGGGTTTTGTTTAGATTAAAAGTTCGCCATAGCTGCAACTTCTCGTACTTCGTTTGTGTCCAACGACCAGACCAAGACGTCACACAACCCCACCTTGATCAATAAAGCTTTCATCTTATATTCGCAATATCCAGATTGCAATCTCAGTTTCTTGCTTGTTCTTCGTTTGCTCGCAGGAAACAGGCCCTCGTGGTCAGGTTGATCGTGCTCCGGCGCGGTCCATAACCCCTCGGAAGTTGGTTTAGCGATTGCTAAGGCGCGACGTCTCGCACGTTCGTAGTCGGATCGTCAAGGTCGACTCCCACAGGAAACGATAGCCACCATCTCATCGAAACATCGGGACACCTTTGCCTCTATCAAGTGGTATCAGATTTCCAGGTTGCTCGGTGAGATTTTTATAGTTTTTCGTAGATTAGATCGAGTCTGTTCTTCATACCTACAGTCCACGAAAAAGCCACAAAAAAAATTAGGGTTAGTTCATCATATCCGAACCAATCTGAGCCTTTGCATAATCTTTTTAGGGTTTTTGCTTTGTTGAATTTGCGGTTGCATCGTCGTGTCAAGTTGCTGGTCTTAGAGTCTAGTCTTTTAGAGTTTCGAGTTCTGGTCATAAGTTGTCACGCCGCCGCCGCACCATCATCATCGCCCATCTACCACCATTGCTTATCCGCCACCGTTCTGAATCCGTATCCATATACCACCAACCAATCCGTATCCATATACCACCACCAATCTGTATCCATATACCACCACCAATCTGTAACCATATATCCACCACCAATCCGAGTTCTTCTCATATTAGGTTTGTTCTTGAGATCAATCTCAATTCCGATTCGTGTTTCCTTGCCTGCGTAGGTCTCGGAAAAAAAAGTCTGGAGACCCCCGGGCAGTTTTTAGGCCAAAATTTTCACGGGCAAAAATATTTTTTCCCTATCCTATTTTTAGGTTTTTTCTGAGTCTTTTGAGCCACGTGCCATCATAGTGATTTTTTGTCGCACTTTTTCGTCGTCGCTGCCCTGATTTCCGAAAAAAAAGTGAATTTTTTTCGTGCCCATCCTATCAGTTTGACGAGGGAAGAGTTTTGAGACACTCGCCATTATAGTATTTTGCGCAAAAAAAAGAGAGCGCAAAAAAAAGAGCGAAAAAAAAAGTTCCAGAGTGTGCTTTTCCCTTATTTACGTGCAGCGCCGTGATTTTGTTAGTGTTCTAGGCTTGCGTCTCTAGCACGGTCTAGCCTAGGACCAGCACAGTACCGTCGTTGAGCGTTTATTCAACTTTGCATCTCTGAATTGATTATTGCTGACCCTTTTTGCTACCATACTATAAGCCTTCCCAGCTCCACATACCTCTACGTCGTGCGTTTGACTCTCCCTGGCAATCGCTCTATCCAAGCTTTTGAGAGTTTTGACTACAACGGTTGCCGATCACCGCCTGCTGCTGGGTAAGAACTGGTAAGAATTTGAGATTTGCTTGACGGATTTGTGACACCCGCCACCACCACCTCTTGTTAGTATTCTGTAGGATCATATTCTTGTGTGTTTTCTATTGTTGCTAACCATGGCAGGATCACAAGCCGACGAGACTGACTGGGAGAACATGACGAATCAGGAGTTGCATGATAAATTTCAGCAAATGATGAATGGACAGGTGCAGGATGTGCTAAACAGATTTGAAGAGGCCATGGAGAAGATAGATGACATGGAGAAGACGTTCGAAACAAAGCTCGATAACAGGTTTAATGAATTGCTCGCGCGTCTTCCACCACCACCACCGGCTGCACCTAACGCACCTCTACAACAACAACAACGACGACTACCTACACATCGTGAAACAGCCCTCCGCCGAGCGAGCCGTCTCCCTCTTGCACCTGGCCAAACTGTTGGTGCTGCTGTTGCTACTTCTGTGGCTCCTGCTGCTGATGCGGAGGAGGATGATTTTGCTGGCGATTACGAGGATGAGGTTGATCAAAATCAGAACTACGTGCCACCACCAGCACAGCAACCATCAGGTCGTCCACATGCAAATAATGGCAATGGTAGGGCTCACCCTCAGGTACGAGATCATGACCATCTCCCTAAACTAAAATTGAATATTCCACCATTTGAGGGTAGATATGTTCCTGATATATATCTTACTTGGGAGTTAGAAACTGAACAACGATTTACATGTTTACAATATCCCGAGGAGAGACGTGTTCCTGCTGCTGTTTGTGCATTCACTAGTTTTGCATGTGTTTGGTGGTCTGAGCATTGTAGATTATATCCCATTCCTGCTACTTGGGCTGCTTTGAAAACTGCTATGCGTACTCGTTGGGTTCCACCATATTATCAACGTGAATTACTTCAAAAATTGCAGCGCTTAAGACAGGGAAAAAATTCTGTAGAAGAATATTATCAGGAATTACAAACTGGCATGATTAGATGTGGTATTGTTGAGGAGAATGAAGCTATGCTTGCACGTTTTATGGGTGGATTAAATAGAGAGATTCAGACGATTCTAGAGTATAAGGAGTATACTAATATCACTCGTTTATTCCATCTTGCTTGTAAAGCTGAACGTGAAGTGCAGGATCGACAGGCATTGGCGCGGACTAACTTTTCTGCAGGTCGACCTTCTTCATGGACACCACGTGCATCATCTACTTCCACACGTTCTGCTACACCGGCGCCTCCGTCGGCTGCCACCTCCAACCGTGATACAATAAAGCAGGCACAATCACCACTATCTGCCAAGAGCACACCTTCTGGGCCTGCAAAGAGCTCTTCTTCATCCATGGCATCAACAGGGCAAACACATGATATTATTTGTCGACGTTGCAAGGGTGGAGGTCATTATGCGAGAGAATGCCCATCTAAGCGTGTGATGATTGTTACTGAGGATGGTGGGTATGAGTCCGCTAGTGACTATGATGAGGAGACTTTGGCTCTTATTACACGTGACGAACACGGTGGAGACGATTCTGATCATGAGACGCAATACATGGCTCCTGAAGATGCTGACAGGTATGAATGTTTAGTTGCTCAACGTGTTTTGAGTGTGCAGGTTACACAAGCTGAGCAAAATCAGAGGCATAATTTGTTCCATACAAAGGGAGTTGTGAAGGAACGTTCTGTTCGCGTGATCATAGATGGAGGGAGTTGCAACAACTTGGCTAGCATCGAGATGGTGGAGAAGCTATCTCTCACCACAAGACCACATCCACATCCTTACTACATCCAATGGTTCAACAACAGCGGCAAGGTTAAGGTAACACGTACTGTTCGTGTGCATTTTAGTATCTCTACATATGCTGATTATGTTGATTGTGATGTGGTACCTATGCAAGCATGTTCCTTATTACTTGGTAGACCATGGCAATTTGATAAAAATTCTATTCACCATGGTAGAAACAATCAGTATACTCTTGTTCATAAGGATAAAAATATTACTTTGCTTCCTATGACTCCTGATTCCATTTTGAAAGATGATATTAATAGAGCTAATAAAGCAAAACAGGAGAAAACTAAGAGTGAAAATCAGATTGTGGCAAAAGAATTTGAGCAACAAATGCAGCCTAATAATAATAATAAACAATCTAGTGTTGCTTCTGAAATTAAATTGAAAAGTGCATGTTTACTTGCCACCAAATCTGATATTGATGATCTAGATTTTTAGCAAATCTGTTTGCTATGCTTTTGTGTGCAAAGAGGCATTATTTTCATTCGAGGACGTGCCTTCCTCTTTGCCTCCTGCTGTCACTAACATTTTGCAGGAGTTCGCCGACGTCTTTCCACAAGACGTGCCACCGGGATTACCACCTATTCGCGGGATTGAGCATCAAATTGACTTAATTCCCGGTGCATCATTACCCAACCGTGCACCATACCGTACCAATCCAGAGGAGACGAAGGAGATTATGCGTCAAGTACAAGAACTGCTCGACAAAGGTTATATACGCGAATCCCTTAGTCCTTGTGCTGTTCCTATCATTTTAGTGCCGAAAAAGGATGGTACGTCGCGTATGTGCGTTGATTGTAGAGGCATTAATAATATTACTATTCGTTATCGTCATCCTATTCCTAGGCTAGATGATATGCTTGATGAATTGAGTGGCTCTACAATATTCTCCAAAGTTGATTTGCGTAGTGGTTACCATCAAATTCGTATGAAATTGGGAGATGAATGGAAAACAGCATTTAAAACTAAGTTTGGATTATATGAGTGGTTAGTCATGCCTTTTGGGTTAACTAATGCACCTAGTACTTTCATGAGGTTAATGAACGAAGTTTTACGTGCTTTCATTGGACGATTTGTGGTAGTTTACTTTGATGACATATTGATTTATAGCAAAATCTTTGGAGGAACATTTGGAACATTTACGTGCTGTTTTTATTGCTCTACGTGATGCACGTTTGTTTGGTAACCTTGGAAAGTGCACCTTTTGCACCGACCGAGTATCTTTTCTTGGCTATGTTGTTACTCCACAGGGAATTGAAGTTGATAAAGCCAAGATTGAAGCTATTGAGAGTTGGCCGCAGCCCAAAACGGTCACACAAGTGAGGAGTTTCCTTGGCCTCGCTGGTTTCTATAGGCGTTTTGTGAGAGATTTCAGCACCATTGCTGCACCTCTCAACGAGCTTACAAAGAAGGATGTACCTTTTGTTTGGGGTACCGCACAGGAAGAAGCCTTCACGGTATTGAAAGATAAGTTGACACATGCTCCTTTACTCCAACTTCCTAATTTCAATAAGACTTTTGAGCTTGAATGTGATGCTAGTGGAATTGGATTAGGAGGTGTGTTATTACAAGATGGAAAACCTGTTGCATACTTTTCTGAAAAATTGAGTGGGCCTAGTCTGAACTATTCTACTTATGATAAAGAATTATATGCTCTTGTTCGGACCTTAGAAACATGGCAACATTATTTATGGCCCAAGGAATTTGTTATACATTCTGATCATGAATCTTTGAAACACATTAAAAGTCAAGCAAAACTGAACCGTCGACATGCTAAATGGGTTGAATTCATTGAGACTTTCCCTTATGTCATTAAACACAAGAAGGGTAAAGAAAATGTTATTGCTGATGCCTTGTCTCGTCGTTATACTATGCTTTCACAACTTGACTTTAAAATATTTGGTTTGGAGACCATCAAGGATCAATATGTTAATGATGCTGAATTTAAAGATGTATTGCAGAATTGTAAGGAAGGGAGAACTTGGAACAAGTTCGTTCTTAACGATGGATTTGTGTTTCGTGCTAACAAGCTATGCATTCCAGCTAGCTCCGTTCGTCTTTTGTTGTTGCAGGAGGCGCATGGAGGAGGATTAATGGGACACTTTGGCGTCAAGAAGACGGAGGATATACTTGCTACACATTTCTTTTGGCCAAAGATGAGACGGGATGTTGAGCGTTTTGTTGCTCGCTGCACTACATGTCAAAGAGCTAAGTCACGACTCAATCCTCATGGTTTATATATGCCTTTGCCTGTACCTAGTGTTCCTTGGGAGGATATATCTATGGACTTTGTTTTAGGTTTACCTAGAACAAAGAAGGGGAGGGATAGCATATTTGTTGTCGTGGATAGGTTCTCGAAAATGGCACACTTTATACCATGTCATAAAAGCGATGATGCTGTTAATGTTGCTGATTTGTTCTTTCGTGAAATTATTCGCTTACATGGTGTGCCAAATACTATTGTTTCAGATCGTGATACTAAATTTCTTAGCCACTTTTGGAGATGTTTATGGGCTAAGTTGGGGACTAAGCTGCTTTTTAGTACTACTTGTCACCCCCAAACTGATGGACAAACTGAAGTAGTCAATAGAACATTGTCTACTATGCTTAGGGCTGTTTTGAAGAATAACAAGAAAATGTGGGAAGAATGCTTGCCTCATATTGAATTTGCTTATAATCGTTCATTGCATTCTACTACTAAGATGTGCCCTTTTGAAATTGTGTATGGTTTCCTACCTCGTGCACCTATTGATTTGTTGCCTCTTCCATCTTCGGAGAAGGTTAATTTTGATGCTAAAGAAATGTTATAATTACTATTTTAAAAATGCATGAGTTAACTAAAGAAAAACTATAAAAATCTCACCGAGCAACCTGGAAATCTGATACCACTTGATAGAGGCAAAGGTGTCCCGATGTTTCGATGAGATGGTGGCTATCGTTTTCTGTGGGAGTCGACCTTGACGATCCGACTACGAACGTGCGAGACGTCGCGCCTTAGCAATCGCTAAACCAACTTCCGAGGGGTTATTGACCACGCCGGAGCACGATCAACCTGACCACGAGGGCCTGTTTCCTGCGAGCAAACGAAGAACAAGCAAGAAACTGAGATTGCAATCTGGATATTGCGAATATAAGATGAAAGCTTTATTGATCAAGGTGGGGTTCTGTGACGTCTTGGTCTGGTCGTTGGACACAAACGAAGTACGAGAAGTTGCAGCTATGGCGAACTTTTAATCTAAACAAAACCCAAAGTCTAAACGACGCCCTAAGGGCTGTATATATGGAGGAAGAGAGGGGAATTTCGTGGCCCTTGAGGGTGGGGTCCGAAACCAACCCTAACTCTTGTTTCCCCACACATACGGACTCTAAAAATAGCCTATACTTAAGTATTTCGAAATTACATGGGCCTGGCCCATTAATAAGGTGACGCAGCACCTAGAATAGCCTATGGACGAATATTATGAAGTGGCATCTTGTATATTTCGTCCATGGCTTCATGCACTCCTTATGGCGGCTTCAAAGTCCTGAAATCATCACTTGTAACTCCGTTCTTGATCCCCTTGCGCATGCCATCAACTCCATGCGTGTTCTTGCTCCAATGTTCATCCTTCTCCAAGCTAGGCCCTTCATTTGAAAGCAAAACAAATGTATCTAATTTAGGCAGCATCATAATCTCATGAACATTAGAATCATTACCAAGAAACGAAAGTACCTGGTAATTTAATTGGCGTGCGCGAGCTCTAGTAATTGGTCCAGTATATGTAACAGTAGGGGCTGTGGGTGTAACAATGGTATTGATGTCCTCATCATCCTCCCCTTCTTGAAATGAAGTCGTCCTCGACGGAAGCTCATCTTCCTCACCCAAATAAGGCTTCAAATCTGCAATGTTAAAAGTGGGACTAACCCCAAAATCTGCAGGTAGCTCAAGTTTATATGCATTATCATTTATTTTCTCTAAAACCTTAAAAGGACCATCAGCACGTGGCATTAGCTTTGATTTGCGCAGATTAGGAAATCTATCTTTACGCAAATGTAACCAAACAAGATCTCCAGGTGCAAACACAACATGTTTTCTACCCTTATCTCCAGCAAGTTTATATTTAGCATTCATACGCTCAATGTTTTCCTTAGTTAACTCATGCATTTTTAAAATCAATTCAGAATGTTCTTTAGCATCAAAATTAACCTTCTCCGAAGATGGAAGAGGCAACAAATCAATAGGTGCACGAGGTAGGAAACCATACACAATTTCAAAAGGGCACATCTTAGTAGTAGAATGCAATGAACGATTATAAGCAAATTCAATATGAGGCAAGCATTCTTCCCACATTTTCTTGTTATTCTTCAAAACAGCCCTAAGCATAGTAGACAATGTTCTATTGACTACTTCAGTTTGTCCATCAGTTTGGGGGTGACAAGTAGTACTAAAAAGCAGCTTAGTCCCCAACTTAGCCCATAAACATCTCCAAAAGTGGCTAAGAAATTTAGTATCACGATCTGAAACAATAGTATTTGGCACACCATGTAAGCGAATAATTTCACGAAAGAACAAATCAGCAACATTAACACATCATCGCTTTTATGACATGGTATAAAGTGTGCCATTTTCGAGAACCTATCCACGACAACAAATATGCTATCCCTCCCCTTCTTTGTTCTAGGTAAACCTAAAACAAAGTCCATAGATATATCCTCCCAAGGAACACTAGGTACAGGCAAAGGCATATATAAACCATGAGGATTGAGTCGTGACTTAGCTCTTTGACATGTAGTGCAGCGAGCAACAAAACGCTCAACATCCCGTCTCATCTTTGGCCAAAAGAAATGTGTAGCAAGTATATCCTCCGTCTTCTTGACGCCAAAGTGTCCCATTAATCCTCCTCCATGCGCCTCCTGCAACAACAAAAGACGAACGGAGCTAGCTGGAATGCATAGCTTGTTAGCACGAAACACAAATCCATCGTTAAGAACGAACTTGTTCCAAGTTCTCCCTTCCTTACAATTCTGCAATACATCTTTAAATTCAGCATCATTAACATATTGATCCTTGATGGTCTCCAAACCAAATATTTTAAAGTCAAGTTGTGAAAGCATAGTATAACGACGAGACAAGGCATCAGCAATAACATTTTCTTTACCCTTCTTGTGTTTAATCACATAAGGGAAAGTCTCAATGAATTCAACCCATTTAGCATGTCGACGGTTCAGTTTTGCTTGACTTTTAATGTGTTTCAAAGATTCATGATCAGAATGTATAACAAATTCCTTGGGCCATAAATAATGTTGCCATGTTTCTAAGGTCCGAACAAGAGCATATAATTCTTTATCATAAGTAGAATAGTTCAGACTAGGCCCACTCAATTTTTCAGAAAAGTATGCAACAGGTTTTCCATCTTGTAATAACACACCTCCTAATCCAATTCCACTAGCATCACATTCAAGCTCAAAAGTCTTATTGAAATTAGGAAGTTGGAGTAAAGGAGCATGTGTCAACTTATCTTTCAATACCGTGAAGGCTTCTTCCTGTGCGGTACCCCAAACAAAAGGTACATCCTTCTTTGTAAGCTCGTTGAGAGGTGCAGCAATGGTGCTGAAATCTCTCACAAAACGCCTATAGAAACCAGCGAGGCCAAGGAAACTCCTCACTTGTGTGACCGTTTTGGGCTGCGGCCAACTCTCAATAGCTTCAATCTTGGCTTTATCAACTTCAATTCCCTGTGGAGTAACAACATAGCCAAGAAAAGATACTCGGTCGGTGCAAAAGGTGCACTTTCCAAGGTTACCAAACAAACGTGCATCACGTAGAGCAATAAAAACAGCACGTAAATGTTCCAAATGTTCCTCCAAAGATTTGCTATAAATCAATATGTCATCAAAGTAAACTACCACAAATCGTCCAATGAAAGCACGTAAAACTTCGTTCATTAACCTCATGAAAGTACTAGGTGCATTAGTTAACCCAAAAGGCATGACTAACCACTCATATAATCCAAACTTAGTTTTAAATGCTGTTTTCCATTCATCTCCCAATTTCATACGAATTTGATGGTAACCACTACGCAAATCAACTTTGGAGAATATTGTAGAGCCACTCAATTCATCAAGCATATCATCTAGCCTAGGAATAGGATGACGATAACGAATAGTAATATTATTAATGCCTCTACAATCAACGCACATACGCGACGTACCATCCTTTTTCGCCACTAAAATGATAGGAACAGCAAAAGGACTAAGGGATTCGCGTATATAACCTTTGTCGAGCAGTTCTTGTACTTGACGCATAATCTCCTTCGTCTCCTCTGGATTGGTACGGTATGGTGCACGGTTGGGTAATGATGCACCGGGAATTAAGTCAATTTGATGCTCAATCCCGCGAATAGGTGGTAATCCCGGTGGCACGTCTTGTGGAAAGACGTCGGCGAACTCTTGCAAAATGTTAGTGACAGCAGGAGGCAAAGAGGAAGGCGCGTCCTCGAATGAAAATAATGCCTCTTTGCACACAAAAGCATAGCAAACAGATTTGCTAAAATCTAGATCATCAATATCAGATTTGGTGGCAAGTAAACATGCACTTTTCAATTTAATTTCAGAAGCAACACTAGATTGTTTATTATTATTAGGCTGCATTTGTTGCTCAAATTCTTTTGCCACAATCTGATTTTCACTCTTAGTTTTCTCCTGTTTTGCTTTATTAGCTCTATTAATATCATCTTTCAAAATAGAATCAGGAGTCATAGGAAGCAAAGTAATATTTTTATCCTTATGAACAAGAGTATACTGATTGTTTCTACCATGGTGAATAGAATTTTTATCAAATTGCCATGGTCTACCAAGTAATAAGGAACATGCTTGCATAGGTACCACATCACAATCAACATAATCAGCATATGTAGAGATACTAAAATGCACACGAACAGTACGTGTTACCTTAACCTTGCCGCTGTTGTTGAACCATTGGATGTAGTAAGGATGTGGATGTGGTCTTGTGGTGAGAGATAGCTTCTCCACCATCTCGATGCTAGCCAAGTTGTTGCAACTCCCTCCATCTATGATCACGCGAACAGAACGTTCCTTCACAACTCCCTTTGTATGGAACAAATTATGCCTCTGATTTTGCTCAGCTTGTGTAACCTGCACACTCAAAACACGTTGAGCAACTAAACATTCATACCTGTCAGCATCTTCAGGAGCCATGTATTGCGTCTCATGATCAGAATCGTCTCCACCGTGTTCGTCACGTGTAATAAGAGCCAAAGTCTCCTCATCATAGTCACTAGCGGACTCATACCCACCATCCTCAGTAACAATCATCACACGCTTAGATGGGCATTCTCTCGCATAATGACCTCCACCCTTGCAACGTCGACAAATAATATCATGTGTTTGCCCTGTTGATGCCATGGATGAAGAAGAGCTCTTTGCAGGCCCAGAAGGTGTGCTCTTGGCAGATAGTGGTGATTGTGCCTGCTTTATTGTATCACGGTTGGAGGTGGCAGCCGACGGAGGCGCCGGTGAAGCAGAACGTGTGGAAGTAGATGATGCACGTGGTGTCCATGAAGAAGGTCGACCTGCAGAAAAGTTAGTCCGCGCCAATGCCTGTCGATCCTGCACTTCACGTTCAGCTTTACAAGCAAGATGGAATAAACGAGTGATATTAGTATACTCCTTATACTCTAGAATCGTCTGAATCTCTCTATTTAATCCACCCATAAAACGTGCAAGCATAGCTTCATTCTCCTCAACAATACCACATCTAATCATGCCAGTTTGTAATTCCTGATAATATTCTTCTACAGAATTTTTTCCCTGTCTTAAGCGCTGCAATTTTTGAAGTAATTCACGTTGATAATATGGTGGAACCCAACGAGTACGCATAGCAGTTTTCAAAGCAGCCCAAGTAGCAGGAATGGGATATAATCTACAATGCTCAGACCACCAAACACATGCAAAACTAGTGAATGCACAAACAGCAGCAGGAACACGTCTCTCCTCGGGATATTGTAAACATGTAAATCGTTGTTCAGTTTCTAACTCCCAAGTAAGATATATATCAGGAACATATCTACCCTCAAATGGTGGAATATTCAATTTTAGTTTAGGGAGATGGTCATGATCTCGTACCTGAGGGTGAGCCCTACCATTGCCATTATTTGCATGTGGACGACCTGATGGTTGCTGTGCTGGTGGTGGCACGTAGTTCTGATTTTGATCAACCTCATCCTCGTAATCGCCAGCAAAATCATCCTCCTCCGCATCAGCAGCAGGAGCCACAGAAGTAGCAACAGCAGCACCAACAGTTTGGCCAGGTGCAAGAGGGAGACGGCTCGCTCGGCGGAGGGCTGTTTCACGATGTGTAGGTAGTCGTCGTTGTTGTTGTTGTAGAGGTGCGTTAGGTGCAGCCGATGGTGGTGGTGGAAGACGCGCGAGCAATTCATTAAACCTGTTATCGAGCTTTGTTTCGAACGTCTTCTCCATGTCATCTATCTTCTCCATGGCCTCTTCAAATCTGTTTAGCACATCCTGCACCTGTCCATTCATCATTTGCTGAAATTTATCATGCAACTCCTGATTCGTCATGTTCTCCCAGTCAGTCTCGTCGGCTTGTGATCCTGCCATGGTTAGCAACAATAGAAAACACACAAGAATATGATCCTACAGAATACTAACAAGAGGTGGTGGTGGCGGGTGTCACAAATCCGTCAAGCAAATCTCAAATTCTTACCAGTTCTTACCCAGCAGCAGACGGTGATCGGCAACCGTTGTAGTCAAAACTCTCAAAAGCTTGGATAGAGTGATTGCCAGGGAGAGTCAAACGCACGACGTAGAGGTATGTGGAGCTGGGAAGGCTTATAGTATGGTAGCAAAAAGGGTCAGCAATAATCAATTCAGAGATGCAAAGTTGAATAAACGCTCAACGACGGTACTGTGCTGGTCCTAGGCTAGACCGTGCTAGAGACGCGAGCCTAGAACACTAACCAAATCACGGCGCTGCACGTAAATAAGGGAAAAGCACACTCTGGAACTTTTTTTTTCGCTTTTTTTTGCGCTCCTCTTTTTTTTGCGAAAATTTACTATAATGGCGAGTGTCTCAAAACTCTTCCCTCGTCAAACTGATAGGATGGGCACGAAAAAAAATTCACTTTTTTTTTGGAAATCAGGGCAACGACGACGAAAAAGTGCGACAAAAAATCACTATGATGGCACGTGGCTCAAAAGACTCAGAAAAACCTAAAAATAGGATAGGGAAAAAATATTTTTGCCCGTGAAAATTTTGGCCTAAAAACTGCCCAGGGGTCTCCAGACTTTTTTTTCCGAGACCTACGCAGGCAAGGAAACACGAATCGGAATTGAGATTGATCTCAAGAACAAACCTAATATGAGAAGAACTCGGATTAGTGGTGGATATATGGTTACAGATTGGTGGTGGTATATGGATACAGATTGGTGGTGGTATATGGATACGGATTGGTGGTGGTATATGGATACGGATTCAGAACGGTGGCGGATAAGCAATGGTGGTAGATGGGCGATGATGATGGTGCGGCGGCGGCGTGACAACTTATGACCAGAACTCGAAACTCTAAAAGACTAGACTCTAAGACCAGCAACTTGACACGACGATGCAACCGCAAATTCAACAAAGCAAAAACCCTAAAAAGATTATGCAAAGGCTCAGATTGGTTCGGATATGATGAACTAACCCTAATTTTTTTTGTGGCTTTTTCGTGGACTGTAGGTATGAAGAACAGACTCGATCTAATCTACGAAAAACTATAAAAATCTCACCGAGCAACCTGGAAATCTGATACCACTTGATAGAGGCAAAGGTGTCCTGATGTTTCGATGAGATGGTGGCTATCGTTTCCTGTGGGAGTTGACCTTGACGATCCGACTACGAACGTGCGAGACGTCGCGCCTTAGGAATCGCTAAACCAACTTCCGAGGGGTTATGGACCACGCCGGAGCACGATCAACCTGACCACGAGGGCCTGTTTCCTGCGAGCAAACGAAGAACAAGCAAGAAACTGAGATTGCAATCTGGATATTGCGAATATAAGATGAAAGCTTTATTGATCAAGGTGGGGTTCTGTGACGTCTTGGTCTGGTCGTTGGACACAAACGAAGTACGAGAAGTTGCAGCTATGGCGAACTTTTAATCTAAACAAAACCCAAAGTCTAAACGACGCCCTAAGGGCTGTATATATGGAGGAAGAGAGGGGAATTTCGTGGCCCTTGAGGGTGGGGTCCGAAACCAACCCTAACTCTTGTTTCCCCACACATACGGACTCTAAAAATAGCCTATACTTAAGTATTTCGAAATTACATGGGCCTGGCCCATTAATAAGGTGACGCAGCACCTAGAATAGCCTATGGACGAATATTATGAAGTGGCATCTTGTATATTTCGTCCATGGCTTCATGCACTCCTTATGGGGCGGCTTCAAAGTCCTGAAATCATCACTTGTAACTCCGTTCTTGATCCCCTTGCGCATGCCATCAACTCCATGCGTGTTCTTGCTCCAATGTTCATCCTTATCCAAGCTAGGCCCTTCATTTGAAAGCAAAACAAATGTATCTAATTTAGGTAGCATCATAATCTCATGAACATTAGAATCATTACCAAGAAACGAAAGTACCTGATAATTTAATTGGTGTGCGCGAGCTCTAGTAATTGGTCCAGTATATGTAAGAGTAGGGGCTGTGGGTGTAACAATGGTATTGATGTCCTCATCAGCATTCAAGAGAACGGGGTTGATGGAGTCCTACTCGTCGTGATCCAAATCACCGATGACCTAGCGCCGAACGGACGGCACCTCCGCGTTCAACACACGTACGATTGGGAAGACGTCTCCTCCTTCTTGATCCAGCAAGGGGGAAGGAGAGATTGATGGAGATCCAGCAGCACGACGGCGTGGTGGTGGAAACAGCGGTGATCTCGGCAGGGCTTCGCCAAACTCAGCGAGAGGGAGAGGTGTCACGGGAGGGAGAGGGAGGCGCCAGGGGCTAGGGTGCGGCTGCCCTCCCTCCCCCCCCCCCCCATATATAGTACCCCTAGGGGGCGCCGGCCCTAGGAGATCCAATCTCCAAGGGGGGCGGCGGCCAAGGGGGGTGGCTTTCCCCCCAAGCCAAGTGGGGCGCCCCCCACCCCTAGGGTTTCCAACCCTAGGCGCAGGGGGAGGCCCAAGGGGGCGCACCAGCCCATCAGGGGCTGGTTCCCCTCCCAATTCAGCCCATGGGGCCCTCCGGGATAGGTGGCCCCGCCCGGTGGACCCCCGGGACCCTTCGGTGGTCCCGGTACAATACCGGTGACCCCCGAAACTTTCCCGATGGCCGAAACTGGACTTCCTATATATAATTCTTCACCTCCAGACCATTCCGGAACTCCTCGTGACGTCCGGGATCTCATCCGGGACTCCGAACAACTTTCGGGTTATCGCATACTAATATCTCTACAACCCTAGCATCACCGAACCTTAAGTGTGTAGACCCTACGGGTTCGGGAGACACGCAGACATGACCAAGATGACTCTCTAGTCAATAACCAATAGCGGGATCTGGATACCCATGTTGGCTCCCACATGCTCCTCGATGATCTCATCGGATGAACCACGATGTTGAGGATTCAATCAATCCCGTATACAATTCCCTTTGTCAATCGGTACATTACTCGCCCGACACTCGATCGTCAGTATCCCAATACCTCATTCAATCTCGTTACCGGCAAGTCACTTTACTCGTACCATAATGCATGATCCCGTGATCAACCACTTGGTCACATTGAGCTCATTATGATGATGCATTACCGAGTGGGCCCAGAGATACCTCTCCATCATACGCAGTGACAAATCGCAGTCTCGATTCGTGCCAACTCAACAGACACTTTCGGAGATACCCGTAGTGCACCTTTATAGTCACCCAGTTATGTTGTGATGTTTGGCACACCCAAAGGACTCCTGCGGTATCCGAGAGTTGCACAATCTCATGGTCTAAGGAAATGATACTTGACATTCGGAAAAAGCTCTAGCAAACGAACTACATGATCTTTGAGCTATGCTTAGGATTGGGTCTTGTCCATCACATCATTCTCCCAATGATGTGATCCCGTTATCAATGACATCTAATGTCCATAGTCAGGAAACCATGACTATCTTTTGATCAACGAGCTAGTCAACTAGAGGCTCACCAGGGACGTGTTGTGGTCTATGTATTCACACATGCATTACGATTTCCGGATAACACAATTATAGCATGAACAATAGACAATTATCATGAACAAGGAAATATAATAATAACCATTTTATTATTGCCTCTAGGGCATATTTCCAACAATAACAATCACCCAAGAAGATCCTAAAGGCTTTACTTGGCACAAACACTAATTAAAACATAAAAAAACACAATTATAAAGAGGATAGATGAATTATTTATTACTGAACACGAACAAAAAGAAAGGAACAAAAATAAAATTGGGTTGCCTCCCAACAAGCGCGTTTAACGCCCCTAGCTAGGCGTAAAAATAAGAATAGATGTAGGTATTGCCATCTTTGGTGTTGGAAAAGAAAAGAGAAAAATTCTTATCTATAGCATTTATCTTTCTATTTTGAGAAAGCACGTGGCCATTAATGGTGGAAGAAAGATTTAGCATGCTACGTAAATTTGCATCTAAGCTAGTCTTCATCTCTTTGATAATTCCATTTTGATAAAAGCACAAAAGAGAGATGGATTCAACCTTCTCACTCATGGGGTGCCCAAATATAGTTTTCATATTTTCATAGGTATCTATGGCATCCCCCTCAAGAAAACCTTCTTCAAAGATAGAATCTAAAACTTGCTTCAACGAAGAGGGTAAGCCAACATAAAAGCTTTTTAGGTATATCTCAATTTGATATTGGGGTACATAACTGGCTCGCATCCTTAATAGCCTATCCCAAGCATCTTTCAAAGACTCATCAAGTAAATAACGAAAAATCCCGGGATCATCTCCATCGAAATTGTTCAAACTCTCATTGATAACCCCGGTAGGTATTTCCATAGCATCATTATTTATGAGCTTAGAGAGGACAGAGGGACTATCCAAAGTACTAAAACCCGGGAGAGAACCCTTACCCCTTTTTGATTCGGCCATGGCGAAAGAAAGGCAAACGGGAAAGAGGCGAAGAAAAGGCAAAGGTGAAGTGGGGGAGAGGAAAAGGAGAGGCAAATGGCAAATAATGTAATGCGAGGGATATGAGTTTGTGATGGGTACTTGGTATGTCTTAAATTGGCGTAGATCTCCCCGGCAATGGCGCCAGAAATCCTTCTTGCTACCTCTTGAGCATGCGTTGGTTTTCCCTTGAAGAGGAAAGGGTGATGTAGCAAAGTAGCGTAAGTATTTCCCTCAGTTTTTGAGAACCAAGGTATCAATCCAGTAGGAGACTACACGCAAGTCGCCTAGTACCTGCACAAACAATCAAGAACCTTGCAACCAACGCGATAAAGGGGTTGTCAAACCTTCATGGCCACTTGCAAAAGTGAGATCTGATAAAGATAATAAGATAAATATTTTTGGTATTTTTGTTGTATAGATTGGAAATTAAAGATTGCAAAATAAATAGTAAACTGGAATTATAAATTGGAAACTTATATGATGTAAAGTAGACCCGGGGGCCATAGGTTTCACTAGTGGCTTCTCTCAAGATAGCATATATTACGGTGGGTGAACAAATTACTACCGAGCAATTGATAGAAAAGCGTATAGTTATGAGAATATCTAGGCATGGTCATAAACATAGGCATCACATCCGTGTCAAGTAGACCGAAACGATTCTGCATTTACTACTATTACTCCATACATCGACCGCTATCCAGCATGCATCTAGAGTATTAAGTTCATAAGAACAAAGTAACGCATTAGGCAAGATGACATGATGTAGAGGGATAAACTCAAGCAATATGATATAAACCCCATCTTTTTATCCTCGATGGCAACAATACAATATGTGTTGGTTCCCTTTCTGTCACTTGGATCGAGCACCGCAAGATTGAACCCAAAGTTAAGCACTTCTCCCGTTGCAAGAAAGATCAATCTAGTAGGCCAAACTAAACTGATAATTCGAAGAGACTTGCAAAGATATCAAATCATGCATATAAGAATTCAAAGAAGAATCAAATATTGTTCATAGATAATCTTGATCATAAACCCACAATTCATCGGATCTCGGCAAACACACAGCAAAAAGTATTACATCGAATAGATCTCCAAGAACATCGAGGAGAACTTTGTATTGAGAACCAAAGAGAGAGAAGAAGCCATCTAGCTAATAATTATGGACCCGAAGGTCTGTGGTAAACTACTCACACATCGCCGGAGAGGCTATGGTGTTGATGTAGAAGCCCTCCGTGATCGAATCCCCCTCCGGCAGATCGCCGAAAAAGGTCCCCAGATGGGATCTCACGGGTAAAGAAGGTTGCGGTGGTGGAAAAGTGGTTTCATGGCTCCCTTGGATGTTTTCAGAGTATAAGAGTATATATAGGCGAAAGTAGTATGTCGGTGGAGCTCTGTGGGGCCCACGAGGGTGGGGGCGCACCTCCCTACCTTGTGGCCGCCTTGTTGCTTCCTTGACCTCCACTCCAAGTCTCCTGGATTGCGTTTGTTCCAAAAAAGATCCTCGTGAAGGTTTCATTCCGTTTGGATTCCGTTTGATATTCCTTTTCTACGAAACACTGAAATAGGCAAAAAAAACAGCAATTTGCACTAGGCCTTCGGTTAATAGGTTAGTCCCAAAAATAATATAAAAGTGCATATTAAAGCCCATTAAACATCCAAATAGATAATATAATAGCATGGAACAATCAAAAATTATAGATACGTTGGAGACGTATCAGGCTTCTCTAACAAAGCCGATCAATATACTTTTGTGCACATATTCGCCTCTAGCGTGTTTGCACCCTTCCTGTCTCGTTTTTAAGCCATTATATGCACCATTTTGACTTGAGTCTTTGCCAAGCTGGGTTGCCTCGCTCCTATGCTTACCCCTTACATTCCCGATTTTTCGGCTAGGGGGTAAAGGGAGCACCTCAACGATTGCTACGACCGAGTCAACCGCGTACGTACCTCGGACGGGTGAAGCCGAAAGCTAGTGTTCTTAAGAAAATAATTGGTCGGCCACGGGGGAAGTAAAATTAATTTGGTACTCACCACAAAAAATTGGGGTTATTTTCCAGAAATAAACACCCACATATTGTGGGTATCCGGCTAACACGCCCATGGTCAACATGACAGACCGAAGAAAGGAACCCATGGAGGAACTATTTTCTTTGGAAGATGTTTCTTACATTAAAAAGTAATATAACATAACTCCCCGTACACGTTTTGTCTGTTCACACCAAACAACTGGATTGCCTGGTTACCCGGAGTGATTTCCTGTTACCTCAGGTCACATAGTACGAAACACTCTCCAACCACTGGCTGGGGAGGCGGAAGCCGATGGTCGGTTAAGACAACCTTTAAAGTAGGCTAGAGAATGTTTGAGATAAAGTACATAGATACATAGAATCAAACACCCTATTCCTTGTCCAGATTATTTATCAAGCTATCTAGGGCATAGTCCTCCTGGGAGTATCGAGTAGCAGGCATCACTTGGTCATATACCAAACGGAGAGGTATTTCTTGCCCATCCGACCCTGCCGGTCCAACACGAGCCATATGCTCAAATTTGGTAAAACTGGTCTTCACCATTGCCCATGCCTCCCACGCTCCTTCTCGGCAAGCTGATATCTTCCATAACTCAAAGCGACGTCGAGCTCCTTTGAATCGATTAGCCAATTCGTCCATCCCCTCTGGAGGCGTCTTGGTCGGCCACAATGCCTTGTCCATGCTCTTCATAGCTTTCCGTGCTCGCTCATGCGCGACGAATAGTTCCTTTAATAGGTTCCCTCCAAATGAATTGACCTCTTCTTTGGGACGCTGATACATCTCCAACCTATCTATAATTTTTGATTATTCCATGTTGTTATATTATCATTCTTGGTTGTTTTATGATCATTTTATATCATTTTTTGGTACTAACCTATTGGCATAGTGCCAAGTGCCTGTTGCTATTTTTTCATGTGTTTTACATCGTAGGAAATCAATACCAAACGGAGTCCAAACGTAGCGAAACTTTTTGTGGATTTTTTATGGACCAGAAGACACCCAATGGGCCGGAGAAACACTGGGGGTGCCTCGAGGGGGGCACAACCCACCAAGTTGTGCCTGGGACCCCAAGCGCGCCCAGGTGGGTTGTGCTCACCTCTGTGGCCTCCCGAACCGCCTCTTTGCTCTATAAATACCCCAATATTCCAGAAACCCTAGGGGAGTCGACGAAAATCAATTCCAGACGCCGCAAGTTCCAGAACCACCAGATTCAATCTAGACACCATCACGGAGGGGTTTATCATGCCCATTGGCGCCTCTCCGATGATGTGTGGGTAGTTCTTTGTAGACCTTTGGGTCCATAGTAAGTAGCTAGATGGCTTCCTCTCTCTCGTTTGATTCTCAATACAATGGTCTCTTAGAGATCCATATGATGTAACTCTTTTTGCATTATGTTTGCCAGGATCCGATGAACTTTGTGTTTATGATCAGATCTATCTCTTTTCATCCATGAAAGTTATTTGAGTCTTCTTTGATCTCTTATATGCATGATTGCTTATAGCCTCATATTTCTTCTCTGATATTTGGGTTTTGTTTGGCCAACTTGATCTATTTATCTTGCAATGGGAAGAGGTGCTTTGTGATGGGTTCGATCTTACGGTGCTTGATCCCAGTGACAGAAGGGGAACCGACACATATGTATCGTTGCCATTAAGGATAACAAGATGGGGTCTATTTCTACATAAATAGATCTTGTCTACATCATGTCATTGTTCTTATTGCATTACTCCATTTATCCATGAACTTAATACACTAGATGCATGTTGGATAGCGGTCGATGTGTGGAGTAATAGTAGTAGATGCAGGCAGGAGACGGTCTACTAATCTTGGACGTGATACCTATGTAATGATCATTGTCTGTATATCGTCATGGGTATTTGAAGTTCTATCAATTGCCCAACAGTAATTTGTTCACCCACCGTTTGCTATTTTTCTTGAGAGAAGCCACTAGTGAAACCATGAATTGCTGAAGATGCGTCAGATCCTGAGCGTTTGTTGATTCTCTGAGAGAATCCATGTAGTAAACTGTGTTCTTGTTTGGAACAATGAATACCAATATCATGTCACATATTTTGATTGCATGTGATGTTTGTCTTTTATGCATCTTATTTTGCTTAGTACAACGGTAACATTATAAGATGATCCCTTAACTGAATTTCAAGGTATAAGTGTTCTCCCTGAGTATGCACCGTTGTGACAGTTCATCGTGTTGAGACACCACGTGATGATCGGGTGTGATAGACTCTACGTTCACATACAACGGGTGCAAGACAGTTTTGCACATGCGGACTTCTTGGGTTAAACTTGACAAGCCTGGCATGTACAAACATGGCCTCGAAACACTGGAGACTGAAAGGTCGAACATGAATCATATAGTAGATATGATCAACATAGAGATGTTCACCATTGATGACTACTCCATCTAACGAGATGATCGGACATGGTTTTGTTGATTTGGATCACGTATCATTTAGATGACTTGAGAGATGTCTATCTAAGTGGGAGGTCTTAAGTAATTTGATTAATTAAACTTAATTTATCATGAACTTAGTCCTGATAGTATTTGCATATCTATGTTGTAGATCAATAGCTCGTGATTTAGCTCCCTTATTTTTTTTATATGTTCCTAGAGAAAACTAAGTTGAAAGATGATAGTAGCAATGATGCGTACTGAGTTCGTGATCTAAGGATTATCCTCATTGCTGCACAGAAGTATTATGTCCTTGATGCACCGCTAGGTAACAAACCTGTTGCAGGAGCAGTGTAACACCCTCGATGCGACTATATCTCCCACGTGTCGAGGCACGACTTAGAGGCATAATCGCATTGAAGGCATATGTCGCAATTTAGGCAATCTTCACAACATCCCATGTAATATAATCATAAAGGGGAGATAACATAGTTGGCTTACACTCGCCACGTAAATCAAGTACATAAATAACATTACATCATCCAAACACTCATGGCCCGACTACGGCGCCAAAATAAAAGATAACCCAACATCCGACACGGTCCCGATCAACCCCAACTGGGCACCACTATTGATCATCAGGAAAGGAAACATAGTAACGTTGAGAGTCCTCGTCGAACTCCCACTTGAGCTTGAGCGCGTCTCCTAGAGCGGAATCATCAGGCCCTGCATCTGGTGTAATAGTAATCTGTGAGCCACAGGGACTCAGCAATCTCGCACCCTCGAGATCAAGACTATTCAAGCTTATAGGTATGGCAAGGTAAAATATATGTGGACTTGCAGCAAGCGGCTAGCAAAATCTGGTGGCTAATTTATTCGCAAAAGAGAGCGAGAAGAGGAGGCAAAGCGCGAGCGAGAAACTAGAGAGCAACCTGCGCAAACATTACTCCAACACCGTGTCCACTTCCCGGACTCCGCTGAGAAGAGGTCATCACGGTAACACACTCAGTTGATTCATTTTAATTAAGTTAAGGTTCAAGTTATCTACAACCGGACATTAACAAATTCCCATCTGCCCATAACCGCGGGCACGGCTTTCGAAAGTTCAAATCCCTGCAGGGGAGTCCCAACTTAGCCCATGACAAGCTCTCACGGTCAATGAATAAATAGACCTCCTCCCAAGACGTTTCGATCAGACTTGGTATCTCGGTTCTTCAAGACACTTCGACAGGTTAAAACAAGACCAGCAACACCGCCCGAATGTGCCGACAAATCCCGATAGGAGCTGCACATATCTCGTTCTCAGGGCACACTCAGATGAGACATCCTACGGGTAAAACCAACCCTCAAGTTGCCCCGAGGTGGCCCCGCAGTCTACTCGGTCGGACCAACACTCAGAGGAGCACTGGCACGGGGGGGTTAAATAAGATGACCCTCGGGCTCCGGAAACCCAAGGGAAAAAGAGGCTAGGTGGAAAATGGTAAAACCAAGGTTGGGCATTGCTGGAAAAGCTTTAATCAAGGCGAACTATCAAGGGGTTCCCATTATAACCCAACCGCGTAAGGAACGCAAAATCCGGGAACATAACACCGATATGACGGAAACTAGGGCGGCAAGAGTGGAACAAAACACTAGGCGAGAGGCCGAGCCTTCCACCCTTTACCAAGTGTATAGATGCATTAAGATAACAAGATAATATAATGATATCCCAACAAGTAAATAAATGTTCCAACAAGGAACGGCCTCCAATCTTCACCTGCAACTAGCAACGCTATAAGAGGGGCTGAGCAAAGCGGAAACATAGCCAATCAACGGTTTGCTAGGACAAGGTGGGTTAGAGGTTTAACATGGCAATTTTGGAGGCTTGAAAGAAAGTGGTAGGCATTGTAGCAATGGCGCGAGCAAACTAGCATAGCAAAGATAGTAGTGATTTCGAGGGTATGATCATCTTGCCTGCACAATTGTCAGAGTTGACTGGATCCTCGAAAGCAAACTCAACGGGCTCCTCGTTAGCGAACTCGTCTCCCGGCTCTACCCAAACAAGACAAACAAGCAACAAGGACACAATCAACCACGTGCAAGGATCAAACCAAATGATGTAAGGATGGTATGCTATGCGGGATGCATGTGCAAGATGTGACAGGAAATGCAAGAACCTGGCCTCAACATGGAAATCCAAGTGTGACACTAGAAAGATGAGATAAAATCGCTTGAAAACGATATAAAGAACGCCGGAATCGGAGTTACGGTTTGGAAATGGCAAGCGATTCAAAAATGACACCGGTCTGCGATTTACAGCAAGTAGCCATCTAAATGCAATGAGATGAACATGTTACAGCACTCAAACATGACAAAAAAATACATGGCAGGGATGCATTCAAGATGCTTAACAAAAGTCTAGCACTGAGCTACGGCCAATTCATCCATTAACAGGTTCAAACAAGCATGGCAAAAATGCATATGGCAAACAGATCTCAGACTTAGTGAAATTAACACTTGTCTGGAATTTCAGATCAGGTAGCACTCTTCGGAGCAACAAAACTACATGCTACAGGACCTGAACATGACAAAGTAAATCATGGCATGGAGCTACTCAAAGATCTTAACAAAACTCCCTTAGTGACCTTGAGCCAAAAGGTATCAGAAAATACAATTGCAAGCATCCGAACATAGCAAAAACATAATCAGTTCTCAGACTTAGTGAAAACTGACACATGCTGAAACATAACTCAAGTAGGCATGTTCACGAGCTCGATGCACTCACTACAGAGCAAGTCATGACAAGATAATCATACATCTATCAAGAACACACAAAATGCAAGCTAGACATGGCAAGAACAATAACATAGCATGCACGGATCAACTACAACATCATCGGCAAAATTGCAAACAAGTTGACAATCTGCCCAGATTCACAAAGTAGCAAAAATAGAGCTCGATTGACTCAGGATAGGGTGCTCCATAATTGCAAACAAAGACATGGATGGATATAGCACTACAATATTAACAAAACATCCTTACTGATCATCCTCAAAAGAGGCACGGATCACTAGGAAACAACATGAACATATGGCAACATGAGATAAACAGCTCAAGGACTTAGTGGAAATGCTAAGTCCCTGAAATCAGAATTAACAAGTGCACCACTTTGCATGCTCGTGCTAGTCACCACACACATCACAAAAATACATGGGTTGCACCTCTGGAAAGATGACAAAGCCCTTAACAAAACATATGTAGAACTCATGGGCATATCATGCACACAATAATCATGGCAAAAATGACAAAAAGCTAAATGGAGCAGCAGATCTGACAAATATATCAAGTAGCCCTCTTCTAGCAGCATTTCTAGCATCAAGATGAACTCAAATGAAAATGATGCAATGGAATGAAATGATGTACTCTCTGAGATGAACATTTTGACATGCTATATGCCCAAAACGGAGCTACGGATGAGGAGATACAGCACGATGAAGTTTGCAAAAAAATAATGGGAGAGGGGGAAAGTCAACCCTAGGGTTCGTCCCAGATCTGGATCGGCACGTGAACCGAGGAGCTCCGGTGAGGTACTGTTCACCGGAGAGTGTGGGGCACCGCCGGAGTAGCGGGATCCGGGCGAGGAGGAAGGCGGCGGGCGGCCGGAGAGGGCGGCGTCGGCGGGGAGCTTGGGCAGCGCGCGGATGCGACGGCGCCGGCGATGGCGCGCGGTGGCGGCGGCGATGGCGCGCGGTGGCGGGGCGGCACCGGCGAAGGCGGCGGGCGGCGCTGGAGGGCAGGCGGCGGTGCGCAGGCGAGGCGGCTCGGGCCCGGTCGCTGGCCGCGAGGGCCGACCGTGGGCCGGGCGGGCCGCGGCGGCGGAGGGACAGGTGGCGAGGCCTCAGTGGCCGCGGGCGGCGGAGGCGGCTTGTCCGGCCGGATCGGACATGTCCGGCGCGGTGCGAGCGGATTTTTAGGGTTAGAGGAAGGGGAAATCCGGATTTCGGAGGAGGGGCTATATATAGGCATAGAGGGAGGTAGGAGAGTTCAAATGAGGTGCGGTTTTCGGCCACGCGATCGTGATCGAACGCTCTAGATGATGGAGAAGGCTTAGGTGGGTTTTGGGCCAAATTGAAGGGGTGTTGGGCTGCAACACACACGAGGCCTTTTCGGTCCCTCGGTTAACCGTTGGAGTATCAAATGAAGTCCAAATGGCACGAAACTTGACAGGCGGTCTACCGGTAGTAAACCAAGGCCGCTTGGCAAGTCTCGGTCCAATCCGGAAATGTTTAATCCCCACACACGAAAGAAAGGTAGAATTGACCACCGGAGGAGAACGAAGCGCCGGAATGCAAAACGGACAACGGGGAAAAAGCTCGAATGCATGAGACGAACACGTATGCAAATGCAATGCACATGATGACATGATATGAGATGCATGACAACGACAACAACACACGGAGACAAAGACCCGAACCCGAGAAAATAAAATAACTTAACGCCGGAAATGGCAAGAGTTGGAGTACAAATTGGGAAAGTTACATCCGGGGTGTTACAAGCAGATACAGACCTTCTGAATGTTTTGCAAGCTCAATATGATGACTACTTGATAGTTTAGTGCACCATGCTTTACGGCTTAGAACCGGGACTTCAAAAACATTTTGAACGCCACGAAGCATATGAGATGTTCCAAGAGCTGAAATTGGTATTTCAGACTCATGCCCGTGTCGAGAGGTATGAGACCTCTGACAAGTACTTTGCATACAAGATGGAGGAGAATATCTCAACCAGTGAGCATGTGCTCGGAATGTCTGGGTACTACAATCACTTGAACCAAGTGGGAGTTAATCTTCCAGATAAGATAGTGATTGACAGAATTCTCTAGTCACTATCACCAAGCTACTAGAACTTCGTGATGAACTATAATGTGCAAGGGATAACAAAAAAGATTCCCGAGCTCTTCGCGATGCTGAAATCAGCGAAGGTAGAAATCAAGAAAGAGCATCAAGTGTTGATGGTTAACAAGACCACTAGTTTCGATAAAAAGGACAAAGGAAAAGAAAGGGAACTTCAAGAAGAATGACAAGCAAGTTGCCACTCCCGTGAAGAAACCCAAAGGTAGACCTAAGCCTGAAACTGAGTGCTTCTATTGCAAAGGGAATGGTCACTTGAAGCGGAACTACTGCAAATACTTGGCGGATAAGAAGGATGGCAAAGTGAACAAAGGTATATTTGATATACATGTTATTGATGTGTACTTTACTAGTGTTCATAGTAACCCCAGGGTATTTGATACCAGTTCAGTTGCTAAGATTAGTAACTCGAAACGGGAATTGCAGAATAAACAGAGACTAGTTAAGGACGAGATCACGATGTGTGTTGGAGGTAATTCCAAGGTTGATATGACCACCATCGCACACTCTCTCTACCTTCGGGATTAGTGTTGGACCTAAATAAATGTTATTTGGTGTTTGTGTTGAGCATGAATATGATTGGATCATGTTTATTGTGATACGGTTATTCATTTAAGTCAGAGAATAATTGTTGTTCTGTTTACATGAATAAAACTTTCTATGGTCATACACCCAATGTAAATGGTCTATTGAATCTCGATCGTAGTGATACACGTATTCATAATATTGATGCCAAAAGATGCAAAGTTGATAATGATAGTGCAACATATTTGTGGCACTATCGTTTAGGTCATATTGGTGTAAAGCGCATGAAGAAACTCCATGTAGATGGGCTTTTGGAATCACTTGATTATGAATCATTTGATACTTGCGAACCATGCCTCATGGGCAAGATGACTAAAACTCTGTTGTCCGAAACAATGGAGCGAGCTAATGACTTATTGGAAATAATACATACTGATGTATGCGGTCCGATGAGTGTTGAGGCATGTGGCGGGTATCGTTATTTTCTAACCTTCACAGATGATTTGAGCAGATATGGGTATATCTACTTAATGGAACACAAGTCTAAAATGTTTGAAAAGTTCAAAGAATTTCGGAGTGAAGTGGAGAATCATCATAATAAGAAAAAAAGTTTCAATGATCTGACACTGGTACAGCGACGTGCTAAACAAACGGTTTTTAACCCCTTTCCGCGACGGCATTTGGAAGCGTCGCCAAGTGAGTGTGTGTGATAGGGTGTCCTTCCCACACGACCCAAAAATCGTCAGGGATAGGCCCTCCTGGGACCCAGGCTAGGGCCATGTGTGATCGGGCGAGGCATCGAAACCCAATCATTTCCGTAGGTATGTACATCCCACACGGTAATCCAAGAAAATCATTTCTGTAGGCATGTACATCCCACACAGTGAATCCCAGAAAAACATTTCCGTAGGTATGTATATCACACATGGTCAATCCAAGGAATTCTTTTATGTTATTATGTACATCCCACACAGTCAATCCAAGGAAAACGTTTCCGTTCGTATGTATAACACACACAGTTCTCTGTGTGGAAACGTTTGTGCGAGGTGGCCTAATGCAAACAGTTCGCTGCCAGAAGTCGTGTGTGATTGTTAGTTGATCGAACATGCCTACTTTCTAGAAACGTGCGGGTTGTTTGAGTTCATCGCCAACAGTGCAGTCTGAGTAACCGTCTGCAATAGAAAACCCCAATAAGTAGGGTAATTAGCCTATTATTGATAATCCATGTACTAATCAAACTGATATTTCTTATAAAACACGCCAGATATTTCATATTCGTATAAAAGCAACCAGGATTTCATAATTGAATTACATCAGATAGCTTCGGCACTCAATTACGCCATTAAACAACAGCACCAAGTTTCACATGCAGCATAAAAAGCCTTTGGAAAGTAGCATCATAAACGGTAAATAGACAGATGAATCTCATCTGGGAAACTACAGAAGCGGAAGGCAAATATTGAGCCTTCAATGATGTTGAATGTCCTTGCAACTTTAGGCCAGTGGCTATGGATACTTGCCCGCCCAACCTTCGTCCTCTTCAGCAAGACTTCAATGATGTTGAATTTTGTTTGTTGACAATCATAAGTATTTTTTGATAAACCGGCGTCGTTGACCTGGCTTACTTTCCAACCACCAGTTGTTGGCACATGATCAATTATAAACCGGTGGTCATTGACCCGGTCTGGTTTGACTAAATCACCAGTGTTATAAAGAAAATCCGGTAGTTATACCGGTCCGGTTTAATACATAGACCAGCATTATGAAGATGAAATTATCAAACATATCGGGTTGGTGTTAAACACCTTTGCTGTATACATGTTTGGTCAATCAATGAGGTATGTTCTGTACATTATTTTTTGTACAAACACTTGATTATTCAGCTAAAGTACTATATACTTCTTGCATATTATGACATGTTTAGCGGTAAACCGCTAGACATTTTTAAGTTTTTTTGGACCCAGGAAGGCAAGTCATCATAGGCTATGCATAAAATATATCCTGAAGGGCGGCACAGATTGTTACAAAGCGTTATGAAACATGCTCGATGGCATGGCAGATAAACAAGGTTTCAGCTATCCTATTACATGAAGCTTCAAAGCGGCTCAAACAGTGCCATTGTTTTTCATAGTAGCCATATAAACCGGCGACCGGATCAGGAATCTTCATCACGGTGGTTTGACGGTTGCGGATCAGTTGGTGTAGGCACTTCCTCATCCCTCCCCAGCCGCTGGAAATTAGCCTTGACCAATCGATTCCGGTTAAAGCTTGGAATACTGCTTCCTCATGGATAAGATCAGAAGGGTTAATATCAGGGGCATAAGTGTGCTTACGAATCGGAGGCACAAGTTCTTCGACTTCATGGATCTCGGCCGGCTATCTTTTCCCTTCTGCATCATAAAATGGTTGAAAATGGGACAACTCGGTGTCCTCGGCCAATTTGCTGGCCGCTGGCCGCATCTGTTTGGTCAGCCGCCGGAGATCATCATTGTCAAAGTTTGAACCATCTTCTTTAACGCCTGGATATCCTTTAATGATATCCTCCGCTTCAAGGTCTGGAATCCAGGCCTTGGCTCGAATAAGGGTGGTTAATGCTCCTGCTCTCGCAGCGGCTCTTTTCAACTCGGCAATACACGCCGGTAACATGCCCAGCTTCTCAAGGGTCTCCTTAATCAACATTGGCGCCGGTTTGTTATAAGACGTTGTACTAATGGCTTGCTGAGACCCAGAGTATAGCTTCTCAACCAATGTATATGCCGCTTTGAGCTTCATCCGCATATGTGCACCAAGATGAGTGATCCGAGTTCCTGCCAAATATTTTATCAACATTTTGGTTAGTTTTAAGATTCATTGACTGGTGCAACATACATAAACAGACACTTACCAAATATAGCAGAGGTCATAGCGTTGATTTGGCGCTTCAAACCGGCTAGTTCTTCAACCACCGATTTCAGGGCTCCCTCGGCATCTACAGCTCTTTTGGTTAAACCGGCTTTTTCGGTTTCCCATTCAGCACGATCTTGGTTGAAGGATTCTTTCAGCTTTTCCATTTCGGCCAGGGCCTGCGTCAGCTCCTCTTTGGCTTTTGCAGCTTCGGCTTGTTGAGACTTCACATTTTCTTGCAAGTCATAGTTTTGGGCATCTTTGTTTCTCAGTTCAGCCTGCAACATTGAAGGTATATTCAACAAAACAACATATTTATGCACTAAGTATAAAGCATATAACAAGTTATCCACTTCATACTTGGGGGCTAATGCCTCTTTGCTTTCAAATACTACCCTCTATACAAGTCTCCAGAACAATGCAAGCATTATCCTTGACACTTGGGGGCTAATGTACGTTTGTTCTAAACCGGCGGTGTGGATTAAAAACTAGATTAACTTGCCAAGTTAAACCGGCCTTTAGGGGCTATGCTGCAGAACGTTATCTAATTTTTTCAAACATGAGTCTTATCTATGATTGAGGACACACCTTTGCAAGGATCAATGATGGGATGCTTGAAGTGTTACAAAGACCTGGTTTATGATTAACAATCATAAAACGGTTCTTGGAGGCTACTTGGAATAGTATTTCAGCTATAAATCAATGTACAAGGGAGAAGCATTTACCTCATATCGTTCTTTCATAAAATTCACCAAACTGGCTTCATAATCCCGATTTGGGTGCAGACGGTTTAAGAAGCCGGAATGAAGCTCATCAGCGTTAAGATGAGCATAGTTTGATAACTCATTGCTCCATTTAACTTTATCCTTGGCAATTTGCTCTTCATTGGCACTATGCTGAGCCAAAATGACGGGATGACCAGGAGAGCTGTGGCCTATTCCAGTAATAATAACGTCATCACCTTGGCCTTCAGGATTTTTGGTGGATGATGATGGAATTTCAGTGTCTTTCATTGGATTAGCCCGGTTTGGTTTTGCCGGTTCAGTATCAGGGGCGGCAGGCTCAGCATCTATTGGTTCGTCAGTATGTTGGTCGTTAAGGGGCGGATCATCAAAAGTTGTTTCAGGATGGAGGCCTTCCGGTTCACCAGTCTGATCCGGTTCACCTCTTGGTTCTTCTTCTTCGGCAACAGGGTCTTCTGGCGGATTGGTGACCCGAGCTTTCTTGCTGGGTCTGGCTTTGGCCCTGCAAACAGAATAAGAAAGGATTAACATCCTGTTCAAAAGATGTAGGGCGCATTGAAAGTAAAGGTTTTTCATAACTCACCCAGCCACAGTTTTCAAAGGGGGGAGTTGAGTTGCTGTCGATTCACCAGAAGAGGAAGGAGGTGTCACCTGATAATTTGAATCGGACGGATTAAGAGGCTGTCTGAAATAACCTGCCTTGGGGTAAGAATGGTCAGAAGTAGGAGAGACCTCAGACCGGCGCTTCTGAACCGGAGTATCAGGTAAACCGGCAGAGGTGACATGTTGGCCACTGTGTCGGGTTGTCCGGCGATGTAGGATCGAAAGTATGTCTAGAGGGGGGTGATTAGACAACTTGACCAAATAAAAATCTAGCCTTTTCCCAATTTTAGTTCTTGGCAGATTTTAGCTATCTTAGCACAAGTCAAGCAATCTCCACACAATTCAAGCAAGAATGCAAAAGAGTATATGAGCAGCGGAAAGTAAAGCATGCAACTTGCAAGAATGTAAAGGGAAGGGTTTGGAGGATTCAAACGCAATTGGAGACACGGATGTTTTTGTCGTGGTTCTGATAAGTGGTGCTATCGCACATCCACGTTGATGGAGACTTCAACCCATGGAGGGTAACGGTTGCGCGAGTCCACGGAGGGCTCCACCCACGAAGGGTCCACGAAGAAGCAACCTTGTCTATTCCATCACGGCCGCCGCCCACGAAGGACTTGCCTCACTAGCGGTAGATCTTCACGAAGTAGGCGATCTCCTTGCCCTTACAAACTCCTTGGTTCAACTCCACAATCTTGTCGGAGGCTCCCAAATGACACCTAGCCAATCTAGGAGACACCACTCTCCAAGAAGTAACAAATGGTGTGTTGATGATGAACTCCTTGCTCTTGTGCTTCAAATGATAGTCTCCCCAACACTCGACTCTCTCTCACAGGATTTGGATTTGGTGGAAAGAAGATTTGAGTGGAAAGCAACTTGGGGAAGGCTAGATATCAAGATTCATATGGTTGGAATGGAATATCTTGACCTCAACACAAGTGTAGGTGGTTCTCTCTCAGAAAATGTGTATTGGAAGTGTAGGTATGTTCTGATGGCTCTCTCCACGAATGAAGAGTGGGTGGAGGGGTATATATAGCCTCCACACAAAATCTAACCGTTACACACAATTTGCCAAACTCGGTGGGACCGAATGGTTAAACTCGGTCGGACCGATTCAGCAAACCTAGTGACCGTTAGGATTTTCAGTGGGACTAAGATGCAACTCGGTAGGACCGATATGGTTAGGTTTAGGGCATAACTAATCTCGGTGTGACCGATTACACAAACTTGGTGGGACCGATTTTTGTAATAAGCTAACTAGAGAGTTGGTCAGGTAAACTCGGTGGGACCGATTCGCTCATCTTGGTGAGACCGAAATGTTACAAAAGGGAAACAGAGAGTTTACATTGCAATCTCGGTGGGACCGGTCGCTCATCTCGGTAAGACCGAAACGTTACGAAGGGAAACAAAGAGATTACAATCCCATCTCGGTGAGACCGAGATCCCTATCGGTGAGACCGATTTTCCTAGGGTTTGTGGCAGTGGCTATGACATTTGAAACTCGGTGGCGCCGGATAGAAAGAATCAGTGGGGCCGAGTTTGACTTTTGGTTTAGGTCATATGTGGATGTGGGAAGGTAGTTGAGGATTTTGGAGCATATCACTAAGCATTTTGAGCAAGCAAGCCATTAAGCAACACCTCATCCCTCCTTGGTAGTATTGGCTTTTCCTATAGACTCAATGTGATCTTGGATCACTAAATATAAAATGTAGAGTCTTGAGATTCAAGCTTGAGCCAAACTTTTTGTCCTTAGAATTTTGAGGGATCCACTTTCCTCATCCATGCCATGCCATTCATTGAGCTTTTCCTGAAATATTAATCTTGGAATAATCTTAGCTCAATGAGCTATATGTTGTTAGGAATTACCAAAACCACCCAGGGATAGTTGCACTTTCAATCTCCCCCTTTTTGGTAATTGATGACAACATATAGATCAAAGCTTCGACAAATGATAATAAGAGTGAAAGATATTGTCGCTTTGAGAAGTATGTGAAAAGCAAGAGCTCCCCCTAAATTTGTGCATATCTTAAGATTTGCTTTGGACTGCAAATGCACAATGAGTTAGGATCATGGGTTACTCTTCCATGTCACATACATCTTGGTGGAGCGCTCAAAATAATAGATTGAATACATGCACTCATCACCAAGCAAAGTGAATGATCATATAAGGATAAGTAAGATAATATCATCTAACAAGCATAAGAGTAGCTTATGATCAACCACATGATCATCAATGTCTCACAGATAATAGCATAGTATCTCAAGCAATCAAAAGACAAACAAAGTTCAACCATCAAAGCAAGAGAGAATAAAAAGCAATGCTCTCTCTCGAAGCCTATGATCTATACATGTTTCTCCCCCTTTGGCAACAAGTTACCAAAAAGTTCATAGAAAATGCATAGCACTAAAATGTCTCTCAAGCTTGGTCTTCAGGTGGTGGCGTAGAGATGGCTCCTTGGACGAAGACTTCAGTTGCTGTGGATGGAGCTAAAGGAGTTGGTGCTGGAGCTGGTTGCGCTGAAGCTGTAGCTGGTGCAGATGAAGTGGCTCTAGTGTCTGGAACAGGCAATGCAGCAGACCTCTGAGCTCTAGGCACTCTGGCAAATGCATCAGTGGTTGTCTTGCCCTTCCTCTCCTGCATATCATCTTGAAGTTGCTCCACAACAGACTGAATCTCAGTTACCTTCACATCCAAGTCATAGAATTTTTGCTCCACGATTCTTTCCAAGCTCTCCTGGTTTTGAGTCAGGGTGGCCAGTCCCTTCTCAATCCTCAGAGTGGATGCAATCAGGTAGCCAAGCTGATCTTGCTTGCTCTTCAGGAGATACTGAGATGCTTCTTCAGTAGTTGGCATCCTTGCAGCCTTTTCAGCTTTTGCCTTCTCCTTCTTGGCTTGTGCGTGCACAGAAGATGGTTCATCCTCATTCATAACCACAATGTTGTCCTCGAAGTCTGGATATATAGGCATGTGCTCCTTGTCCAGCAGATATGTACCAGTGCCCATCTTGGAGTTGATTAGCTCCTGGATCTGTGGGGCATACCCACAACTCCTCTTCTGATCTGCAGTTGTCCTCTTGATAGTTTCAACTATTAGGCTCATGACTTTGAATTTCTGTGGGACATCAAAGATGTGAAGCAAGTTAATTGCATGGCCTCTGATCATCTTGTGATCACCTGACTTTGGCAAGAGAGTGTGCCTGAGGATCCAGTTGATGGTTGGCAAGCCTGATAGAAGGTAATGTACAGATCCAAACTTATGTGTCTCAAGAGCAGCATCTGGGATCTCCTTGTACATGTGTGCCATTGTGTTGTGATCCTTCTTCCTATTGGCATGGACATCCAAGTCATCTTCACTCTCTTTTGGGGCATTGATCAACTTCGCCCATTCAGCAACCGTGGCCTGGTACCTCGTACCTTCAGACATCCAGACAATCCTTCCATCTGGGCAGAAATGAGTTGTGGAGTAGAACTGCATGATGAGCTCATCATTCCATTTTGTGAGCTTCTGAGCCACAAATTCATCGACTCCACAAGCCTTGAAACTATCATGTACACCTGGATAGTGATCCTCATTCTCCTTGATGTAGTCCCAGTCGACCCATCTCATGTCACACACTATGGGCTTCTTATCAAGAAACACTATCTCATAGAAGTCCTGATGTTCCTTTGTATGGAACCTGTAATCCACAGCAGTCCTCCTCCTAGTGGCATATGGATCTGACTCTCTCCATAGCCTCAGACCTGAGTCCTTCCTTATCTTCATGTTCTCAGCTACTGGATGAGCATCATTATGATCTGGGATTTTGGGTTTGAGCTTCCTCAGGACTTGTCCTTCATCATCTTCATCAGCAGCAACTTCAGGCACTGGGGCCTTGTTCTTCTCAGCAGCTGGTATACTCCTGGTATTCCTCTTAGGTGCACTCTTGGGCTTGGAGGCTGCTTTGGGTGCTTCTTTGGGCTTTGATGTTGCAGCCCCTGACTTTATAGCATCACCCATCAGCTTTTGTGCCTTGGGTGCTGGTGCAGCAACCTCTTCTTCCTCTTCCTCTTCAGAATCTCTCATGATTGAGGATCTCCCAAGCACTCTAGCAGTGGTCTTTTTGATCATCCCCTTCCTCTTCTTCCCTTCTGCAGCAGCCTCTTTGGGTTCAGATCCCAAAGGGACTTGAGTAGATGCTCTGGTCTTAGACATTGGAATTCTCTTTGCAGGAACCTTTTGCTTCATGCCTGGCTTGGTGGCAGCAGCAGTGCTATATTCCTTCTTAACCACTTTCTTTTGGAAGTGGCCTCATCCTCAACTGCCACATAGTCTTCATCCTCAGATTCAGAGGTCTTCTTCTTTCTGGCCCTAGTAGCAGCTTTGGGTAAGTTGCTTGGGGTGCTCCTGCTACCATCATCTGAACTGCTAGATGGACTAGTGCCCTCACTCAGGTGAACCTGCTACTCTGACTTGTTCTGGCTGTCACTCTGATCAGACATATTGCAAACACTGACAGCAGACCCTGTGAATAGATATAGATGAGATAGAGTGGATGAGCATCACAATATGCAGAGGTTTTTGCAAAAGAATGAGTCAAAAATTTAGTTTTAGTTTTCCACGGAAAGCATTTCGGATCAACCGATTTGTAAACTCGGTGATACCGAAGCAGCTGTTGGAACCTAAACTAGTGAACTCGGTCAGACCGAGTCACAGTTCGGTGGCACCGAGACTGCTAGGGTTTCACAAAGTCCTGAACTCGGTCACACCGATTTGAAATTCTCGGTCAGACCGAAAATTACATGTGCAATGGCCTGAGCCGAATCGGTGGTACCGAGTTCCACAACTCGGTGGGTCCAAGATGGTTTCGGCGGAAACCTAACCCTAAATTTTCAATTCACGACTAAACTACGGAGTGTTTTGACTGGATAAGAATGATCTCAATCGTGGCAAGATACATGGCGAACACAATGTGCTAGGAATCAGATAGGGATAGCACAGTGATCGAGTCCATACCCTAGTTCGGCGATGAACTCGCTATGGCGGCAACGGCGGGGATGATTCCCGTTGACGGCGGCGAAGACCAGCGGCAGGAGGCAACTGGCGACGAGGAGGACGATCCGGAGACCCTGGAGGCAGAGCGGGCTAAGCGCGGGAGAAAAGACTTCGGAGAAATTTCCAAAAAAATTGCCCGTGGATATATATAGCTCGACCCTGTCGGTGTGACTGAGTGGAACAACTCGGTGGCACCGAGATTCATAACTGCAAGCAGTTACTGAAACTCGGTGTGACCGAAAGGTTCAAATCGGTTGCACCGAGATTGAAAACCTAGATCGACTTAGTGATCTCGATATGACCGAAATGGATGAATCGGTCAGACCGAAACGCACAAAGAAGTTTTGGAGGTTTAAGTCTATGATGAATCGGGGACTCCGAGTGCTCCTCACACAGAGTGGTTCGAATCTGACTTGATCAAATTTTGTGATGTAGCATGAATAGAGTTTGAGACGAGAAAAGCATAGATAGCTAGAGAGGGTTCTTACGCATTCTTGTCCATCCACTTGGCAAAAGAAAAGAAAACCAATCAATCAAAACAACAAGTGGATGTCCTCGAATGAGTAAAATATGCAATCAACATGCTCACACAATAAAATGGCAATTGAAATATGTGGCAAAGCATGCACAACCAATTCTAGCATCTATCAAACAATTTGCGATGACTAGGTCATCTATATATGAGTATATTGACTTAGGAGTCAAATGAGAACATTTGATCATAGGTCATACTCATCGTTTAAGCACAAGTGGGGTTACCACTTTTACATAAAGCATTGTTGTGTTCACACCATTAGAGTTGCTTTAGCTCAATTCTTAGAGTAAAGCTCCCCCTAGATGTGAGATCCCCCCTAAGAGGGATGAACTAACCTTGGGTTTTGTCGATGATGACTTCATGTAGATGTTGAAGATGTGGATGCTCAATGTTGATGTAGATCATTTGAAGCTATCCATTGGAGTGAGTTGCACTTTCAATACCTACACGGGTTAGTCCCACAAGGAACAAACAAGGATATCCATAGACATAAAGTGATGCACACACAAGATGATGTCTATGAAAGCTTTTAGGTTACCTTGTCCCTTGTCTTACCAACAAGAGGGTTTATGACTCCTTGAACTAGTGCAAGATGTGGAAGTTGATTGCACTTGTTCTTGCCAAGATGATAAGAGTGAAGTATGTTGGCGGAGTCACCCTCAAGAACTCTCTAGTTATTCTTCTTCGGGATCCACACCATCTTGATGGGAATCCTCGGTGTTGTAGTTGTACTTGATGAAGTGGAACTTGAAGTAGTCTTGGGAACCCACTTGACCAAGGCCTTAGGAGCTTCTTCAAATGCATCAATTTCCTCTTGAAGCTTGTCCTTGCCTTTTTGCTTGCGGTCTTGTGGTGGAAGATCATCTTGAGCTTGTGTCCCTTTGAAAGAAGTAGGATCATACTTCTCTTGTTGAGGAACAAACTTCGTCTTGGGGTATTGATGTTCTTCCCACTCAACTCCATTGGCATTGAACTTTCGTTCAAAACCAACACCTTGATTCTTTCGGTGCCTTCCTTGCTTGCGTACAATTTCCTCGAATTGCTTACTTCCGGCAAGGCTCTTGTAAACACCTTTCTCTATAATTCCCTTCAATAAGCTATTTTCTTGCTCAAGTGTAACTTGGCTAAGAGAATCATTAGTGAAATCAAGAGAACTACTAGAAGCAACAATATTGTATTTAGCATGATTATTGTTACTACTAGAGGAAGAATCTTTCTTGTTCTTGTTACTAGACTTGACTTGAGGCATGTAAGTGGATAAGAGTAAACGCTTGGCAATGTAAGAAGAACTTTTCTTACGAAGATCATCATTGATTGCTTTTAAGAACTCATGCTCTTGCTCAAGGTTGAGCTTTTCAAAGCGTAATTTCTCATGAGTCCTTAAAAGTTCTCGATGATCTCCTAAGATAGTTTCATGAGCTAACTTAAGAGTGTTTAGTTCTTTAGTTAGAGACTCAATCTTCTCCTTATCATTGTCATTCGTTTTATCTTGATTAGCATGATTAATTGACGTTTCATCACAGTATTCATCACTAGAGTTGTCAACAAGTAAATCATCATCACCTAACAAGTCATCTTCATCACTATTAAAATCAACATACTCGGGGTGTGATACCTTTGGGCCTTTAGCCATGAAGCATGTTCCAACTCCTTCATTTGGTGAGTCAAATATGTCGTAGGAGTTGGTTGTCACAAGTGCTAGACCGGCAACACCTTCATCTTGAGTATATTCGGAGTCGGAGTGATAGCTTCTCTCGGAGTGGTTGTCGGAGTCGGAGCCGGATACCCATTCGCCAACATGAGCTTGATGTCTTCGTTTTGTGTAGCTCCTTGATGACTTGTCCTTTCTTTCCGAATCCTTGCTTCTTCGCGAGGGTCTTCGTTCATAACGATCATCTCTACTCCTTTCTCTAGATGGTGATTCTTCTCTTCTACTTCTTCTCTTGGGAGAATCTTCTCTTCTCTTGTAGGGGGTCGTACACTCATTGGAATAGTGTCCGGGCCTTCCACAATTGTAGCAGTTTCGCTCTCGACTAGAAGATCTTTTGTCATTGTAGGACCTTGACTTGGAGCTTCTCTCTTTGCTTCTACTCTTGTAGAACTTGTTGAAGTTCTTCACCATTAAGTTCAATTCTTCATTGAAGGTTTGTTTCTCACTCGATGATGTGGGGGCTTCACATGAGGCTTTGTAAGCACCACTTGATTTGTTGTGAAGTTCCTCTTTATCCTTGAGTGACATCTCATGAGCAACAATTCTTCCGATGACTTCCGTTGGCTTGAGATCTTTGTAATTTGGCATCATTTGAATCAATGTGCACACGGTATCATATTTTCCATCCAAAGCTCTTAGGACCTTCTTGATGATGAATCTATCGGTCATCTCTTCACTCCCTAAGCCGGCAATCTCATTTGTGATAAGAGCAAGCCTAGAGTACATTTCAGCAACACCTTCACCATCCTTCATTTTGAACTTGTCAAGTTGACTTTGAAGCACATCCAATTTGGATTCCTTGACGGAGTCGGTACCTTCATGCATATCAATCAAAGTATCCCAAATTTCCTTTGCATTCTCAAGACGGTTGTTTTTGTTGAATTATTTGGGGCACAATCCGTTGAAGAGGATATCACAAGCTTGAGCGTTGTATTGCAGCATTTTCAACTCTTCTGCGGTGGCTTCACGGTTCGGTTCTTTCCCGTTAAAGAATTCACCTTGCAAGCCAATACACACAATAGCCCAAACGGCGGGGTTATGTCCAAGAATATGCATTTTCATCTTATGCTTCCAACTAGCAAAATTAGTGCCATCAAAGTAAGGACCTCTACGGTGATAATTTCCCTCGCTAGACGCCATACTCTCCTAGGTTGTGAAACCAAGGCTATGACTACCAAAAGCTATGGAAATCAAAGCAAATGGAGACCAAAGCTCTGATACCACTTGTAGGATCGAAAGTATGTCTAGAGGGGGGTGATTAGACTACTTGACCAAATAAAAATCTAGCCTTTTCCCAATTTTAGTTCTTGGCAGATTTTAGCTATCTTAGCACAAGTCAAGCAATCTCCACACAATTCAAGCAAGCATGCAAAAGAGTATATGAGTAGCGGAAAGTAAAGCATGCAACTTGCAAGAATGTAAAGGGAAGGGTTTGGAGGATTCAAACGCAATTGGAGACACGGATGTTTTTGTCGTGGTTCCGATAGGTGGTGCTATCGTACATCCACGTTGATGGAGACTTCAACCCACGGAGGGTAACGGTTGCGCGAGTCCACGGAGGGCTCCACCCACGAAGGGTCCACAAAGAAGCAACCTTGTCTATTCCATCACGGCCGTCGCCCACGAAGGACTTGCCTCACTAGCGGTAGATCTTCACGAAGTAGGCGATCTCCTTGCCCTTACAAACTCCTTGGTTCAACTCCACAATCTTGTCGGAGGCTCCCAAGTGACACCTAGCCAATCTAGGAGACTCCACTCTCCAAGAAGTAACAAATGGTGTGTTGATGATGAACTCCTTGCTCGTGTGCTTCAAATGATAGTCTCCCTAACACTCAACTCTCTCTCACAGGATTTGGATTTGGTGGAAAGAAGATTTGAGTGGAAAGCAACTTGGGGAAGGCTAGAGATCAAGATTCATATGGTTGGAATGGAATATCTTGACCTCAACACAAGTGTAGGTGGTTCTCTCTCAGAAAATGTGTATTGGAAGTGTAGGTATGTTCTGATGGCTCTCTCCATGAATGAAGAGTGGGTGGAGGGGTATATATAGCCTCCACACAAAATCTAACCGTTACACACAATTTGCCAAACTCGGTGGGACCGAATGGTTAAACTCGGTCGGACTGATTCAGCAAACCTAGTGACCGTTAGGATTTTCGGTGGGACTGAGATGCAACTCGGTAGGACCGATATGGTTAGGGTTAGGGCATAACGTAATCTCGGTGTGACCGATTACACAAACTCGGTGGGACTGATTTTGGTAATAAGCTAACCAGAGAGTTGGTCAGGTAAACTCGGTGGGACCGATTCGCTCATCTCGGTGAGACCGAAATGTTACAAAAGGGAAATAGAGAGTTTACATTGCAATCTCGGTTGGAACGATTGCTCATCTCGGTAAGACCGAAACGTTACGAAGGGAAACAGAGAGATTACAATCCCATCTCGGTGAGACCGAGATCCCTATCGGTGAGACCGATTTGCCTCGGGTTTGTGGCAGTGGCTATGACATTTGAAACTCGGTGGCGCCGGATAGAAAGAATCGGTGGGGCCGAGTTTGACTTTTGGTTTAGGTCATATGTGGATGTGGGAAGGTAGTTGAGGATTTTGGAGCATATCACTAAGCATTTTGAGCAAGCAAGCCATTAAGCAACACCTCATCCCTCCTTGATAGTATTGGCTTTTCCTATAGACTCAATGTGATCTTGGATCACTAAAATATAAAATGTAGAGTCTTGAGCTTCAAGCTTGAGCCAAACTTTTTGTCCTTAGAATTTTGAGGGATCCACTTTCCTCATCCATGCCATGCCATTCATTGAGCTTTTCCTGAAATATTAATCTTGGAATAATGTTAGCTCAATGAGCTATATGTTGTTAGGAATTACCAAAACCACCCAGGGATAGTTGCACTTTCAGGCGAGCTTCATGCTGTTGAGTCTTCAAAATAAATGTTGGATCCAAGTGAGCAAGAGGATGAGAAAAGCTTACTTTCCGGATTGTTTGGCGAGTTTTTTGTGTTGGCATAGAGTCTGAACCGGAGGAAAGGGTAATTACCTCTACGTCATTAGCCTGACTAGCTTCTGCCTCCTCCTGAGGAAGATCATTGTTAACAAGATGCATAAAAAGAGAGCCAAGTGAGTCAAGTTCTACCTCAACTTGTGGGTTATCAGTATCATCATCAAGTTCCATATTAATCCGGTCAGCCGTTTTCCGCTTTGACGTTCGTTGTACGGCTTTGGTCTTCGGGTGGGTTGGTTTGACCACTTTGTCTCCAGTTGGCTTTGCCGCTTTCTCTATGGATTTCCGTTTCCAGAAGGGGTCATCACCCTATATATATATATAAAGAAGAAGGGTTACAGCTTGTATAAGTTAAAGATATTAGAGATGAAGAGGAAGTGTAATGCTTACAGCAGGCGGTTTGTTCTTGGTACAGAAGGGACTCAAACCGGTTTGACTATAGACCAGTTCCGATTCATTCAGAATCTTCTTTACACCTTCAGTAACTTCTTCCTCAGATAATTGGATGTTGCAGTGGCATTGCGGATCATCAACTTCACTGGTATATTCGCACATTAAACCGGGACGCCAGCTTAGCGGCAAGATACTCCAGGATATCCAACAGCACACAAAATCCACACCTGTTAAACCGTTTGCCATAAAGGCCCGGAGCTTGGCGATTTGAGGAGCGTATTTTGCCCTTTCTGAAGAGCTCAGGCGTTGTGGCATTGGGTGAGTATTGGATAATCTATGATCACGAAAGCCGGGGAGGGGATTTTCATCCTCAGGTGAAGTGTCTCTGCAATAAAACCATGTTTGGTTCCATTCCTTTGGGTGGCTATGATGTTTGACATGAGGAAATTCCACTTCTTTCCGCTTTTGAATCGAGACACCACCAAGCTCTGTGTTCGGGCCATTCACAAACTCTGTGCGCCGGTTTAAGTGAAAGAAATCCCGGAACAGTTCTGCAGTTGGTTCTTCTTGTAAACAGACTTCACAAAAGACTTGGAAATTGCATAAGTTGGAGACTGAGTTGGGACCAATATCTTGTGGATGCAGTTGGAAGCTGGCAAGCACATCTCGATAAAATTTTGACCATGGCGGTTTGAAACCACGGCCTATATGGTCAACAAAGATTACCACCTCGCCTTGTCTTGGGGTTGGAGGATTCTTGGTTCCTGGAACTCGCCATTTGATCTCAGTTTTCTTAGGCAGAGAGCCGATGCTAACCATCTCATTCAATTGAGGCTCAGTAACCCGAGAATGAGCCCAGTTGCAGGCAGTGAATTGTTTGGCCATTGCAAAGCGAACAAACTGAAAATGAAAGGCCGGTTTATAAATTACGCATGATTATACACAAGAGACAAGGGAGTAAGAAACATACTGATATGATAAATGGTACAACCCGGAGACTAGTATAATGAGAGAGAAAGGTAATGCTAGCGCAGGATTGATCAGACATTGTTAAACCGGAGCATAATTATGAAGGTAACATGCTTTTCCGGTTTATCAGAGGGCTAATGGCATAGACTATTTATACAAATGTTAAACCGCTTATATTGGTGCGAGGAGAAACGGATCTCACAGGAACATAGAAACAGATCTCACGGTGATGTATAAAACATTCGGATCTAAAGATAAGACAGAAAAGCAAAAATAATTGGATCTTGAAGGGGTGCAGAACTGAAGCAATTTTTGACAGACTAGATCAGTTTTTTGTGCATAAGGATTTGTGATGACCATGGTAGGTAAGCTACGGTAAGAGATGCATCAAGCATAAAGTGTCCATCTATTAAAGGAAGAACAGGGAAGAATAGCACTGATGAACTTTGGAAGAACTGCGAAGAATGTCAAAATCCTAGAACAGATCTATGGTGAAAAAAGCAGAGAACTTACCGGAGCTTGTGAGGAAGCGGAAGGGCGCTGCAGTATTCTGGTGCGTTTCGGGTGATGCAGCGGCCAAGGTTGGAGCAGAGGCGACGGTCGACGGTGGCGACGGAGCTTCGGAGGCTGAGCGGCGCGAGGAAGATGATGTGAAGAGGCACGGGGGGAAACGGTGAAAATGACCCCTCGGTCCTATTTATAAGGCGAAGTGATAAAATGGCAAGTACGGGAATCGAGGAGCCCAAAAAATGGATAAGTTAATAAAGGTGTCGCCTCGATGACTGGATATATATTAAATGAAGGAAATCTCCGACACCAACGGATGGATGACGTCAGGGCGGTTTATCGTAATTTTGAAGTATGATGTCACGGCGGTTTACAAGATCAAAAATGAAGATAAGAGAGAAGATTTTTTCTAAGTGTGGAAGATTGACATGAACAAGTTCAAACCAATCTGGGGCCTAATGTTGGGGATATTACTACTGGAGGTAAACCAGCCTTATGTAGACGGGTTGACTCTTTGAAGATTAGAAGCCCATGAAGATGTAAAGATGATGGCGCTTTACAGAGGGCCCAAAGGCAGGTTAAAGTCTGTAAAATGTAAACCGGCCTAGTCATGTAACTTGTATAGTAAGATAGAAAGAGAGAGGCCGAACCGGATACGTTTATGATCCGGCTTCGGGACTCTGTAGCCCGGCGGGCGTCAGCCTATGTATATAAAGGGACGACCCGGCCGCGGTTTAGGGATAGACAACAACAACTCGAGAGCCAGACAAAGCGGATTCGCTCCCTGGCCTTCGAAACCCTAGCAATACCAATCACAACTAGACGTAGGCTTTTACCTTCATCGAAGGGGCCGAACTAGTATAAACTCCCGTGTCCCCTTGTTCGGTTTAACCCCTTTAAGCTAACCCGTTGCGATGACTCCATGACTAAGTCCTTTCACGAGGACATCTACCGTGACAAACCCACGACACCATGGGTGTTGAATGAATACCTTCCTCGCCTCTTGACCATGCAGGAGGTTTGAGAGGTAATCATCGGTGAACTGCTTTGAAAAGTACTGAAAACAAAGCTATGCATAAATCTATTGTAAAATTTGAAATGGCGCAAGGGGTAAAAACAAGGTAAAGGAGTTGGTACCATCCTATAGTTGACTGATGTCTTCTTCATTGTGCAAACAAAGATCTTGCTGTTATTCGTCCCAAGTTTCTTCATCCTAACAATCTTTCTGAGTTTCTTGACTTGACTGATATTCATGGACATCTCATTTCCCCATATGCAAAATGGGTCGAAAAGTGGGTCTAAGCCTGTGACAGCAGGACCTACATGTGCAAGACCAAATTGTAAGAAGCCTAAATATTAGAATGATTCCTACAACTGCACAATAATGTGCTATTAGCCAAAGGACCCTGCTTGAACAAACCTCGATGGTAAACCGCAGTGTCTCCCATTGTTTCCCTGCAACACACATAAGGAAGATCTTGATCAGGTTAACTGAGAGTTGTCATACTATCAGTAGAATATGTATTGAGTACATCCAAATTCGACTGGTGTCACATGCATAACAATACAAAACTGTACCCATAGCAAATGAAAATCAAATTGCATAACTGAACCAAACATTTAAATGGATAGCAGACCAAATGAACCAAAATAGTTAACTGAGCATGACATTGCAGAATAGAAACATGTACTAGAAGATAAGACAGTTAACAAAACAAAGAATGCTTGAGAGCAGTACTATGAAATGTAGCAGTTGTTGGACCAAAGTGTTAACTAAACATTACATTTCAGAGGACCAAACTGTTAACTGAACATCAGATTGCATATTAACATTACAGAGGACAAATAACTAGAAGGCATTGGCGGTGGCCTCGAGAAAACATCACGAACTGTATTTTAAAGTAGACAACTGCGTGGCGGTGTCAACGGTGGCCTCGAAGACAAGGTGCTCCTCCAAGATCTGGCGGTCGACACGCATGGCAGTCATAGCGACCTTGTTCACGCATGCTGCCGCATGCTACTCAGCTCCTCGTTATACTGCATGTAAAATGGTTGTGGGCGGCGCTTAATTGAAGGAGGGGGCAGTGATTTCAGTGGAAGGTGTCGCTCCGTCGGCCGGGGCATGTGGGACGGGAAAGGAGGAGGATGGTGTGGGTGGGGTGTGGATTACCTGACCATATCTATGATGCCGCGTAGCAAGAAGAAGGGTCGGCGGCGAGGAGGCCGCGTAGCAAGAAGAAGGGTCGCTGGCGAGGAGGCGGTGCTGCAAGAAGAAGGGTCGCCGGCGAGGAGGCGGCGCTGCAAGAAGAAGGGTAGCCGGCGAGGAGGCGGCGCTGCAAGAAGAAGGGTCGCCGGCGAGGAGGCTGAGCTGCCAGTAAGCAGTAGTGAAGGTTTGAACTTGGAAAGCAAGGAGGAATAGTGGGAATGTGGCTTTTGGTAGGAGGGAGGGGCGGGGAGATAGATATTTCTGCGGTGGAGAAAAAATTTCACTCGGTGTTGCGAGAAACTGGCACGCAAGTGTGGTTCAAGCGGGGGCGATGGACTGTAGACGACAAAGCTTCCTGCATAAGCCAGACAAGACGGTGCGCCAAGATATTGTATATCGCATCCCACACGATTCTTTCTACTAAACTGTTTGTGGTATACCTAATTTTTTCATTATGTTTTGAAAGACAAAATGGTGTTATGTAGGGAAAGGATGGTGTTTGAATTGCTAGAACATTTACGTACAGTGAACATGCAACTAGTACATGAGTGTCGTGTTTAAATTTGGAATTATTTCGGGTTTGTTTGGCATTTTTGTGCATTAATTGAGTTTTCTGGGCATTTAATGTGCATAATTCAAATTTGAACTACAAGCACATGCTCCAATGCACCACAGTTTGCTGAAAAATCACATGTGTGTCTTTGGGTGAATTTATAGGTCATATGCAAGAAATGGGAATAAAATTCAAACATCTGGGTGTCGTGGCTCGGTCGGGATGATTGAGAAACTTGGTTTTTTAATTCCTGTAAATCCAAAACACGACTGAAAATCATGAAACTTGGCATGGTGTCATGACATGGCACCAACATGCTGCAATAAATTTTTTGGTCGAATTGGGACAAGCTTTGGTGTAAGCTTCTTGCAAACCGGAGCTTCCCTCAAGAAGGCTCTTGGTTCCGAGAGGGAACGTGTCACCTCCGTGTGCGAAACGACATACGTACACTGCCTTCTCCCGCCTTAATTTTTGTACACTGGCAGATTAGACCAAATAGAAGTATCATGCTAAATTTTGGAATTATTCTGTATTTGTTTGGCCTTTTTTATACATTAATTGAGTTTCTGGGCATTTAATGTGCATAATTCAAATTTGAACTACAAGCACATGCTCCGGTGCACCAAAGTTGTTTAAAAATCACATGTGTGTCCTTGGGTGAATTTCTAGGTCCCATGCAAGAGATGGAGTGAAACTCAAACATCTGGGTGTCGTGGCTCGGCTGGAAAGATTGAGAAACTTGGTTTTTCAATTCCTGTAAATCCAAAACATGCCTAAAAATCATGAAACTTGGCATGGTGTCATGACATGGCACCAACATGTGGCGGTAATTTTTTTGGCCGAATTGGGACAAGCTTTGGTGTAAGCTTCTTGCAAACCGGAGCTTCCCTCAAGAAGGCTCGTGGTTCCGAGAGGGAACATGTCACCTCCGTGTGCGAAACGAGATACATATATTGCCTTCTCCTGCCTTAATTTTTTTACACAGGCAAATTAGACCAAATAGAAGTATTGTGCTAAATTATGGAATTATTCCGGGTTCGTTTGGCATTTTTATGCATTAATTGAGTTTATAGGCATTTAATGTGCATAATTCAAATTTGAACTACAAGCACATGCTCCAGTGCACCAAAGTTGTTTGAAAAATCACATGTGTGTCCTTGGGTGAATTTATAGGTCCCATGCAAGAGATGGGAATGAAATTCAAACATTTGGGCGTCGTGGCTTGCCCGAAAGATTGAGAAACTTGGTTTTTTAATTCCTGTAAATCTAAAACACGCCTGAAAATCATGAAACTTGGCATGGTGTCATGACATGGCACTAACATGTTGCGGTAATTTTTTTGGCCGAATTGGGTCAAGCTTTGGCGTAAGCTTCTTGCAAATTGGAGCTTCCGTCAAGAAGGCTCGTGGTTCCGAGAGGGAACGTGCCACCTCCATGTGCGAAACGACATACGTACACTGCCTTCTCCCGCCTTAATTTTTTTACACAGGCAGATTAGACCAAATAGAAGTATCATGCTAAATTTTGAAATTATTCCAAGTTTGTTTGGCCTTTTTTATACATTAATTGAGTTTCTGCGCATTTAATGTGCATAATTCAAATTTGAACTAGAAGCACAGGCTCCAGTGCACCAAAGTTGTTTGAAAAACCACATGTGTGTCCTTCGGTGAATTTCTAGGTCCCATGCAAGAGATGGGAATGAAATTCAAACATCTGGGCGTCGTGGCTCAAGAGCTCCCCCTAAATTTGTGCATATCTTAAGATTTGCTTTGGACTGCAAATGCACAATGAGTTAGGATCATGGGTTACTCTTCCATGTCACATACATCTTGGTGGAGCGCTCAAAATAATAGATTGAATACATGCACTCATCACCAAGCAAAGTGAATGATCATATAAGGATAAGTAAGATAATATCATCTAACAAGCATAAGAGTAGCTTATGATCAACCACATGATCATCAATGTCTCACAGATAATAGCATAGTATCTCAAGCAATCAAAAGACAAACAAAGTTCAACCATCAAAGCAAGAGAGAATAAAAAGCAATGCTCTCTCTCGAAGCCTATGATCTATACATGTTTCTCCCCCTTTGGCAACAAGTTACCAAAAAGTTCATAGAAAATGCATAGCACTAAAATGTCTCTCAAGCTTGGTCTTCAGGTGGTGGCGTAGAGATGGCTCCTTGGACGAAGACTTCAGTTGCTGTGGATGGAGCTAAAGGAGTTGGTGCTGGAGCTGGTTGCGCTGAAGCTGTAGCTGGTGCAGATGAAGTGGCTCTAGTGTCTGGAACAGGCAATGCAGCAGACCTCTGAGCTCTAGGCACTCTGGCAAATGCATCAGTGGTTGTCTTGCCCTTCCTCTCCTGCATATCATCTTGAAGTTGCTCCACAACAGACTGAATCTCAGTTACCTTCACATCCAAGTCATAGAATTTTTGCTCCACGATTCTTTCCAAGCTCTCCTGGTTTTGAGTCAGGGTGGCCAGTCCCTTCTCAATCCTCAGAGTGGATGCAATCAGGTAGCCAAGCTGATCTTGCTTGCTCTTCAGGAGATACTGAGATGCTTCTTCAGTAGTTGGCATCCTTGCAGCCTTTTCAGCTTTTGCCTTCTCCTTCTTGGCTTGTGCGTGCACAGAAGATGGTTCATCCTCATTCATAACCACAATGTTGTCCTCGAAGTCTGGATATATAGGCATGTGCTCCTTGTCCAGCAGATATGTACCAGTGCCCATCTTGGAGTTGATTAGCTCCTGGATCTGTGGGGCATACCCACAACTCCTCTTCTGATCTGCAGTTGTCCTCTTGATAGTTTCAACTATTAGGCTCATGACTTTGAATTTCTGTGGGACATCAAAGATGTGAAGCAAGTTAATTGCATGGCCTCTGATCATCTTGTGATCACCTGACTTTGGCAAGAGAGTGTGCCTGAGGATCCAGTTGATGGTTGGCAAGCCTGATAGAAGGTAATGTACAGATCCAAACTTATGTGTCTCAAGAGCAGCATCTGGGATCTCCTTGTACATGTGTGCCATTGTGTTGTGATCCTTCTTCCTATTGGCATGGACATCCAAGTCATCTTCACTCTCTTTTGGGGCATTGATCAACTTCGCCCATTCAGCAACCGTGGCCTGGTACCTCGTACCTTCAGACATCCAGACAATCCTTCCATCTGGGCAGAAATGAGTTGTGGAGTAGAACTGCATGATGAGCTCATCATTCCATTTTGTGAGCTTCTGAGCCACAAATTCATCGACTCCACAAGCCTTGAAACTATCATGTACACCTGGATAGTGATCCTCATTCTCCTTGATGTAGTCCCAGTCGACCCATCTCATGTCACACACTATGGGCTTCTTATCAAGAAACACTATCTCATAGAAGTCCTGATGTTCCTTTGTATGGAACCTGTAATCCACAGCAGTCCTCCTCCTAGTGGCATATGGATCTGACTCTCTCCATAGCCTCAGACCTGAGTCCTTCCTTATCTTCATGTTCTCAGCTACTGGATGAGCATCATTATGATCTGGGATTTTGGGTTTGAGCTTCCTCAGGACTTGTCCTTCATCATCTTCATCAGCAGCAACTTCAGGCACTGGGGCCTTGTTCTTCTCAGCAGCTGGTATACTCCTGGTATTCCTCTTAGGTGCACTCTTGGGCTTGGAGGCTGCTTTGGGTGCTTCTTTGGGCTTTGATGTTGCAGCCCCTGACTTTATAGCATCACCCATCAGCTTTTGTGCCTTGGGTGCTGGTGCAGCAACCTCTTCTTCCTCTTCCTCTTCAGAATCTCTCATGATTGAGGATCTCCCAAGCACTCTAGCAGTGGTCTTTTTGATCATCCCCTTCCTCTTCTTCCCTTCTGCAGCAGCCTCTTTGGGTTCAGATCCCAAAGGGACTTGAGTAGATGCTCTGGTCTTAGACATTGGAATTCTCTTTGCAGGAACCTTTTGCTTCATGCCTGGCTTGGTGGCAGCAGCAGTGCTATATTCCTTCTTAACCACTTTCTTTTGGAAGTGGCCTCATCCTCAACTGCCACATAGTCTTCATCCTCAGATTCAGAGGTCTTCTTCTTTCTGGCCCTAGTAGCAGCTTTGGGTAAGTTGCTTGGGGTGCTCCTGCTACCATCATCTGAACTGCTAGATGGACTAGTGCCCTCACTCAGGTGAACCTGCTACTCTGACTTGTTCTGGCTGTCACTCTGATCAGACATATTGCAAACACTGACAGCAGACCCTGTGAATAGATATAGATGAGATAGAGTGGATGAGCATCACAATATGCAGAGGTTTTTGCAAAAGAATGAGTCAAAAATTTAGTTTTAGTTTTCCACGGAAAGCATTTCGGATCAACCGATTTGTAAACTCGGTGATACCGAAGCAGCTGTTGGAACCTAAACTAGTGAACTCGGTCAGACCGAGTCACAGTTCGGTGGCACCGAGACTGCTAGGGTTTCACAAAGTCCTGAACTCGGTCACACCGATTTGAAATTCTCGGTCAGACCGAAAATTACATGTGCAATGGCCTGAGCCGAATCGGTGGTACCGAGTTCCACAACTCGGTGGGTCCAAGATGGTTTCGGCGGAAACCTAACCCTAAATTTTCAATTCACGACTAAACTACGGAGTGTTTTGACTGGATAAGAATGATCTCAATCGTGGCAAGAATACATGGCGAACACAATGTGCTAGGAATCAGATAGGGGATAAGCACAGTGATTCGAGTTCACCCAAGTTCGGCGATGAACTCGCTATGGCGGCACGGCGGGATGGATTCCCGTTGACGGCGCGAAGACCAGCGGCAGGAGGCGAACTGGCGCCGAGGAGGACGATCCGGAGCCCTGGGAGGCAGAGCGGGCTAAGCGCGGGAGGAGGTTTGGAAAGTTTTCCAAAATTTGACCCGTGGGTATATATAGCCCGACCCTGTCGGTGTGACCGAGTGGAACAACTCGGTGGCACCGAGATTCATAACTGCAATTAGTTACTGCAACTCGGTGTGACCGAAAGGTTCAAATCGATTGCACCAAGATTGAAAACCTAGATCAACTTAGTGATCTCGGTATGACCGAAATGGATGAATCTTTCAGACCGAAACACACAAAGAAGTTTTGGAAGTTTAAGTCTATGACGAATCGGGGACTCCGAGTGCTCCTCACACAGAGTGGTTCGAATCTGACTTGATCAAATTTTGTGATGTAGCATGAATAGAGTTTGAGACGAGAAAAGCATAGATAGCTAGAGAGGGTTCTTAGGCATTCTTGTCCATCCACTTGGCAAAAGAAAAGAAAACCAATCAATCAAAACAACAAGTGGATGTCCTCGAATGAGTAAAATATGCAATCAACATGCTCACACAATAAAATGGCAATTGAAATATGTGGCAAAGCATGCACAACCAATTCTAGCATCTATCAAACAATTTGTGATGACTAGGTCATCTATATATGAGTATATTGACTTAGGAGTCAAATGTTAACATTTGATCATAGGTCATACTCATCGTTTAAGCACAAGTGGGGTTACCACTTTTACATAAAGCATTGTTGTGTTCACACCATTAGAGTTGCTTTAGCTCAATTCTTAGAGTAAAGCTCCCCCTAGATGTGAGATCCCCCTAAGAGGGATGAACTAACCTTGGGTTTTGTCGATGATGACTTCATGTAGATGTTGAAGATGTGGATGCTCAATGTTGATGTAGATCATTTGAAGCTATCCATTGGAGTGAGTTGCACTTTCAATACCTACACGGGTTAGTCCCACAAGGAACAAACAAGGATATCCATAGACATAAAGTGATGCACACACAAGATGATGTCTATGAAAGCTTTTAGGTTACCTTGTCCCTTGTCTTACCAACAAGATGGTTTGTTACTCCTTGAACTAGTGCAAGATGTGGAAGTTGATTGCACTTGTTCTTGCCAAGATGATAAGAGTGAAGTATGTTGGCGGAGTCACCCTCAAGAACTCTCTAGTTCTTCTTCTTCTGGATCCACACCATCTTGATGGGAATCCTCAGTGTTGTAGTTGTACTTGATGAAGTGGAACTTGAAGTAGTCTTGGGAACCCATTGACCAAGGCCTTAGGAGCTTCTTCAAATGCATCAATTTCCTCTTGAAGCTTGTCCTTGCCTTTTTGCTTGTGGTCTTGTGGTGGAAGATCATCTTGAGCTTGTGTCCCTTTGAAAGAAGTAGGATCATACTTCTCTTGTTGAGGAACAAACTTCGTCTTGGGGTATTGATCTTCTTCCCACTCAACTCCATTGGCATTGAACTTTCGTTCAAAACCAACACCTTGATTCTTCCGGTGCCTTCCTTGCTTGCGTACAATTTCCTGAATTGCTTACTTCCGGCAAGGCTCTTGTAAACACCTTTCTCTATAATTCCCTTCAATAAGCTATTTTCTTGCTCAAGTGTAACTTGGCTAAGAGAATCATTAGTGGAATCAAGAGAACTACTAGAAGCAACAATATTGGATTTAGCATGATTATTGTTACTACTAGAGGAAGAATCTTTCTTGTTCTTGTTACTAGACTTGACTTGAGGCATGTAAGTGGATAAGAGTAAACGCTTGGCAATGTAAGAAGAACTTTTCTTGCGAAGATCATCATTGATTGCTTTTAAGAACTCATGCTCTTGCTCAAGGTTGAGCTTTTCAAAAGCGTAATTTCTCATGAGTCCTTAAAAGTTCTCGATGATCTCCTAAGATAGTTTCATGAGCTAACTTAAGAGTGTTTAGTTCTTTAGTTAGAGACTCAATCTTCTCCTTATCATTGTCATTCGTTTATCTTGATTAGCATGATTAATTGATTTCATCATAGTATTCATCACTAGAGTTGTCAACAAGTAAATCATCATCACCTAACAAGTCATTTCATCACTATTGAAATCAACATACTCGGGGTGTGATACCTTTGGGCCTTTAGCCATGAAGCATGTTCCAACTCCTTCATTTGGTGAGTCAAATATGTCGTAGGAGTTGGTTGTCACAAGTGCTAGACCGGCAACACCTTCATCTTGAGTATATTCGGAGTCGGAGTGATAGCTTCTCTCGGAGTGGTTGTCGGAGTCGGAGCCGGATACCCATTCACCAACATGAGCTTGATGTCTTCGTTTTGTGTAGCTCCTTGATGACTTGTCCTTTCTTTCCGAATCCTTGCTTCTCCGTGAGGGTCTTCGTTCATAACGATCATCTCTACTCCTTCTTTCTCTAGATGGTGATTCTTCTCTTCTACTTCTTCTTCTTGGGAGAATCTTCTCTTCTCTTGTAGGGGGCGTACACTCATTGGAATAGTGTCCGGGCCTTCCACAATTGTAGCAGTTTCGCTCTCGACTAGAAGATCTTTTGTCATTGTAGGACCTTGACTTGGAGCTTCTCTCTTTGCTTCTACTCTTGTAGAACTTGTTGAAGTTCTTCACCATTAAGTTCAATTCTTCATTGAAGGTTTGTTTCTCACTCGATGATGTGGGGGCTTCACATGAGGCTTTGTAAGCACCACTTGATTTGTTGTGAAGTTCCTCTTTATCCTTGAGTGACATCTCATGAGCAACAATTCTTCCGATGACTTCCGTTGGCTTGAGATCTTTGTAATTTGGCATCATTTGGATCAATGTGCACACGGTATCATATTTTCCATCCAAGGCTCTTAGGATCTTCTTGATGATGAATCTATCGGTCATCTCTTCACTCCCTAAGCCGGCAATCTCATTTGTGATAAGAGCAAGCCTAGAGTACATTTCAGCGACACCTTCACCATCCTTCATTTTGAACTTGTCAAGTTGACTTTGAAGCACATCCAATTTGGATTCCTTGACGGAGTCGGTACCTTCGTGCATATCAATCAAAGTATCCCAAATTTCCTTTGCATTCTCAAGACGGCTGATTTTGTTGAATTTTCGGGGCACAATCCGTTGAAGAGGATATCACAAGCTTGAGCGTTGTATTGCAGCATCTTCAACTCTTCGCGGTAGCTTCACGGTTCGGTTCTCTCCCATTAAAGAATTCACCTTGCAAGCCAATACACACAATAGCCCAAACGGCGGGGTTATGTCCAAGAATATGCATTTTCATCTTATGCTTCCAACTAGCAAAATTAGTACCATCAAAGTAAGGACCTCTACGGTGTAATTTCCCTCGCTAGACGCCATACTCTCCTAGGTTGTGAAACCAAGGCTATGACACCAAAAGCTATGGAAATCAAAGCAAATGGAGAATGTCTAGAGGGGGGTGATTAGACTACTTTACCAAATAAAAACTTAACCTTTTCCCAATTTTAGTTCTTGGCAGATTTTAGCTATTTTAGGACAAGTCAAGCAATCATCACACAATTCAAGCAAGCATGCAAAGAGTATATTGGCAGCGGAAAGTAAAGCATGCAACTTGCAAGAATGTAAAGGGAAGGGTTTGGAGAATTCAAACGCAATTGGAGACACAGATGTTTTTCCCGTGGTTCGGATAGGTGGTGCTATCCTACATCCACGTTGATGGAGACTTCAACCCACAAAGGGTAACGGTTGCGAGAGTCCATGGAGGGCTCCACCCACAAAGGGTAACGGTTGCGCGAGTCCACACAGGGCTCCACCCACGAAGGGTCCACGAAGAAGCAACCACCCACAAAGGGTCCACGAAGAAGCAACCTTGTTTATCCCACCATGGCCATCGCCCACACAGGACTTGCCTCACTAGCGGTAGATCTTCATGAAGTAGGCGATCTCCTTGCCCTTACAAACTCCTTGGTTCAACTCCACAATCTTGTCGGAGGCTCCCAAGTGACACCTAGCCAATCTAGGAGACACCACTCTCCAAGAAGTAACAAATGGTGTGTAGGTAATGAACTCCTTGCTCTTGTGCATCAAATGATAGTCTCTCCAACACTCAACTCTCTCTCATTGGATTTGGATTTTGTGGAAAGAAGATTTGAGTGGAAAGCAACTTGGAGAGGCTAGAGATCAAGATTCATATGGTAGGAATGGAATATCTTGGTCTCAACACATGAGTAGGTGGTTCTCTCTCAGAACATATGAGTTGGAATGGTGTATGTGTTCTGATGGCTCTCTCTTCGAATGAAGAGGAGGTGGAGGGGTATATATATAGCCTCCACACAAAATCCAACCGTTACACACAGTTTTCCAATCTCGGTGGGACCGAATCAATAAACTTGGTCGGACTGAAAATGTAAACCTAGTGACCGTTAGAGATTTTCGGTGGGACTGACATGCAACTCGGTAGGACCGATATGGTTAGGGTTTGGGCATAACGTAATCTCGGTGAGACCGATTACACAAACTCGGTGAGACCGAATTTGGTAATTAGCTAACCAGAGAGTTGGTCAGGCAAACTCGGTGGGACCGATTTGCTCTTTCGGTGAGACCGAAAAGTTACAAAGGGGAAACACTGAATTTACATTGCAATCTCGGTGGGACCGATTCGCTCTTTCGGTTAGACCGAAAAGTTACGAAAGGGAAACAGAGAGTTTGCAATCCCATCTCGGTGAGACCGAGATCCCTATCGGTTAGAACCGAATTGCTAGGGTTTGGCAGTGGCTTATGACAAGTGAAACTCGGTGGCGCCGGATAGGAAGAATCGGTAGGACCGAGTTTGGCTTAGGGTTTAGGTCATATGTGGATATGGGAAAGTAGTTGAGGGTTTTTGGAGCATATCACTAAGCACATGAAGCAAGAGGCTCATTAAGCAACACCTCATCCCTCCTTGATAGTATTGGCTTTTCCTAAAGACTCAATGTGATCTTGGATCACTAAAATATAAAATGAAGAGTCTTGAGCTTTTGAGCTTGAGCCAATCCTTTGTCCTTAGCATTTTGAGGGTTCCACTTTCACATCCATGCCATGCCAATCATTGAGCTTTCCTGAAATAATCATCTTGGAATAGCATTAGCTCAATGAGCTATATGTTGTTATGAATTACTAAAACACCTAGGGATAGTTGCACTTTCAGTAACAGGAGGCAGGGACACATGTTTTACCCAGGTTCGGGCCCTCTTGATGGAGGTAAAACCCTACGTCCTGCTTGATTAATATTGATGATATGGGTAGTACAAGAGTAGATCTACCACGAGATCAAGGAGGCTAAACCCTAGAAGCTAGCCTATGGTATGATTGTTGTTCGTCCTACGGACTAAAACCCTCCGGTTTATATAGACACCGGAGAGGGCTAGGGTTACACAGAGTCGGTTACAATGGTAGGAGATCTACATATCCGTATCGCCAAGCTTGCCTTCCACGCCAAGGAAAGTCCCTTCCGGACACGGGACGAAGTCTTCAATCTTGTATCTTCATAGTCCAGGAGTCCGGCCGAAGGTATAGTCCGGCTATCCGGACACCCCCTAATCCAGGACTCCCTCAATGATCCACGTAAGTAAATTTCCCTCATTTTTGAGAATCCAAAAATCGAGGCGCCACACGTCACATATCATTTTCTGACGCCGTTCTCACCGCTTGCCACTTATCCTTTCATAAAATAGGGCCGACAGCCCTTCACTCTTCCCTTCTTGCCTTCTCATCTTCATCTTCTTCTCGCAACGCTCCAGCGTGCCCAGAGCTCCGTCGTCGTCAATCTTCGTCTGCACTGCTTCAACTCCGGCCGCTGCATCACTCTGAACGAACTAGAACATCGCGGTGCCCCTCCACTGTTCATCAGCGTCGGTAACGTTCACCTTTCCTCTTAATAAGATCTGCCTTAGGGTTTCCCTGTTCATCGGCGTTCATCACCGTTCCTCCTTCTCTTTCCTAGTTGCATAGTTTTGATCTGAAAAGACACAAATCTTGTGCGGTAGCAGTTTTAGCACTTGTTTTTTAATATCAGAACATATCCTCATTGCAACAGATCTCATCTGGGCATCCCCACTTTTCTGCTGCCACCTTAGGTTTAGATTTTATTTCATTTCTCTGAACTGCTGCAGATCCAATCTTATAGCTCCAATCTGTGAAACCTGTTTGTCCCAACACTTAGTAAAATTCGCTCTTGTTCAGATCTTGAATACAGTGCTTGTCATGGCGGCTTACATCACCGGCTTATAATTACCCATATATCATTAGGCCCCATTTAAGCCGCCATTGATATATGTGTAGTTTTACTTCCGGCTTTAATGAATCAACTTAACGCAAAATTTCTTTTTTAGGCTTTTCTCTTCACAATGCCGCCAAAGACAGTCACTTCATGCAACTGGGTTAAGTCATTGTTACGAAGACACTCTCAAAGATTTTGTCAAAATCGGGTACTTGCCAGCAAAGAAATGTTATGCATTATCGCGCCCCCAATCCAGGCGAAGAAAGACCTCAACCAAAGATGGTGAGGTCATTGTTTCTGACACCACATGAACCGGGCTTCTCACCACCCGGCTCTAAATTTTTCCGAGATGTTCTGCACTTCTTTCAACTCCATCGCAAGACATGGACCCAATTCCGTGTCAAACATTTGCAACTTTCAAGTCTTCTGCGAAGTATACCTTCAAGAGGAGCCCAGTGTTGAACTTTTCAGAGAATATTTTTATTTGAACCCCAAAACGAGTTCAAACGGACCCAGTTTGGAACTTGGCGCAATCTCAATTCAACGAAGAAGAGATGCTATCTTCCCCTATGCTTGCTTGCCGAGTCATCCCAAGGACTGGAACAGACATGGTTTTACTGCAAAGATACCTCTCCGGCTGACGAAATCCGTTGTCAGGTTATCGTGTCGAGCGCCTGGACCCAAAACATCTTCTTCCTGAGAAGCTTATCGCTGTCGAACGTGCAAAGCTTGCCCCCATCACTGCAAAGGTCAAAGCTCTCCTGGGAAACGGTTTAACTGGCATTGATTTGGTTCGTGTTGGGTTTCTTGGCGAATTATACCCTTGAGCCGCCGGCTTAATGTGTACTTACACTGGTGGTATAAAGGATCTGCGCCACAGCTCTGTACGCTTAACTGACGAGGCAATCAATGAAATGACCAAGTCCCTTCTGAATGAAGATCCGGAAGATTGTAGCAAAGTGGGTCTGAACCCTTTCTGCAAACTTAACCCGCCACCAGATGTGAGTCTCCAATTTTCTTATTACCTCATCATTTAAATGCTTTATTAACTCAACTTTGATGACTTTTCACAGGCTGATTTCTGATTTTTGGAAGAAGAAGTATCGACCATGAAGCTGCCAAGAAGGCCAGGGCTGCCAAGAAAGCCGCCAAGAAAACCACTAAGAAAAATAAGAAGAAATCAAGCGCCTCTAGCATGTTTGAACTGGATGACAGCTCTGAGTCGAGGTAGCCCTTGACTCCCTTGGCTCCTTTTTCAATCACTTATTGACACTGATTATTCTCAGGATGACACGGGGGCCAGCCAAGCAGCTGAAGAAGAGGTAACTATTATTTCGTCCTGACTCAGAGCCTTTGCCAAGACAGAAAATTCGATGGGTAACCCAGAAAGTAAGCTTTTCGCACCCCTTAGCTCATTTGGATCCTCACTTTCTTTTGAAGCAACAACAGCACGAGAGCGGCGACAAACTCGGACCAGAGGTGAAGAGTTATCGTCCGCTTACTCAAATACTCCAGCTCCACGAAAACGGCAAAACGAGGTCTTTCCAAACTTAACTCTTTTTACCCCTGGCGGGTCTCATTCGTCAGCCACTTACTCCTTTCATTCAAACTTATCAGGAGGTTTCTCGCTCTTCCTCCGGCGATTCATCTCAAACCCAGCTACCGGATTTCAAGACTACCGGGTAACATCTCTTTGTTTTCTATCTCCTTATGCTCTTATACTTATACTGATCTCTCATGACATGCAGTGGAAAAGCCAAACCTAACAAGAGGGCAAAGGTGATCAAGCGGCTGAAGACCCCAAAGTTCCTGAGCCGGAACAACAAATTCCAGCATCTGATACCTCCATGGTACCCGACGAGCATGTCCATGGTCCACCAGAGATTCCTGACCTCTCCAGCGACCAGACAAAACTCAATCCTTTGAATACTGAATCGTCAAGCCCACTTAAACCATCAGAAACTCATACTGATGATGTTATGATCACTGGCACCAGCTTTACAGAACCGGGAAATCCAACTGTCTTGGCTCAACACTCCGCTAAACAGGAATTCATTGAAAAGCGGAAAGTGAGATTTGACGTTGCCATTATTCTCAACTTGAGCAGCAGTGAAGTACTCTCTGGCTACCTCAACCAAGTACATACCAGCCGAGATATTGAAATTGATATGGTGAAGCAAATGCATCCAAAATATGAGGTATGAATTCCGGCTTAAATACATTATGCATATCCTGTCAGCCCCCAAGTCTACTATAATAGAATTGAATATGCTGTAGACTTTAGAATAGCAATGAGTATAAAGCATCTTGATGAAAAAAATGTCAAAAAGCCTTTTCACTTAAACCGGATTAATGATCAACATTGCATGTAGCCCCCAAGGGCCGGTTTAATCAGCATGAATGAACCGGTACTTATCATTGTTTAAGATCAAACTTACTCATGTAGCCCCCATGAACCGGCTGTGGTTGTCCTTGCACGGGGTCATCATAAAGTAGTAATGAAATATGAGCAAATATGCATTAGCCCCCAAGTGCTAAGTACTGTTGCTTGCAAAGTGCTTGGGACTTAGTCATATAATTGTAGGAAGAACTCTTCAGTAGGCATTAGCCCCCAAGTGCCAAGTGTTGTTGCTTGCAAAAGCTTGGGACTTATATTCCTGTAACCCGGATATAAATGTGTTTGTAACTCTGTGTTGTTACAGGAGGCCACTGCTGAACTTCAATCACAATTGGCTGATGCAAAGACCCGGCTGGAGAATCAAGAGTCTGAGACCCGGAAAGCCGATAAAACTCAAAGTTTAGTCTAAAGGAAAAAAATGAAGACCGTTTTCATGCTGAAAGAAACTCCTGGGCCGAAGAGAAAAACGCTCTAACACCGAAAAGGCTGAAGCTGATCTGGAAAAAGTGACCTCTGAGCTTACCGGTTTAAAACGTCCGGGTGTCTCAGATGGTTTCTGCTATCTTTGGTAAGCCGCATGAACATTGAAATTGAATCTCTCGTGATTGTATAAACCGCCACTGATCCTTCACGATTGTCACAGTCCAAGGAGCTATAAAAAAGATGTACTAGTGAAGCTTAAAATTAAAAAAAATAATAATTAAAGGAGAAGTAATCTGAATCAAGATGTGCTGGTGAAGCTTAAAGCCAATATACGCTGTTGAACAGCTATATACTGGAACTCAGCGCACACTAGCCAATTTCTCCAACAAATCAAGGACCCAACCTGCTAAGCGACGTGTTGAAAAAATTGTCAATTCTGCCTGCGAGGATTCAAGAGATAAAACGGTCATGTGAGAGCCGGCGCCGTGACGGCCTTGAGCCGGCCAAGGCATGGTACCCGAGCTAGACGGCTGAGGTAGCTACTGGGTATCCAAGCCTGAAAGAAGATGGCACTCCTTTTGATCAGCAAGACTTCCGCCTGCGTTAAAGAAATTCGTCCTCATGCGACAGTTGCTGATGAAACAATCTTCTCAAAATATCAGCCGGCTTATGATGCAGAGAACCAGAAGATGTCACCCAGCTTATAAAGTGATGGATCTGATTCCTCCAATTCGTAAGCATACTTTCGCCCCTGAAGTTGACCCGTCAAATCTTATTGATGATGAAGCTGAATTCCATGCCTTACGTGGCATTGATTGGTCAACACCAAACTTCCAGACGACGGAGGAGGACGAAGAACCGGAGAAGGATGATCCAGAAGGCTCAAGTGAGCAAGGCCAAGATGAGATCCGTCGGGCGGTTTATATATTTGATCTTTGAAAACACTTGATCTTGTTTGGCTCACGGAGTCATGTAATAGGCCAGTAAACTTTGATGTGTCGTGCCATCGTGCATGTTTTTTGCTTTGTGCTACATCGTTTGATCCGCCATTTAAAGAGCGTATCACTTTATGCTTATGATAACATCAATTTATGCAGAAGAAGCTTTATCATTATCCTGCACAAGTAAATCACAAGTGCCCCGGCGGTTTACCCGGGCGGGTCATGATACCATATATAAACCACTGGCAACTAAAATAGGTCATAACCAGGGCCGGTTTAACCATGACTAAATATATATATGAAATATCATACCTGTGATATGTGATTGAACTCTGCCGGCTTATCATACCAAAGCAGTTAGAATGATAACCCAAAAAAGAAGATAAACTATCAAGTATTTGATGTCATCATATGCTGCCGGTTCACCAGAAGACCTATGTTTGAGCTGTGTTATGCAACAAACTCTCTTTGGTCTTTGTAACCCGGTAATTAACCCGCCAAATATGTCAGAGCTATGCTCATATGAAGTGATAATACTGGCTTGATAGCAGAAATCCCAAGGTAATCAGAGCTGTGCTCTTATGAAATTTTCATTTTGGCTTGATAGCCGATTATCAAGGTAATCAGAGCTGTGCTCTCATGAAATTTTCATATTGGCTTGATAGCCGAATTATCAAGGTAATCAGAGTTGTGCTCTATGAAATATCATATTGGCTTGATAGCCAATTACCAAGATAACCAGAGCTGTGCTCTTATGAAATTATCATATTGGCTTGATAGCCGAATTACCAAGATAACCAGAGCTGTGCTCTTATGAAATTATCATATTGGCTTGATAGCCGAATTACCATATTGGCTTGATAGCCGGAATCAGGAGGGTAGTAATGCTATGTTCTCTTTGGTGAATACACCTATGTTTGAACAGGAAGCCCCCAAGTGATTTGTAACAATGGTGTTGCGGATCAAGAGGGAGTAACGCTATGTTCTCTTTGGTGAATACACCTATGTTTGAACAGGAAGCCCCCAAGTGACCATTGGAAGTGATAAAGACTCATTATTTTTAAAAATGAAACGATAGAGGCCCTGATTTATCAGGGATGCCGGCTTTATTATATTCTTTATAATATATACATTGTCAAAATATGTACATCAGGAGAGCCGGTGGCTCAAGTATAATAAGGCCGAAGATGAGCAATGTTCCACGGCCGGCGGGTCTCCTCCTCCGACTTACGTGAATCCTTGTGTTCTCGAATGTCGATAAGGTAATATGATCCATTGTTCAGATTTTTGCTGACCACAAAGGGTCCTTCCCAAGGTGGGGATAATTTGTGCATATCAGTTTGGTCTTGGATAAGCCGGAGCACCAGGTCTCCTTCTTGAAAAGTTCTGGTTTTAACCCGCGGCTGTGATAACGCGTAGATCTTGCTGGTAAATCACCGAAGAGCCGCCGCAAGGTCACGCTCTCCTAACAGGTCAAGTGCATCCTGACGTGCTTTTTCATTATCAGCTTCAACATAAGCCGCCACATGGGGCGAAGTCATGACGGATGTCACTAGGGAGAACCGCCTCTGCTCCGTAAACCATGAAGAAAGGCGTGTAACCCGTAGATCTGTTGGGGGTAGTATTGATACTCCATAACACTGAGGGTAACTCCTCCACCCAACAACCCGGCGTCCTTTGCAAAGGGAACCATAAGCCGGGGCTTGATGCCTCAGATCTCTTGATTGGCTCTTTCAGCTTGACCATTAGACTAGGGGTGAGCCACTGATGAGACAAAATTCTTTCATAGCACCCTTGGATAGATTAGTGCCATTATCAGTTATGATACTGTGGGAAAGCCAAAACATGGAAAATCACCTTTTTGATGAATTGAAACCGCGTCGCCGCGTCACACTTACTGACCGGCTCTGCTTCAACCCATTTGTCACTGCCACCAAAAGGTGGGTCTTTTTATCTTTGGACCTTTTGAAAGGCCCAATCATATCAAGCCCCAGACTGCAAACGGCAAGTAATTGGAATCATCCTCAATTCTTGAGCCGGCACATGAGCTCTGTGAAAATTTCTGACAACCATCACATTTACTGACCAAATCCTCAGCATCAGGCATGAGCCGTCAGCCAATAAAACCCATGACGAAAAGCTTTAGCCACAAGATTTAGCCGGCATGATGACCACAATCTCCTTCATGAATCTCGAAGGATCTCACGCCCTCTTCTGGAGAAACACAACATTGAAACGCCCTGTGACACTGCATGATGTAGCTCTCCATTGACAATTGTCATTGACTTAGACCGCTGGGTTATCTGCCTGGCTAAAGTTTCATCTTCAGGTAACTCGCCCCGGGTCATATAAGCCAAATATGGACTGTCCAATCAGGAAACATGAAGAGCGCCACCAATTGTGCTCCGGGTCAGGAATAGCAAGATCTCCTCTGTAGGCAATTAACTGAAGGGTTATGCAGAATATCCAGGAAAGTGTTAGGTGGCACCGGCTTACGCTGAGACCCTAACCGGCTTAAAGCATCAGCCGCCTCATTTTTCCTGCGATCAACATGTTCAACTTGATAACCCTTGAAGTGACCCGCAATAGCATCAACCTCTCGAGATAAGCCGCCATGAGTGGATCCTTAGAATCCCAAGTGCCAGAAACTTGTTGAGCTACCAGATCTGAGTCGCCAAAGCACCTCACCCGGCTTAAGTTCATCTCCTTGCCATCCGAAGACCATGGAGCAAGGCCTCATACTCAGCTGCATTGTTAGTACAAGGGAACATCAGCCGAGAACATAAGAAAATTTATCACCTCGGGGAAGTCAAGACAACTCCAGCCCCCGAGCCTTCCAACTGCCTGGATCCATCAAAGTGAATAGTCCAATATGTTATCCGGCTTCTCCTCAGGCATCTGCAACTCTGTCCAATCATTGATAAAATCCACAAGTGCTTGAGACTTGATGGCTGTGCGAGGCACATACTTTAAACCATGGGTCCAAGCTCAATGGCCCACTTGGCTACCCGACCTGTGGCTTCTCTGTTTTGAATGATATCCCCTAACCACAGTGATAGGATGACCAGAAAATACTGCTTAGCTTCCGGCTAGCCATAAAAACCCCATACACAAGCTTCTGCCAATGTGGATACCTCTGTTTGGACTCAATAAGGACCTCACTGATGTATAGTAAACCGGCCATTGAACCGGATATCTTTACCTGTTTCCTTCCTCACCACAATGGCACACTAACAGCTCGGCTATTGGCAGCCACATATAACACAAAGCTCCTTATCAATGGGAAGCAGCAAGAACGGGCGGCCACCACGTTTCTTCAAATCATCAAAGTGGTTGCAGCTGTTGGAAATATGCCCTAGAGGCAATAATAAATTAGTTATTATTATATTTCCTTGTTCATGATAATCGTTTATTATCCATGCTATAATTGTATTGATAGGAAACTCAGATACATGTGTGGATACATAGACAACACCATGTCCCTAGTAAGCCTCTAGTTGACTAGCTCGTTGATCAATAGATGGTTACGGTTTCCTGACCATGGACATTGGATGTCATTGATAACGGGATCACATCATTAGGAGAATGATGTGATGGACAAGACCCAATCCTAAGCCTAGCACAAGATCGTGTAGTTCGTATGCTAAAGCTTTTCTAATGTCAAGTATCATTTCCTTAGACCATGAGATTGTGCAACTCCCGGATACCGTAGGAATGCTTTGGGTGTACCAAACGTCACAACATAACTGGGTGACTATAAAGGTGCACTACAGGTATCTCCGAAAGTGTCTGTTGGGTTGGCACGAATCGAGACTGGGATTTGTCACTCCGTGTAAACGGAGAGGTATCTCTGGGCCCACTCGGTAGGACATCATCATAATGTGCACAATGTGATCAAGGAGTTGATCACGGGATGATGTGTTACGGAACGAGTAAAGAGACTTGCCGATAACGAGATTGAACAAGGTATCGGGATACCGACGATCAAATCTCAGGCAAGTACAATACCGCTAGACAAAGGGAATTGTATACGGGATTGATTAAGTCCTTGACATCGTGGTTCATCCGATGAGATCATCGTGGAACATGTGGGAGCCAACATGGGTATCCAGATCCCGCTGTTGGTTATTGACCAGAGAGTCATCTCGGTCATGTCTGCATGTCTCCCGAACCCGTAGGGTCTACACACTTAAGGTTCGATGACGCTAGGGTTGTAAAGGAAGTTTGTATGTGGTTACCGAATGTTGTTCGGAGTCCCGGATGAGATCCCAGACATCACGAGGAGTTCCGGAATGCCGGAGGTAAAGAATTATATATAGGAAGTGCTATTTCGGCCATCGGGACAAGTTTCGGGGTCACCGGTATTGTACCGGGACCACCGGAAGGGTCCCGGGGGTCCACCGGGTGGGGCCACCTGCCCCGGGGGGCCACATGGGCTGTAGGGGGTGTGCCTTGGCCTATATGGGCCAAGGGCACCAGCCCCAAGAGGCCCATGCGCCAAGAGAGAGAAAAAGGGGAGAGTCCTAAAGGGGGAAGGCACCTCCGAGGTGCCTTGGGGAGGATGGACTCCTCCCCCCCTTGGCCGCACCCTTCCTTGGAGGAAGGGGCAAGGGCTGCGCCTCCCCCCTCTCCCTTGGCCCTATATATAGTGGGGAAAAGGAGGAGCAACCATACCTAAGGCCTGGCGCCTCCCTCTCCCTCCCGTGACACATCTCCCTCCTCCCGCAGCGCTTAGCGAAGCCCTGTTGGAATCCCGCTACTTCCACCACGCCGTCGTGCTGTTGGATCTCCATCAACCTCTCCCTACTCCTTGCTGGATCAAGGCATGGGAGACGTCTCCGCTCCGTACGTGTGTTGAACGCGGAGGTGCCGTCCGTTCAGCGCTAGGATCATCGGTGATTTGGATCACGACGAGTACGACTCCATCAACCCCGTTGTCTTGAACGCTTCCACGCGCGATCTACAAGGGTATGTAGATCCACTCCTCCCTCGTTGCTAGATGACTCCATAGATAGATCTTGGTGACACGTAGGAAAATTTTGAATTTATGCTACGTTACCCAACAGTGGTAGCAGAGCTAGGTCTATGCGTAGTTTCTATGCACGAGTAGAACACAAAGTAGTTGTGGGCGTTGATTTTGTTCAATATGCTTGCCGTTACTAGTCTTATCTTGATTCGGCGGCATCGTGGGATGAAGCGGCCCGGACCGACCTTACACGTACTCTTACGTGAGACTGGTTCCACCGACTGACATGCACTAGTTGCATAAGGTGGCTAGCGGGTGTCTGTCTCTCCCACTTTAGTCGGATCGGATTCGATGAAAAGGGTCCTTATGAAGGGTAAATAGCAATTGGCATATCACGTTGTGGTTTTGCGTAGGTAAGAAACGTTCTTGCTAGAAACCCATAGCAGCCACGTAAAACATGCAAACAACAATTAGAGGACGTCTAACTTGTTTTTGCAGGGTATGCTATGTGATGTGATATGGCCAAAAGGATGTGATGAATGATATATGTGATGTATGAGATTGATCATGTTCTTGTAATAGATGATCATGGAGCCCCAAGATGAAGATCAAAGGAGCTATATGATATTGGCCATATCATGTCACTATTATTTGATTGCATGTGATGTTTATCATGTTTATACATCTTATTTGCTTAGAATGACGGTAGTAAATAAGATGATCCCTCATTAAAATTTCAAGAAGTGTTCTCCCCTAACTGTGCACCGTTGCTACAGTTCGTCGTTTCGAAGCACCACATGATGATCGGGTGTGATAGATCCTTACGTTCACATACAACGGGTGTAAGACAGTTTTACACATGCAAAACACTTAGGGTTAACTTGACGAGCCTAGCATGTGCATAGACATGGCCTCGGAACACAGAAGACCGAAAGGTCGAGCATGAGTCGTATGGTAGATACGATCAACATGAAGATGTTCACCGATGATGACTAGTCCGTCTCACGTGATGATCGGACACGGCCTAGTTGACTCGGATCATGTAAACACTTAGATGACTAGAGGGATGTCTATCTGAGTGGGAGTTCATAAGATGAACTTAATTATCCTGAACATAGTCAAAAGATCTTCGCAAGTTATGTCGTAGCTCGCGCTTTAGTTCTACTGTTTAGATATGTTCCTAGAGAAAAATTAGTTGAAAGTTGATAGTAGCAATTATGCGGACTAGGTCCGTAAACTGAGGATTGTACTCATTGCTTCATAGAAGGCTGATGTCCTTAATGCACCGCTCAGTGTGCTGAACCTCGAACGTTGTCTGTGGATGTTGCGAACATCTGACATACACATTTTGATAAATAGTTCAGTTAAGCGGTTTAGAATTGAGGCACCAAAGATGGTTTTTGAAACGTCGCGAAACATATGAGATGTTTCGAGGGCTGAAATTGGGATTTCAGGCTCGTGCCCATGTCAAAAGGTATAAGACCTCCGTCGATTTTCTTAGCCTACAAACTAAGGAGAAAAGCTCAATTGTTGAACTTGTGCTCAGATTGTCTGAGTACAACAATCGCTTGAATCGAGTGGGAGTTGATCTTCCAGATGAAATAGTGATGGTTCTCCGAAGTCATTACCACCAAGCTGCTAGAGCTTCGTGATGAACTATGATATATCAGGGACATATATGATGATCCTTGAGATATTCGCGATGTTTGACACCGCGAAAGTAGAAATCAAGAAGGAGCATCAATTGTTGATGGTTGGTGAAACCACTAGTTTCAAGAAGGGCAAGGGAACAAAGGGATACTTCATGAAACGGCAATTCAGCTGCTGCTCTAGTGAAGAAACCCAAGGTTGAACCCAAACCCGAGACTAAGTGCTCCTGTAATAAGGGGAACAACCACTAGAGCAGAATTACCCTAGATACTTGGTAGATTAGAAGGCTGGCAAGGTCGATAGAAGTATATTGGATATACATTGTGTTAATGTGTACTTTACTAGTACTCCTAGTAGCACCAGGGTATTAGATACCGGTTCGGTTGCCAAGTGTTAGTAACTCGAAATAAAAGCTACGGAATAAACGGAGACTAGCTAAAGGTGAGCTGACGATATGTGTTGGAAGTGTTTCCAATGTTGATATAATCAAGCATCGCACGCTCCCTCTACCATCGAGATTGGTGTTTGCGTTGAGCACAGACATGATTGGATTATGTCTATCGCAATACGGTTATTCATTTAAGGAGAATAATGGTTACTCTGTTTATTTGAATAATACCTTCAATGGTCTTACACCTGAAATGAATGGTTTATTGAATCTCGATCGTAGTGGTACACATGTTCATGCCAAAAGATAGTAATGATAGTACCACCTACTTGTGGCACTGCCGCGTAAGTCATATCGGTATAAAATGCATGAAAAAGCTCCATGTTGATGGATCTTTGGGCTCACTCGTTTTTGAAAAGTTTGAGACATGCGAACCATGTCTATTGGTGTATATGCGTGAAGAAACTCCATGCAAATGGACCGTTTGGACTCACTTGATTTTTGAATCACTTGAGACATGCAAATCATACCACATGGGCAAGATGACTGAAAGCCTCGGTTTCAGTAAAATGGAACTAGAAAGCAACTTGTTGGAAGTAATACATTTTGATGTGTGCAGTCCAATGAGTGCTGAGGCGTGTAGTGGATATCGTTATGTTCTTACTTCATAGATGATTTGAGTAGATGTTGAGTATATTTACTTGATGAATCACGAGTCTGAATTATTGAAAGGTTCAAGTAATTTCAGGGTGAAGTTGAAAGATCGTCGTGACAAGAGGATAAAAGATCTATGATATGATCATAGAGATGAATATCTGAATTACGAGTTTGGCACAGAATTAAGACATTGTGGAAATTGTTTCACAACTAATACAGCCTGGAACACCATAGTGTGATGGTGTGTCCGAACATCATAACTGCACCCTATTTGGATATGATGCATACCATGATGCCTCTTATCGAATTACCACGATAGTTTATGGGTTAGGCATTAGAGACAACCACATTCACTTTAAATAGGGCACCACGTAATTCCGATGAGATGACACCGTATGAACTATGGTTTAGAGAAACCTAAGCTGTCATTTCTTAAAAGTTTGGGGCTGCGACGCTTATGTGAAAAAGTTTCAGGCTGATAAGCTCAAACCCAAAACGGATAAATGCATCTTCATAGGACACCCAAAACAGTTGGGTATACCTCCTGTCTCAGATTCGAAAGCAATAAGGGATTGTTTCTAGAATCGGGTTCTTTCTCGAGGAAAAGTTTCTCTCGAAAGAATTGAGTGGGAGGATGGTGGAGACTTGATGAGGTTATTGAACCGTCTCTTCAACTAGTGTGTGGCAGGGCACAGCAAGTTGTTCCTGTGGCACCTACACCAATTGAAGTGGAAGCTTATGATAGTGATCATGAAACTTCAGATCAAGTCACTACCAAACCTCGTAGGTCGACAAGGATGCGTACTACTTCAAAGTGGTACGTAACCCTATCTTGGAAGTCATGTTGCTAGACAACAATGAACCTACGAGCCATGGAGAAGCGATGGTGGGCCTGGATTCCGATAAATGGCTGAAGACCATAAAATCCGAGAGAGGATCCATGTATGAAAACAAAGTGTAGACTTTGGAAGAACTACTTGATGGTCATAAGGCTGTTGAGTACAGATGGATTTTAAAAGGAAGACGGACGATGATGGTAAATGTCACCATTAAGAAAGCTCGACTTGTTGTTAAGATGTTTCCCGACAAGTTCAAGGAGTTGACTACGATGAGACTTTCTCACTCATAGCGATGCTAAGAGTCTGTTGGAATTATATTAGCGATTACTGCATTATTTATGAAATCTTGCAGATAGGATGTCGAAACATTGTTTCCTCGATGATTTTCTTGAGGAAAGGTTGTATGTGATACAACCGGAAGGTTTTGTCAATCCTGAAAGATGCTAATAAGTATGCAAAGCTCCAGTAATCCTTCTAAGGACTGGAGTGAGCGTCTCGGAGTTGGAATGTATGCTTTGATGAGATGATCAAAGATTTTGGGTTTATACAAAGTTTATGAGAAACTTGTGTTTCCAAAGAAGTGAGTGGGAGCACTATAGAATTTCTGATGAATATGTGTTGTTGACATGTTGTTAATCAGAAATGATGTAGAATTTCTGGAAAGCATATAGGGTTATTTGGAAAGTGTTTTTCAATGGAAAGCCTGGATTAAGCTACTTGAGCATTGAGCATCAAGATCTATAAGGATAGATCAAAACGCTTAATAGTACTTTCAAATGAGCACATGCCTTGACGTGATCTTGAAGGTGTTCAAGATGGATCAGTCAAAGAAGGAGTTCTTGACTGAGTTGTAAGGTATGAAGTTAAGACTTTAAGCTCGACCGCGGCATAATAGAGAGAAAGGACGAAGGTCGTCCCCTATGCTTAAGACATAGGCTCTACAGTATGCTATGCTGTGTACCGCACCTGAAGTGTGCCTTGCCATGAGTCAGTCAAGGGGTACAAGTGTGATCCAAGAATGGATCATAGGACAGCGGTCAAAGTTATCCTTAGTAAGTAGTGGACTAAGGAATTTTCTCGATTATGGAGGTGATAAAGAGTTCGACGTAAAGAGTTACGTCGATGCAAGCTTAACACCTATCCGGATAGCTCTGAGTAGAGATGTCGGATACGTATAATGGAGCAACAATTTAGAATAGCTCCAAGTAGAACAGTTATTTGGAATAGCTCCAAATAGAACGTGGTAGCTATATCTAGGAGATGACATAGAGATTTGTAAAGCACACACGGGTCTGAAAGGTTCAGACCCGTTGACTAAAACCTCTCTCACAAGCAACATGATCAAACCCAGAACTCATTGAGTCTTAATCACATGATGATGTGAACTAGTTTAGTGACACTAGTAAACTCTTTGGATGTTTGTCACATGGTGATGTGACCTGTGAGTGTTAATCACATGGCGATGTGAACTAGATTATTGACTCTAGTGCAAGTGGGAGACTGTTGGAAATACCTAG